>NC_058085.1:20271586-20602143 GCF_014858855.1 Bufo gargarizans
GCCAAGCAGAGTGCTGCGCATGCGCACATGAGGAAGAGTATTAATGCTCCATACTGGAGAAGGGCAGAATGACCCGGGGAAACAGGGAGAGATTCTGGAATTCCTTGGATTTCTTCATTCAATCCCTCCGGTGTCAGAGTCCGCATCCTGACCCTCCAGAAGTCTTCTCCACCGATCAGCCGTGCAGACCCATCTCTACACCTGTAGGTATCAAACCGCCATCTTTATTATGTGTGATGGTGAAATGACGGACAAACTGCGGTTAGATTTCCCTGCATTAACCCCTTCAGAACATTTTTAGAAAATTCAGTTTGCAGAATGTTAATTCCTCTGCTTTTCTGGCAGATAGTGATACCTCGTAAACCAGTTATTACTTTACACCCCCCATATGTCTGCTTTATGTTCCTCATTCTGTAAATGTCATTTTATTTTTTTAGAACAGGCTTAGACATTTAGAAACAATTCTTATAATTTTTAGGCAAATTTCCCAAACCTGCTGTTTAAAGGGGTTTATTATTGATGATCTATCCTCTAGATAGGTCATCAGTATCGGATTGGCGGGGATTCGCCATCCGGCACCCCCACAGGTCAGCTGTATGAGGAGAAGGCGCGCGCCGTCTCCTGTCCTGCTCGCCGCTGTCATGTCTATGGCAAAACGGAAGAGAGACGGGAGACGGCAGGCGCGCACAGCGTGTACCTTCTCTTCATACAGCTGATCGACTGGGGGAGCCGGGTGTCGGACCCCCCGATCTGATATTGATGACCTCCGCTCACCTATGATCTCGATGCGCTGCTGGATCCTATAGTTCTCTCGTGTGTCGGCACACTTACTTGCGCGTGTGTAGTAGGGATACGGGAACGCCGACTTCTGCTGTTTCAGTGTCCGGAATGGTATGAAGGATACGTTTATTCCTCTCAATAGGTTGGTGCCGCAGTTGCACTCGATGGATTAATACCGCAGTTACACCAGACGCATTTCCAAACTGTACGTTTTCTTCCTCAGTTGTTGCAATAGTATAAAAATGAGGGACCAATCGCTCCTTATCCGGAGCTGCGCTGATACCAGAACCTGGGCCGGACCGCGTCAGGCTGTTTTTGTAGTATTCTAGTCATTCACAATGCACACCCTGCGGTTTCTTCAGTTGTTCTATATACCAACAAATGAAACCTACAAATGATGTAGATTATAAAATCCAATATATAGAAAATACTAAACATCCAAGTTGATCAACAAGTCATATAAAATAAATATAGAATAAAATAGACACATGTAGTGTAAAAGGGCTAATGTGGTCTTCATTCCGGGGTGTTACTTCGCTCTGCAGGTCTGTCTGCATTTTATTCTGTTTGTTTTATTCCCAGTTTTATGACTTGTTGATCAACTTATGTTTTGTATTTTATATATATTGGATTTTATGACATATCATGAAACTGCCTTGACCTCACACATGTTTCAATCCATATAAAAAGAGAGAACACAACATCTACACTTTATTATCTCCTCCGATGTCTCCTCTTATCTCCAGTTATTGTATTTTACATGAGATTTTGTAGGATTTTACATCGTCTCATCTTCTCTCCATTCAGGTTCCTACAATATAGGATCCGCTCAGTGGAGATCTTCTATATAAGATCCTTCTCCTGATTGACCCGACAAGTATGGACAGGGACAAGATGGTGGAGAGGATAATAAATCTCACCCTAGAGATCCTCTTCCGGCTTACTGGAGAGGTGAGAGATTCTGATGATGTCACATTACATCATCTTATCTATGTTACTAACAGATGGACATGACTGGAGAGATGAGGGACTCTGGAGATGTATGGAGTGATATTTATTACTGTGTCTCTCCATAACCAGGACTACACAGTAGTGAAGAAGACCTCTAGTGAGCGGTGTCAGGCCCCTGTGTCTGAAGGATGGGGAAGAACCCTGAGCCCAATCATGAGGCCTCCACCTCACCCCCATATACATGAGGAAATCAATAGAGAGAAGATCCTAGAACTCGCCAACAAGATGATTGAGCTGCTGACTGGAGAGGTGACACTGCTGGGAATGCTGGGACATTATACAGGAACGCTATGAAGGGATCTGGGTGATGACTGTATCATTGTGTTGTCAGGTTCCTATAAGGTGTCAGAATGTCACCGTCTATTTCTCCATGGAGGAGTGGGAGTATTTAGAAGGACACAAAGATCTGTACAAGGACATCATGATGGAGGATCTCCGGCCCCTCACATCACCAGGTAATAGACATGACTAAATACATACGTCCTCTCATTATTTGTATGTAAGGGATTAATTCAGTAACTGGATGTGTTTCCTACTGTTGGAAATTGGCCACAACAACACAAAACTTCTTGAAGCAACTTCTTCAGAAGATTTCCTTTTTTTCATTAAGCCTCATTCACACTTCAGTGTTTTGTCAGTGATTTCCATCAGTTATTGTGAGCCAGAACCAGGATTTGAGCCTCCACAGACATAAGGTATAGGGGAAACTCTGTACCTGTTCTGTGTTTAGAGTCTCACCTGGTTTTGGCTTAAAATCTCTGATGGAAATCTGAAGAGCAGCAAGACCTCATTGAAGTCAATGTAAAATGTAGGCAGATTATGGCATAAGAGGTAAATGGAAGTGAATTACAGCCGTGGTAAAAGGCAGCGCTCTGGTATAAGTCCTGGACACCGTCCTTTATACCTCAGAGAACAAAGGAATAATTTAATATTTTAATTCCAGTTTTCCGCAGTGTGTCGCTGTACGTAGACTTCAGTGTTTTACACACAGATTCCATCATTCTCATACGTAACCATAGATCTACACAAGTTACACCGACAACAACTGCTAATTGGATAAAAGTTCCTTATCACGATCTCTTGTTACATAAATAACTTGTTCCTGGGACCTTCCATTAATCCTCTCCAATTCAAGTACCAATCTCCATTGTTCTTTCCAAAGAGCCCCATGGTCCATAAAGCCAAGATCGGCTCTTTCATCCTGATCATAAACTGCAAATGGTTAGTTTTAATAGACAAATACATTTATCTTGGCCAAGGCTTCCACTTCTAGTGCAAATATTATCTACTTTCTAACGGTCACCATTCCATCATAACATTTTCGATTACTTAACTCCTTAAGAACCGGGCTCATTTTCACCTTCAGGACCAGGAAATTTTTTGCAAATCTGACCAGTGTCACTTTATGTGGGGATAACTTTAAAACGCTTTGACTTATCCAGGCCATTCTGAGACAGTTTTTTCTTCACATATTGTACTTCATGACACTGGTAAAATGGAGTAAAAAAAAATCATTTTTATTGATAAAAAAATACTAAATTTGCCAAAAATTTGAAATAATTTGCAAATTTCTAAGTTTCAATTTCTCTACTTCTATAATACATATTAATACCTACAAAAATAGTTTTTACTTTACATTCCCCATATGTCGACTTCATGTTAGGATCATTTTGGGAATGACATTTTATTTTTGGGGGACGTTACAAGGCTTAGAAGTTTAGTAGTAAATCTTGAAATTTCTCAGAAATTTTCAAAAACCAATTTTGTGAGGACCAGTTCAGGTCTGAAGTCACTTTGTGAAGGTTACATAATAGAAACCACCCAGAAAGGACCCCATTCTAGAAACTACACCCCTCAAGTTATTCAAAACTGATTTTACAAACGTCGTTAACCCTTTTGGTGTTCCACAAGAATTAATGGAAAATAGAGATAAAATTTTCACTTTTTTGGCAGATTTTCCATTTTAATTATTTTTTTCCAGTTACAAAGCAAGGGTTAACAGCCAAACAAAACTCAATATTCATGGCTCTGATTCTCTAGTTTACACAAACACCCCATATGTGGCCATAAACTGCTGTACGGGCACACGGCAGGGCGCAGAAGCAAAGGAATGCCATACGGTTTTTGGAAGGCAGGTTTTGCTGGACTGGTTTTTTTGACACCATGTCCCATTTGAAGCCCCCTGATGCACCCCTAGAGTAGAAACTCCAAAAAGTGACCCCATTTTAGAAACTACGGGATAGGGTGGAAGTTTTGTTGGTACTAGTTTAGGGTACGTATGATTTTTGGTTGCTCGATATATCACACTTTTTGTGAGGCAAGGTAACAACATTTATCTGACAGGTTAGATCATGTGCTATTTTTTTTTACAGTGTTCACCTGAGGGGTTAGGTCATGTGATATTTTTATAGAGCCGGTCGATATGGACGCGCAATACCTAATATGTATACTTTATATTTATGTTAGTTTTACACAATAACAGCTTTTTTTAAAACAAAACAAAAAATGATGTTTTAGTGTCTCAATATTCTGAGCCATAGTTTTTTAATTTTTTTGGGCGATTGTCTCAGGTAGGGGCTCATTTTTTGCGGGATGAGGCGACTGTTAGATTGGTACTATTTTGGTGGGCGTACGCCATTTTGATTGCTAGCTGTTGTACTTTTTGTGATGAAAGGTGATTAAATCATTTTTTATTTAGCACAGTTTTTATTTTTTACGGTGTTCATCTGAGGGATTAGGTCATGTGATATGTTTATAGAGCTGGTCGATACGGACGCGACGATACCTAATATGTCTATGTATTTTCCGTAATTCTTTTTTACTTATTTTTACTTTATTTTTGGAAAAGGGTGCCTTTTTTTTTTTGCTTTTTTTACTTGAAACTTTATTTTTTTGTAAAACTAAAAATTTGATTAAAATTTTTTTCACTTTATTATTTGTCCCACTCTGGGACTTCAACATTACAGGGTCTGATCCCTGTTTCAATGCAACACGATACATCTGTATTGTGCTGTATTGAACTGTTAGTGTCTTACACTGTAAGACGCTAACAGTGGCCTAGGAGACCCAGCCTAGGGGCTGGGCCTCTTAGGCCTCCGTACGTGCCAGGCCCCAAGCCTTGGAATGGCTTTGGGCTGCCATAGCAACCATCGAGTCCCTGCCACAGCAGCGCGGGTACCGATGGATGAGGTGAGGGAGCGCAAACCTCCCATATGCCGCGGTCAGCGCATAGGAGGGCTTAATCCACCGACATCGGCATCATCACCGATGCTGGTGGATGCAGCAGGGATGTTACTGACAGCCGGATCTCTGCCGCTAATAGCGGCACCGCACACGGGGGGGGGGGGGGAAGGATTGCAGGACTAGAATGCTCATCCTCTTGCGCTAAGTGCTGTCCTGGGTCGTTGAGGGGTTAAAGGCCTCTATTTTCTCAGCAAAAGTAGTCCGTACTAAAAGTACTCGGTATTCACTTCAAAATGGTGATTAACTCTTTAGCTAAGCTCCTTTTTGAGGTGTAAACACAAGGGAGGGCATTTACTATTCTGAAATAAGCCTAAATTTGACGTATTTCAGGCACAGATGTCGGTGCAATGGGGGGAAGGCAGGTCTACAATTGTCGGCGTGGAATGGGCGGGGAAGAGAATGGGCCGGCAGGCCTGTCTCATTTACCATTTGTAGAAAAGGGTCTAAATGTAAGATAACTTAGAAGCCGTCTTACATTTAGAACTGGTGCTGGAAGCCCTTAAGTTATGGAGAGGCCTGCACCTTTTCATAACTTCGGAGGAACCATCGCCACCTTAGGGTTTTGTTAAGACCTGCGCCTAAAACACCGGTCTTAATAAATGTGCCCCAAGATGTGTACCTGAGACAACACGGCTGACCATCCGATCTAATCCTGATTCTGAAACACCTACAGTTAAGGAAGAGAGAACAACACCCGAAAGATGTCCCAGTCCTCTTCTTCTGCAGGATAAGTCAGAAGAACATCACTATGTCCCAATGGATGATCAGGTAGATGGATATAAGGACATCATGATGGAGGATCACTGGCCCCTCATATCACCAGGTAATAGACATGACTAAATACACACGTCCTCTCATTATCTGTATGTAAGGAATGAATTCAGTCACTGGATGTGTTTCCTACAGAAAAGGAAGAGAGAAGAACACCAGAGAGATGTCCCAGTCCTCTTCTTCTACAGGATGGGTCAGAAGAACATCACAATGTCCCACAGGATGATCAGGTAGATGGAGATAATGTCTCATGAAATGTCCCTTATGATCTGTAATAGACTGTGAAGATCTTGTCTTCAGTCTTGTTTTATCCACCAGTATTATATGTTTTATCCTTGTATAATGAGAAAGGTGGAGATGGTAGGATTACAGCTGACCATAGACGTTACATGTTGTCTGGATCTTCTCACTATTTTCTGCCCGTATAGACTTTTAAGATGGCCTTCTCTGTCAACTGCTGCAGATCTTTTGTGGTTGCACAAGAGTGGCACAACAGTTTTCTGAGAGGTCTTAGGCCGGGACCATGCAATACTACAAATGGTCAACCAAAGTTGTACCCGGATTGTCAGCTTGAACATGAACATCAGGAGATAAATGCATCATTATCTTCAAAGGTTTTGTAGTCTAGGCTGCAGTCTCCTGGTGTCTCCTTACTGTCAGAATGGCAGTACCAAGATCATACCACGGATTCTATTCTAGCACATGTAGATACAAGTCCTCCTTCTTACTTGTATGGAGTATAATATAATATTCAGGGGTGTAGCTAAAGGATCATGTGCCCTGGTGCAAGAGTTCAGCTTGGTCCCCTTCCCTCAGTGCTTTGTGGCCAGGGGCAGGGAAGCACGTAGCCTTCGTGCTGCCTGAGGGGAAAATTGAAACTGCATCCTCTGCCTCTTGCCAAATTCTTGACCTTACCCCTTCCCTCCAGCCAGAGATGTAACTCGACCTGCATGAACTTTGTATAGTACCGGTGTCGTCTTATGTGGCACAAGGGTCTTTGGGCACCCTCAGGCTCCTAGGCCCAGTAGCGACTGCACCTCTTACAGCAGAAGTGGGGAACCTTTTTGCTGCCGAGGGCCATTTGGATATTTGAAAAATGGTTCAGGGTCAAAACAAAATTCTCAACTTAAAAATTTGACTGCTATGTTTGGTCAAACATGTCATCGCTATTTGTACGATTACCTTCTTCTTTGTGCGGTGCCAAATCAATCAGAAGTATAAGTATGTGCATGCCATACAGCTTTCATAATGAGACCAGACGCACTAGGTGGTTTCATGGGAAAGCACTTCCTCATCCCCCTGAGCAAGGCCCCTGTTTATTTAAAAATACATTCACATATATAGCAGACATGACATCACAAAAGGGGTGTTCCTGAAGAAGAGACTATTGACTCCTTTACCCTAGGAGTGGTTTCAGCAACTTCAACTCTGATTTCATAGGTAGATTTGAACACTGCAATGTAATCACTATTCCCCCCCCCCCCCTATTTACTTAAACAAAAGAATGCACACATGGCTCAAACATCTGGTTTGCGGCCATCTTGTGGATAAACATGTGTACTACACAAAAATGTGTACTATAGAATGTTCACACCACATACACATAGAGAAACAAAGTCCATCTCTCACAAACATATAACTGATTTAGGGGTAAGTTACAGAAATTGCACTTTAATTTAAAAAAATCTAGAGCGCTGTATATTTGCAGCACAAAATGGCGCCTGCGTTATATATTACAAATAGTACAGGCGCCATTTTGACCACATATAGCAGTCTAATTTAAGTTGAGAATGTTCTATATTTAGTTCTTTATTTGGCATTAATGGCAACCAAGCTAAACCCAGAGGGGTCCAGAGAGGGGTTCACTCTCCCTGCCTATTTCTTCGCAAATGTCCCTGCCTTTGTCCCTTTCTCAGCCTCAGATCTGCCCCCCACCTCCATCAGCCTCAGATCTGCCCCCCCTCCTCCATCAGCCGCAAATCATCCTCCTATCAGACCCCCCAGCCTACATCAGCCTCACATCAGACCCTTCAGAGCCTTAGATCAGACCCCCCCCCAGCCTCAGATCAGACCCCAAGCAGACATATAAAAAAAAAATAAACTTCTCTTCCATGTTTCAAATAGAAAGAGCTCACCGAATTCCAGGAGGGAAGCCTATACCAGGAAGACCGCCGCGCGCGATTTTAATTAAATTGCTACTGTCCGCCGATAGAGACATGATCTTGAAAAGAGCAAGAGAATGCTCACCTATTGAATATCAGGGCACTAAATTGCTCTTTTTTCCTGACTTTGCGCGACAGACTCAGGAAAAAAGAAGAAACTTCATGGAGATAAAGAAACGCTTGGCGGCTAAGGAGATCAAATATTCCCTACAGTATCCAGCGAAATTAAGAGTAATCCATAAGGGGACTTCCCTCTACTTTGAGACACCACAGCAAGCGCTAGACTGGATGGATCAAATAGGCATCTGAAATCGCGCACTATTATGATTGAAGGGATGGAAGGGAGGGGGGGCCAGGCCGGGGGAGAACGGCCGGAGGTTAGAGGTTCGCTGATTAGCTCGGGCGGATCAAGGGAGAAAGGGGGGGGGGGGGGGACGGATCCAACCTTGCAGGAATGGGGTGTTTTTTTTTTTTTTTCCCTTGTAATAACTGATGTCCACTAGGAATGTAGCTTGGAATGTCAGAGGGCTTGGGGAAAGGGTTAAAAGGCAAGCAATCATGGACGCAGCAAAGAGATATCTTCCAGCAATTATCTGCATAGTCGAAACTCATCTAACTAAAGAAACCCTGTCCCGTCTGACAACGGGATGGCAGTCTCAATCATATCACTCCACCTTTAGCGGCTCCTCCAGGGGTGTTTCGGTTCTTATTCATAATTCCATAGATTTCACCCTTATAAAATCACATATAGATGACCAGGGCAGATTTATTTTTCTACATGGCAAATTGCATGGCCACAGTTATATTCTTGCCTTTTTCTACATACCTCCGCCATGTTCAATGTACCCACTGCTTCAGCTAATGCTTTTTTTTGAAAAGAGACCAGAATGCCGCTTAATCCTGATGGGGGATTTTAATGCGGTTATGGACCCCAACAAAGATAGATTTACATTAGACGCAGAAAGGGGGAGGAACTTTTCTAATTCTCCATTGCCTCAGTTTTGCTTAGAGGTGGGACTGGTGGACATATGGGAACATTTTTGTAGAGGAAAGAGAGTTTATTCCTGTGTTGGCAGGGGCGGCAGAGCAATGTCTAGGATCGACCTAGCACTCACCAATGAAAGCAACCTGAGTAATATCCGTAAGATGCGATATGGGGTAAGAACAGTTTCAGACCATACACCCGTTCTGGTTGAGGTTGGCAGCGTGGAGAATAAGGACATTAGGGGGCTAGGATTTAAGCTGAATCCATATTGGCTCACTATTATGGACAATCTTCAGTCGATTAAACTACTGATGTCCTCCTTTTTGGGAGGTGAATCTACCCTCTACTAACATCAACATAGTATGGGATGCCTTTAAAGCATTTCTGAGGGGGGTTTTTATAAGTGAGATTGCCGCAGTAAAGAGAACGTTTAGGAAGAAAGAGCAGGAACTGGACAAGACGGCTGCCCTTACAGCAGAGCGATATGCTAGCCAGCCCACTGAATACAATAGGGAAGAGATGCAGAAGGCTAGTTGTGCCCTGGGGAAATATGTAATAGAGAAGGCAAACCATAGGGTATTCTTTAAGGGGCTCAATTACTTCATCGAGTCTGGACGCCCGGGTAGGCTTTTAGCTAGAATAATTTTACAACAGGAAAAAAAAAAAATAATCTATTACTTCGATCCGCAACATAGAGGGGGAAACTATAGCAGATTTGGGGGGAATTGGGAATACCTTTTTACAATACTTTGCTCAGATATATAAATCCTCCCCAGGTCTGTCACCTGAACTGGCGATGCGGTTCCTGGAGAGAATTCCACTTCCTACTTTAAATGAAGCTCAAAAGGAATATTTGGAGGAGGGGTTGTCCCTCACGGAGCTGCAGGAGGCCCTCGGATCCATCTCGGGGAACTCATCGCCAGGATTGGATGGCCTTCCATACGAGGTCTATCGCAAGTATAGCGAGGTGATTCTCCCCAGGTTGCTACAGGTCTTTTCCCAAGCAATACAGGAAGGGCAATTACCATACTCTATGATGGAGGCCCTTATTGTTTTAATTCCAAAAAAGGATAAGGACCCGGCAGAACTGAGCTCCTATAGACCAATATCCCTATTAAACACCGATGCTAAGTTACTATCAAAAGTCCTGGCTAGGAGGCTCTCGCGGGTTATGCCCACCATTATTCACCCAGATCAAAATGGCTTCATCCCAAAAAGGGGTACCCATAACAATTTACACAGGCTATTCATGAACATTCAGTCCCCGGGGCATGGTGCCCGCTCCATCCTGTCGTTGGATGCAACAAAAGCCTTCGACAGGGTGGAGTGGATCTTTCTCTGGGAGGTCATGAAAAAAATGGGCTTTGGTCCAAGCTTCATGGGGATGGTTCAGTTACTCTATAATTCTCCTGCTGCTAGGATCAGGATCAATGATTTGACGACAGAGAGTTTTACCTTGGGACAGGGTACCCGTCAGGGTTGTCCCCTTTCCCCTTTTCTATTTAATATTTATATCGAACCTTTAGCTGCCATGATAAGACAGGACCCGGAGGTGGCCGGTTTTGGCATAATGGGGAAGCATGACCGAGTATCCCTTTACGCAGACGACATCCTGGTTTTTATCCATCAAACAGACACCACTCTCCCTCGAATAATGGACCTTGTTGGTCTTTTTTCCGATCCGTCTGGACTGCAGATCAACTGGGATAAGACCGTTCTCCTCCTTATAGATGAGCTGCGAGGTGAATGGAATAACCAATTAACAATTTCTGATTCAATAAAGTATCTGGGGATAACAGTTTCAGCCAAACCTCGGGAATATTTGCAACATAACCTGATTCCTTTGTTGATGAAGTTGAGAGCCAAAATTAAGATATGGCAAAAAATCCTGCCAGCAAGAGCGGACAGAATTTCATTAACAAAAATGGTAGTGCTGCCCCAGGTTCTTTATGTCCTGCGCAATTCGCCCATATGGATCCCAGACAAGTATTTTAGACTGATAGATCGTATGATCAATGATCTATTATGGGGGAGGAAGCGCGTGAGACTGAAGGCACTCTATTTTTCCATGCCCTACAATCGGGGAGGTCTTAACCTCCCCTATTTTAGGGGCTACTTTGTGGCTTCCCAACTCTGTCTTTTTAATGACTGGGAAAATAGTCCTTTTTGTAGTAGAGTGGTGAAAGATTTAGGCTTCTCTGATTTTTTCACCGTACTGGAATCTGATTATCTAGCAAATATCCCGAGCGGATACTCACTTTTTTGTAGAATGGCCACAAAGACCTGGCTGACCATAAGGAGTTGGTGCAGAGTTAAGGCATCACTCGTCTGCACCCCATTATGGCACAACTCAAAACTTCTCATTTTAAACGACTTAAGCTGCCGCCAGTATTGGAGGATCAAAAAAGTTCAGTACCTACATCAAGTAGTCAGTGGAGGACAAATTTTGTCCCTCATGGAACTAAGGGCAAATTTAGGTGAGGTGGCTTGGTATGCATATTTTCAATTGAGGTCCGCACTCTCTAGCACTCTAAATAGTCACTCTCTTATTATAGATACTCCCGCATTTTTACACGATTTAATTTGTAGGAAAATTGTTACGAGAATTAAATTATCATACTGCTATAGACACTTAATGGATAATTTCTTTTTGGATGTTCTCTCTCCAGGGCAGAGAGCTTGGTCCTCTCTCCTTGCAGAGGCGGGTCATCCAAATTGGGACAAGATAGGGGAAAGCTTAAAGCTGGTTTCACACAATTTTAACCACATTGTTGTACAATTTAATATTTTGCACAAAATTTATGTGACACCCTTATGGCTACATAGAAGAGGACTCAGGGTCTCCTCCGAATGCCCATGTTGTGGTGACTCCGAGGCAGATCACTTACATATGTTCTGGGATTGCCCAATGGTGAGCAGGTATTGGAGTTTGGTCCAAAAAAAACTGGCGTGTAAACTTAAAATCGTTGTCCCTTTGTCCCCCAAGATATGGGTCCTAGGAGACCTATCTGAGGTTAACTACCAGCCCACAAAAAGCCACCTCTTGATTAACCCCTTAGGGACCCATGACGTATCGGTACGGCATGTTTCCCGAATCCTTAAGGACCCATGACGTACCGGTACGTCATGGCTTTAATTCGCGATTCCGGCGCCGCGGGGGTTAATCGGAACGGGATGCCGGCTGAAATCATTCAGCCGGCATCCCGTAACAATGCAGGGGGGGGTCATTTGACCCCCCCGTATAGACGATCGCAGAAAACCGCAGGTCCATTCAGACCTGCGGTTTTCTGCGTTTCCGGTCCATTCGGGTGTCCTGTGACCCGATGAACCGGAAAAAGACTGCGATCGGTGGCGTAATTTTACACCACCAATCGCAGTCCGAGGATTTGAGGAGGCGGTGCTGGCCCTGGTGCTGAACACTGCTGTCCAGGGTGCTGATTGGTGCAGGGGAGAGAGGCGCGAGATTCAAACTTCCTGCGCTCCTCTCCGTGCAGCATCGTCCAGCACCAGCTCCTGTGTCCCCCTAATCCGCATCCATCGCCCTCCTGCACCCATCGCCACCCAGGTAGGTTAGGGTCAGTGAGGGAGAGGCACCATTAGGAAGGGAAAGAAGGGAAAAGTTAGTTAGGGAAAAAAAAAAAAAAAGAACTTTTACACAAAACTTTTTTGATCCATCTATCAGACCCCAGAGCCCCTCCTGCCACTTGCCCCCCCTACCAGCCCCCCCCCCCCTCACCACTAGCCCCCCTTACCACCACTTTTTTTTTTTTTTTTTCTGCGTTCGCTGACTGGTCGGCACTTTAGCGTCCGTCCACTGTTAGCGCATCGCCCGCCCGCCCCACCGCTGATCAGCGTTGTACCGCTGATCAGCAACTTTGAACTTTTTTTTTTTTTTCCTAACACTTGCCCCTTTATTTTCCTTTTTTTAGTACGCGAACACCCGTTGCCCCCACACACACGCACATATAATAAAGGTTTCCACACACGCACACCTACACGCACACACACCCATGGCCCGCCGCGTGTTCTCGGCCGAGGAGGCATACGCCCAGATTGCCTCCGACTCCGAGAGCCCCAGTGAGGATGAGGATGACCCCACGTTCCTTTTGTCATCTGCATCCTCCTCATCATCATCGGATGACGATGAGCCACCAAGGCGGCGGAGACGCCGCCAGGCGGAGCCAGGGGCCACACATGCTAGGGATCCTGTGGCCCACCCTAGTACGAGCCGCCCTGGGGTTCGTACTGGTTTCCCGGCCCACCAAATAAGTTCACCGGAGCCCCCTGCCGATGAACTTAGCTGGTGTCCCCCAGTGGACTTTGAGCCTGAGATTCCGGATTTCGCTGGCAATCCTGGAATCCAGATTCCCACAGTGGGGTTTACTGAAATAGACTTTTTTAGTTTTTTTTTCAGTAACCCACTGGTGAATTTGATGGTGGAGCAGACGAATCTGTACGCCCAACAGTTCGTCGCTCAAAACCCAGGCTCATTTTTGGCTAGACCCGGTGGCTGGACGCCGGTCAGTGCAGCCGAAATGAGGACATTTTGGGGCCTCGTGCTGCATATGGGTCTAGTCCAAAAACCCAGTGTCAGGCAATACTGGAGTGGGGACGTCCTATACCAGACCCCACTGTACAGTATGGCCATGACACGTCCCCGGTTTGAGGCCATCCGGAAATGTCTGCATTATTCCGATAATGCAGCATGTCCACCCCGAGGTGATCCTGCCTATGACCGGCTGTATAAGATACGGCCGGTCATCGATCACTTTGGGGCCACATTTCAGCAGGCCTACGTACCTGGAAGGGAGGTCGCGGTTGATGAGTCTCTCGTTGCGTTCAAGGGGAGACTCAGTTTCCGCCAATACATTCCCACAAAGCGGGCGAGGTATGGCGTGAAGCTATACAAAATTTGTGAGAGTACCTCAGGGTACACTTACAAATTTCGTGTGTACGAGGGGCGAGATTCCCGTATTCAACCCCCAGAATGTCCCCCCACTCTGGGTGTTAGCGGGAAACTCGTGTGGGACCTTATGCACCCACTGCTGGATAAGGGTTACCACTTGTACGTGGATAACTTTTATACCAGCATTCCCTTGTTCAGGTCCCTTGCCGCCAGATCCACGTTCGCTTGTGGGACCGTGCGGAAAAATCAGCGCGGCCTCCCTGCCCACCCCCTCCAGGTACCTATCCCCAGGGGTGAGACCCGTGCACTTACCAGTGGAAACCTGTTGCTGGTCAGGTATAAGGACAAGAGGGATGTCCTTATGCTGTCCACAATCCACGGTAACAGCACCACCCCAGTCCCTGTGCGAGGTACCACGGCAACGGTCCTCAAGCCCGATTGTATCGTCGACTACAATCGGTATATGGGAGGAGTTGATCTCTCTGATCAAGTCCTCACGCCATATAATGCCATGCGCAAAACCCGGGCATGTTACAAAAAAGTTGCGGTCTACATGGTGCAGGTTGCCATGTACAACTCTTTTGTACTATCCCGAAGCGCTGGCAGCACAGGGACATTCCTCCAATTCTATGAGGCAGTCCTCAAAGACCTGATCTTTTCGGACCGGGAAAGAGCAGGCCGGAGTACCTCGGGAACTGGAGGCGCCCGGATCGTCCCTGGCTAACACTTTCCAGGTGTGGTCCCCCATACTGGAAAGAAGGGACGAACCCAAAAAAGATGCAGAGTGTGTCACAAGAGGGGGATACGGAAGGACACCACCACTCAATGTGACACGTGCCCCGATCATCCGGGCCTCTGCGTTATCGATTGCTTCAGGGAGTATCACACTTCTATGGAGTACTAAATTTTTATAATCCCCAACAGTCCACTAGAGAACATAAAACACTATGGCTCTTAGACTTTGGAGACACAGAAACAATTTTTTTTCCCCAAAAAAATATTAGTTTTAGAGCAGGCATCCTCAAACTGCGGCCCTCCAGATGTTGTAAAACTATAACTCCCAGCATGCCCAGACAACCTATAGCCATCAGCAGGGCATGGTGGGAATTGTAGTTTTACAACATCTGGAGGGCCGCAGTTTTTTAGGATGCCTGCTTAGTGTCTCCAAAGTCTGAGAGCCATACATATTGGGCATCGTCGCGTGCGTAAAAGTCGTCGCTATAAAAATAACATTTGACCAAACGCCTCGAATGAACGGTGTGAAAAATATAAAACAAAAACGGTGCCAAAACACCCATTTTTGGGCAAAATTTCAATTTGAATCCCTTTTGCCAGTAATAAAGCAAGGGTTAACAGCCAAACAAAACTCAATATTTATGGCCCTGATTCTGTAGTTTGCAGAAACACCCCATATGTGGTCGTAAATGGCTATATAGCCGCACGGCAGGGCATAGAACGAAGGGAACTCCATACGGTTTCTGGAAGGCAGATTTTGATGGACAGTTTTTTTTTTGACACCATGTCCCATTAGAAGCCCCCCTGATGTAGCCTAGACTAGAAACTCCAAAAAAGTGACCCCATCTAAGAAACGACACCCCTCAAGGTATTCAAAAGTTACTTTACAAACTATGTTAACCCTTTAGGTGTTCCACAAAACTAAATAGCGAATGTAGAAACATTTTTAGAATTTAATTTTTTTGTTACATTGCCTCAAAAAAGAGTAATATAGAGCAACCAAAAATCATATTTACCCCTAAAATAGTCCCAAAACAACAACCACCTTATCCTGTAGTTTCCTAGATGGGGTCACTTTTATGGAGTTTCTACTCTAGGGGTGCATCAGGGGGCTTGAAAGGGTACATGGTGTAAATAAACCAGTCCAGCAAAATCTGCCTTCCAAAAACCATATGACGTTCCCCTCCTTCTATGTCCTGCCGTTTGGCCAAACAGTAGTTTACGACCACATATGGGGTGTTTCTGCAAACTACAGAATCAGGGCAACCCATTTTGAGTTTTGTTTGGCAGTTAACCCTTGTTTTACTCCTGGAAAAAATTGATTATATTGGAAAATTTTCCAAAAAATAGAAATTTCTAAATTGTTTCTCCATCTGCCATTAACTCTTGTGGAACACCTAAAGGGTTAACAAAGTTTGTAAACCCAGTTTTGAATACCTTGAGGGGTGTACTTTCTTAGATGGAGTCACTTTTTTGAAATTTCTATTCTAGGGGTGCAACAGGGGGCTTCAAATGGGACATGGTATAAACAAAACCAGTCCTGCAAAATCTGCCTTCCAAAACCCATATGGTGTTCCCCTCCTTCTATGTGCTCCCGTTCGGCCAAACAGTAGTTTACGACCACATATGGGGTGTTTCTGCAAACTACAGAATCAGGGCAACCCATTTTGAGTGTTGTTTGGCAGTTAACCCTTGTTTTACTCCTGGAAAAAATTGATTATATTGGAAAATTTCCCAAAAAATAGAAATTTCAAAATTGTTTCTCCATCTGCCATTAACTCTTGTGGAAGACCTAAAGGGTTAATAAAGTTTGAAAAAACAGTTTTGAATACCTTGAGGGGTGTAGTTTCTAGAATAGGGTCATTTTTGGGAGGTTTCTATTATCTAAGCCTCACAATATGACTTCAAACCTGAACTGGTCCATAAAAAGTGGGATTTTTGAAGATTTCTCAAAAATTTCAAAATTTGCTTCTAAACTTCTAAGCCTTGTAACATCCCCAAAAAATAAAATATCATTCCCAAAATGCTACAAACATGAAGTAGACATATGGGGAATGTAAAGTCATCACAATTTTTGGGGGCATTACTATGTATTACAGAAGTAGAGAAACTGAAACTTTGAAATTTGCTAATTTTTCTAAATTTTGGGTAAAAAATGTATTTTTTTGTGCAAAAAAATTTACTTTTTTGACCCAATTTTAGCAGTGTCATGAAGTACAATATGTGACGAAAAAACAATCTCAGAACGGCCTGGGTAAGTCAAAGCGTTTTAAAGTTATGAGCACTTAAAGGGACACTGGTCAGATTTGCAAAAAATGGCCAAGTCCTTAAGGTGAAATAGGGCTGAGTACTTAAGGGGTTAAAGTGATGTTCTTGGCTAGACTACTCATTTCTAGAGCTTGGTTTTCCTCTTCCGCCCCAGACTGCAATAACTGGCTGAGTTTAGTTGAGAAAGTGAAAAGCTACGAGAAGATACTTCATAAACAAAGAGGATCCTACTTAAAGTGGAGTAACCTATGGAAAGACTGGGACACATTTAATTAATTAACTAATAATTTTTTTTTATTTTTTTTCCCCTGCAAGGTGGGAGGGTGGGTGGGTGGGGAGAGATAGGGGGTTACTCCATTTGTCCGGCTCGCTCTATATGTATTGCACCGGGGAAGAACGTGAAGATATATTTGAGCACATGAGGATTTCTGGGAATGTTGAGGATGGGGGGATTTTCCGGCATTAAAACAAAGGTTGTAACTTTTGTTTATTCAGAAGGCTATATATATCTGCTTACCAGGTTCCGGATCCTGCCATCCTCCTCAGCTAGAGTCCTCCATTTGAATTTTAAAATATTTACACAATTATGGATATTTCTATGCAATTATTGTCAACTACGCCCATAGATTAGATTTGACGGACTGATGGACTATAAATTATTAGCTATGTATTTTGGTTATTAATTTTGCATTAAAACAATAAAAATTTTAATAAAATAAAAAATAAATAAAAAAAATAAAAAAATTGCCTCTCCAGCTCCGGGCGGCGCTGCCACTTGGAAGATTCACTTACCCTCCCTGGTCTTCTTCCCGCCACGTTGTACTGTGACCTGGTTATAGTGCGCATCTACATGCACTATGTCCTGACACTGTAAGGCCCCTTTTACATGGGCGAGTATTCTGCGCGGATGCGATGCGTGAGTTAACGCATTGCACCCGCACTGAATACCGACCCATTCATTTCTATGGGGCTGTTCACATGAGCGGTGATTTTCACGCATCACTTATGCGTTGCGTGAAAATCGCAGCATGCTCCTCTTTGTGTGTTGCAGTGCGATAATCCACGCAACGCAGGTCCCATAGAAGTGAATGGGGTTGCGTGAAAATTGCAAGCAAGTGCGGATGCTAGGAGACGATCGGGATGGAGACCCGATCATTATTATTTTCCCTTATAACATGCTTATAAGGGAAAATAATAGCATTCTGAATACAGAATGCATAGTAAAATAGCACTGGAGGGGTTAAAAAATAAATTTAAAAAAATTAACTCACCTTAGTCCACTTGCTCGCGTAGCCGGAATCTCCTTCTGTCTTCATCTTAGCTTTGTGTAGCAGCAAGGACCTTTGGTGACGTCACAGTCATCACATGATCCATCACATGATCTTTTACCATGGTGATGGATCATGTGATGACCGGAGTGACGTCACCAAAGGTCCTTGTTGCTACACAAAGCTAAGATGAAGACAGAAGGAGATGCCGGCTACGCGAGCAAGTGGACTAAGGTGAGTTAAATTATTTTTTATTTATTTTTAACCCCTCCAGCGCTATTGTACTATGCATTCTGTATTCAGAATGCTATTATTTTCCCTTAAAACCATTTTATAAGGGAAAATAATACAATCTACACCGATCCCAAGCCCAAACTTCTGTGAAGAATTTCGGGTTTGGGTACCAAACATGCGTGATTTTTCTCACGCGAGTGCAAAACGCATTACAATATTTTTCACTCGCGCGGAAAAATCGCGGGTGTTCCCGCAACGCACCCGCACATTTTCCCGCAACACCCGTGTGAAAGGGGCCTAAGTGTCAGGACACAGCGTGAGGCCGGAAGTAGACCAGGGAAGGTGAGTACAGCTAGCAATGCGCTGTTCTCACCTTCTTGCGCTCCCGCATGCTAATGACCGCTTGCATAATGGAAGTGGTTATTAGCATTTTCACAATATGTACTGGCAGGGAACCGGGGGCCACATGAAATGGTCTCGCGGGCTGCACACGGCCCTCGGGCCAGAGGTTCCCCACCCCTGCCTTACAGCTCCGCCCCTGATAATATTGGAAGTTGATTATTGGAAAAGCTATATAGGATTATTTTCATCAGCACATATAATTCTAACTCCCCAACAATTTTCTAGCTGCTCAGATGCATCCATACATTTTGAACCTTTGATTATGGACACCTGGTCATGTGATCTCTAGTCTGACCTCCAGTCTGAGGCTTGCTGTCTTGCAGCTTATGCCAAATCTCGGCTGGGGATGTCAGTGTGAATCTCGTCCCTGACATCGGGGGGCCTGATTTCCACCCACTGCTGTATGGTCTTCCTTCCCTGCTGTTGTGGAAGCAGACCAGCCGGAGCGAGACGCCGCACGCCGAATGGGGGCGTTGCCCAGGATACCACTGTGATCCCGGCTAGGTCCGGAAGGGGGCGAAGCTTTGCAAGGGGAGCGCGTCATCACGCAGGGAAAGCGGAGATGGCGTCAGACGCCGCACTTCAACCTAAACAGCGCGGCACTCCCAGACACACTCTCACCTGTCTTCAGCAGTGATGTCAGCTCCTGAGGCTCCCGGGACCCATATGGACTGCGCATACCCACCTTCGGCAACTCCATCCGTGAGTCTCCCTGTGGGAAACCTGCATTATTCCTCTAATGTTTATTTACTTGAGTTAGTACATGGCTGATTCTGGGTTGCTCTTCTTTTACCAGGGTGTTAAGGAAATGAAAATTAAACCACAATATAACAAGTGTGTCAATTGTTCAAAAAAATTACCTGAGGGATATAAGAAGAAACTTTGCAAAACTTGCATTAATGACCTTTTGAAAGAAAATCAACCGTCTATCCTGATTGAAAATAGATCCGTGATTCAGAATGAAATTAGAACCTCATTATCCTCTCTTACTCCCCGTTATAACTGTTATTCAAGCGGGTGTGGACCCACTGCGCCACTGACTGGGTATACTCTGGAAGGGCGTAACTAAGCAGCTACCTGGTATTCACTAGAACCCCTGATGCTGGGGATAGGCTTGGTCCGTAGGTTAGCTACCAGGTGCCACTCCAGAGTAGTCCCCAAGTCAGTGGCCGCTGACCAGGGGGTCTGAGCGCTCGGTGCAAGCACCGAGGGAATGTACGAGGCCTGGAGGTACGGGTCAGGACAGGCCGCAATCAAGCAAAGTCAGCAAACGAGATCCAAGGTCAGGGGCAGGCGGCAGAAAGCAAAGTCAAGGAGATCAATAGCCGGATTCGGTACACAGGAAGGCAGACAAGATAAACACCTTTGCACAGGGACTAGACAAGCTAGACACTGAGGTTGCTCAGGCAACTTCCTGTAGT
The DNA here is from genome assembly GCF_014858855.1 of Bufo gargarizans. NCBI lineage: Eukaryota > Metazoa > Chordata > Amphibia > Anura > Bufonidae > Bufo > Bufo gargarizans. Next base: position 20,291,773 of record NC_058085.1, read on the forward strand.
AGGAAGTGCCTTTAAATACATGCTGCAATCCGGCCATTGGCTCCTGAGACAGAGGGTGTGTGTGTGTTGCCACATAGTAAGGAGAGACACCCACGCAAGCTTCAGCAGCAGTGCAAGTTTCCAGCAGCAAGGAAACACTGGCATGGATCACATGAGTTAAGTTAGTTGCTACCCATGTTTGTCAGCTGGGCGGCAGGAGGGAAAAGAAGGAGCCCGGTGCCCGTGCCTGCTGATAGGGGCAGCGGCGCTGACACAGGCCGCTGAGCTAACAAAAACGCACCTCCTACTAAAAAGCTAAGATTATCCGTTCCATGGTCCTCAGATGCTGAGGACATGGAGGAGGGGGCATCAGTTTTCAAACTCGATTTTAAGGATGACCGATTGTCTGAGGAGGAGATAGTAGAGGATGATGAAAAAAAGAAATGGATAGACTACTTAAGGCAGTGAGACCATGGGTATCGAAAACGTCCAAAAGGCGAGATCTGTACAGGACGAAATGTTTGGGGGATTACGCACAAAAAAAGCTACGGTTTTCCCCATTAATGAAAAAATAAAAGAAATGATCATTGATGAATGGGCGGATCCTGAAAGAAGACTAGGTGTTTCTAGAGAATTTAGAAATAGGCTTCTCTTTGACCCTGCTGAATCTAAAATATTTAATGATACTCCTAAAATAGACGTTCAAGTGAAAAAGTTATGTGACCCAATGGAACGGAAAGCGGATTCCCTTCTAAGGAAATGTTGGGAGGCGTCTATGTTCGGGGTAAAAACTAATATCGCAGCCACCTCGTGGCTAGAGCCATGTATTTTTGGCTTAATGAGTTGGATAATCATGTAAAAAATAAAACCCCTAGAGAAGAAATCCTTCAGTCTATTCCTCTCTTAAAATCCACCACAGCATTTCTAGCAGATGCGTCTGCGGAATCTGTTAGATTTGCAGTTAAAGACATGGCTTTCTCAAATTCTGCCAGGCGCGCACTTTGGATGAAATCCTGGGGAGGAGGTGATAAAATCTCCAAATCAAAACTATGCTCCATAGCATTCTCAGGGGAATACGTCTTTGGGCCGGTACTCAATAAGATCTTAGGAAAGGCCACGGATAAAAAGAAGGGTTTCTCTGAAGAACAAAAAAGGAAGTTTTTTCGCCCCTTCAATCAGTAATCTAGGCCATATAGGGGTAAAGGAAAGACTGGTCGCTGGAGTTACCAGAAGGGGGGGCAAAGGAAGAGGGTTCCTCCTCAACCCCTAAAACAAACAAAGTAAAAAGCAATGACATCAGGGTGGGGGGGGGGGGGTTAATAGTTTCTTAACCCAGAGGGAAGCCCTTACATCAAAGCCTTGGACTTTAGAATTTATAAAAAAAAATGGATACAAAATAGAGTTTACCTCTACCCCACCAAAAAAGTTCCAGATAACGTCACCCAATACCCTTTAAAAAAACAGGCAGAGTATACTAGAATTAAAAACATCAGGGGTAATAAAACAGGTCCCTATGGCCTCATGCACACGACCGTTGTTGTGTTCCGTTCCACAAAATGGGGTTCCGTTGTTTCGTGATCTGTTTCAGTGTGTCTTCCTTTATTTTTGGAGGATCACCAGACATAAAGTAAAGTAAAAAAAAATCTAAGACAGGTTTGCCATGCAAATGATAGGAAAAAAACGGACGCGGACGACAATCTTGTGTGCCTCCGTGTTTTTTAGCGGTCCCATTGACTAGAATGTTTTTTTTTTTTTGACGGATTGGAACCACGGATCACAGACGCGGATGAGAAATGGTGCATTAGCCGAGTTTTCAACTGACCCATTGAAAGTCAATGGGTCCGCAGAAAATCACGAAAAACTGAACAAAAGACACGGAATAAAACAACGGTCGTGTGCATGAGTCCTATGTCAGAGGAAAAACAGGGTTTCTACTCAAGACTCTTCTTAGTACATAAACCGGATTGCTCCTCCAGAACCATCATAAATCTATAAGACCTAAACAAATCTATAATGTACAAAAAATTCTAAATGGAATCCATCTCCTCCATCGTTCATCTAATAAAAAAGGAGGCTTACATGACGTCAGCGGATCTCAAAGACGCATACTATCTCGTTCCTATACATCAAAATTCACAAAAATATTTTCGGTTTGCGTTACAAAGCCCAGATCACATAATACATGATTTTCAGTTCTGCACCCTTCCCTTTGGCATTTCATCCACACCAAGGATCTTCACGAAACTGTTAGTGTAGATGTTACCCTACCTCAGGAAAGAAGGACTAGTAATTTTTCCATACCTAGACAATTTCCTCCTACTGGGAAGTTCGGAAGCAGAAACAGCCACACAAACGCAAACCTTCCTACAGAAAATTTTCAACTTCGGTTGGCTGATAAATATAAAATAATCTTCCCTAATTCCGTCATCCAACAGAAGATTCCTCGGGGTGATGATAGACTCGGTAGCCCAGAAGTCATCACTACCTCAGGAAAAAATGAAATACATCGAAAGAAAAATAGAGAAATTCCAAACTCAGGACAGCACCTCGATCAGGAACGCCATGAGCATCTTGGGTCTCATGACCTCCTGCATAACAGCGGTTGCCTGGAGCCAAGCCCACACCAGGACCGTACAATCCTAGATATTAAACAATTGGAACAAAGATCAGTCATCCTTAGACATGATAATAAAAATCCCACTACAAATAAAACTACTGTAGATTTAAATTGGTGGAAGATGGAAACCAAAATCACAGAAATATAGTGGCAAATATGGGGGAGCTGCTCAAACCCCAAACACTGTATCGTGTTTCTCATTGGGGGAGCAGTACCACCGCATGTGGACCGCAGCAAACGACCATCGCCAGCAAAAAATGCGTACAATGGAGGATGCCGGCGCGGTCCACATGCACCACAAAGGCATCCTACACAAAACGGAGCATTGTGCGGATGAAAATATAATTATATAAATCACAGAAAAAATGCACCAAATGGATATGCCACTGACTATACTAGCTACCTGAAGCATCAAGGAGGCACAAGGTCCCAAAAATTAAGATCCCTAACGGAAGAAATATTTTCTTGGGCAAAATTTTTTTTTCTATCTATTACAGCCATTCATCTTAAGGGATCAGAAAGTATGGACGCAGATTTTCTAAGCAGACAGACTCTAGACCCAAGGGAACGGTCCTTAAATCCAGAGATATTTCAGAAATTAATAACCAGATGGGGCCAACCACAAATAGACCTATTTGCCTCAAAAATAAATACAAAGGTCAACCGGTTTTGCTCCCTGAACCCCAGGGAAAATCCGTGGGCGGTAGACGCCTTCTCAGTAAAATGGAACTGGAATCTTGCATATGCGTTCCATCCATGAGCATTAATCCCCAGGGTTCTACAGAAAATCCTAACAGACCCAGTGACAGTAATACCAATTACTCCCTTTTTGGCCCAAGAGAACTTGGTTCTCCATCCTGAAAAACTTATCTCTGGAAGATCCATGGCAGATACCTTTTCAGAAGGATATTCTATCACAGGGGCTAATCCTACATCAGAACCCAGGTCTCTTCAAACTATCGGCCTGGATCCTGAAAGCGAAATCCTAAGGAGCAAGGGTCTTTCAGATAAAGTTATCAATACCTTAAAAGCCAGCAGGAAAAAAGTTACTGCCGCCATTTATCTAAAAATCTGGGAAAAGTACTGCTCATGGCTGGGAAAAGTCTATCCCAATATATCATTTCCTTCCATACAATAGATCTTAGAATTTCTACAAAGAGGCCTAGACTTCTTCCTTAGGCCTAGTACTTTGAAGGTGTAAATATCAGCCCTGAGGGCTTTTTACGATACTAACCTAGCGAACCATAGATGGATTAGAAGGTTTATTAAAGCCGATCCCACCCTAAAACATAACATTCCGCTATGGAACTTAAATCTAGTCCTTAATGGGTTGACAAATTCTCCATTTGTCCCAGTAACAGATGTATTTCCTTAAAAGAGGTAAGACGGCCTTTTTAACAGCAATTACATCTGCTAGACATAGCAGAAATCCAAGCCTTGTCATGTAGAGAACCATATCTATCTGTTTTTCCTGATAGAATTGTATTGAGAGTAGATCCGGGTTTCCTCCTGAAGGTAGTTTAAAATTTCCATAGGGACCAGGATTTTTTTTTACCTTCCTTCTGCAGTGAACCAAAGGATCCCATGGAAGAAAAATGGCATCTTCTGGATGTGAGGGAGACAAATATTCAGTACCTGAAAGCTACAGAACCTTTTAGGAAGGATAATAATCTGTTAATTCAATTTGCGGGAAAAAATAAAGGGAAAAAGCTTTCCAAAGAATCCATATGGTGTTGGATAAAAACAACTATTGCTTAGGCCTCATGCACACGACAGTTTTTTTTCACGTCCGCAAAAACGGGGTCCGTGGGTCCGTGATCCGTGACCGTTTTTTCGTCCGTGGGTCTTCCTTAATTTTTGGAGGATCCACGGACATGAAAAAAAAGTCGTTTTGGTGTCCGCCTGGCCGTGCGGAGCCAAACGGATCCGTCCTGAATTACAATGCAAGTCAATGGGGACGGATCCGTTTGATGTTGACACAATATGGTGCCATTTCAAACGGATCCGTCCCCATTGACTTTCAATGTAAAGTCTGGAGTTCTTTTATACCATCGGATTGGAGTTTTCTCCAATCCGATGGTATATTTTAACTTGAAGCGTTCCCATCACCATGGGAACGCCTCTATGTTAGAATATACTGTCGGATATGAGCTACTTCGTGAACCTCAGATCCGACAGTATATTCTAACACAGAGGCGTTCCCATGGTGATGGGGACGCTTCAGGTTAGAATACACTACAAACTTTGTACAAGACTGCCCCCTGCTGCCTGGCAGCACCCGATCTCTTACAGGGGGATATGATAGCACAATTAACCCCTTCAGGTGCGGCACCTAAAGGGGTTAATTGTACTATCATATTCCCCTGTAAGAGATCAGGGCTGCCAGGCAGCAGGGGGCAGACCCCCCCCCTCCCCAGTTTGAATATCGTTGGTGGCACAGTGTGCCCCCACCATCGCCCCCCCCCCTCCCTCCCTCTATTGTATTAAATCGTTGGTGGCACAGTGTGCCCCCACCATCGCCCCCCCTCCCTCCCTCTATTGTATTAAATTGTTGGTGGCACAGCAACCACCATCGCCCCCCCCTCCCTCTATAGCAGTAACATTGGTGGCAGTGTGCGGTCTCCCATTCCCCCCCCCCCATCATTGGTGGCAGCGGAGTTCCGATCGGAGTCCCAGTTTAATCGCTGGGGCTCCGATCGGTAACCATGGCAACCAGGACGCTACTGCAGCCCTGGTTGCCATGGTTACTTAGCAATAGTACAATTGTAGAAGATTCATACTTACCTGCTTGCTGCTGCGATGTCTGTGTCCGGCCGGGAGCTCCTCCTACTGGTAAGTGAAAGGTCTGTGCGGCGCATTGCTAAAGAACTGTCACTTACCAGTAGGAGGAGCTCCCGGCCGTTCACAGACATCGCAGCAGCAAGCAGGTAAGTATGAATCTTCTACTGTTGTACTATTGCTTAGTAACCATGGCAACCAGGGCTGCAGTAGCTTCCTGGTTGCCATGGTTACCGATCGGAGCCCCAGCGATTAAACTGGGACTCCGATCGGAACTCCGCTGCCACCAATGATGGGGGGGGGGGGGGAATGGGAGACCGCACACTGCCACCAATGTTACTGCTATAGAGGGAGGGGGGGGGCGATGGTGGTTGGCACACTGTGCCACCAACGATTTAATACAATAGAGGGAGGGAGGGGGGGGGCGATGGTGGGGGCACACTGTGCCACCAACGATTTATAACAATAGAGGGAGGAAGGGGGGGGCGATGGTGGGCGCACACTGTGCCACCAACGATATTCAAACTGATCTCTTACAGGGGAATATGATAGTACAATTAACCCCTTTAGGTGCCGCACCTGAAGGGGTTAATTGTGCTATCATATCCCCCTGTAAGAGATCGGGTGCTGCCAGGCAGCAGGGGGCAGTCTTGTACAAAGTTTGCAGTGTATTCTAACTAGAAGCGTCCCCATCACCATGGGAACGCTTCTGTGTTAGAATATACTGTCGGAAATGAGTTTTCACGAAGTGAAAACTTAGATCAGAAAAAGCTTTTATGCAGACAGATCTTCGGATCCGTCTGTATGAAAGCAACCTACGGCCACGGATCACGGACACGGATGCCAATCTTGTGTGCATCCGTGTTCTTTCACGGACCCATTGACTTGAATGGGTCCGTGAACCGTTGTCCGTCAAAAAAATAGGACAGGTCATATTTTTTTGACGGACAGGATACACGGATCACGGCCTTGGCTGCAAAACGGTGCATTTTCCGATTTTTCCACGGACCCATTGAAAGTCAATGGGTCCGCGAAAAAAAACGGAAAACGGCACAACGGCCACGGATGCACACAACGGTTGTGTGCATGAGGCCTTACTGTTATTCCCTATTGGGTCAGAAATGTCCTACAGGAATAAAGGCCCATTCTACTAGGGCTATGGCCTCTTCTTGGGCAGAAAAAGCTGGGGTATCTCGCGATCAGATATGCAGGGCTGTAACTTGGTCTAGCATTAATACTTTCATTAGACACTATCACCTGAACTTTTCTGCTTCAGCGGATTTGGCCTTTGGCTAAAGAGTGTTGCAAGGATTTACCCCCCTACTTAGTAATCTGTTAGTTCTCATCCGTAGCCGTCATGGTGGATGAAATTGAAAAACCGTAATTAGACTTACCGGTAATTCTGTTTCCTTGAATCCACCATGACGGCTCATAATAAATAACAAATAAAAACTAAAAGTATATAAAAAATAAATAAATATATACATATAGACACCCACTTTGATATCTGGTACACACTGAGGGTGAGAGAGGGTGGGGGCTTCTTAAACTCTCTCTCTCTGTATTTCCTGCCCCTACAGAGGTCAAGGGGTCAATCTCATCCGTAGCCGTCATGGTGGATTCAAGAAAACAGAATTAGGCCTCATGCACACGACCGTATTTTGTTTCCGTGTCCGATCCATTTTTTTTGCGGATAGGATGCGGCCCAATTCATTTCAATGGGTCTGCAAAAAACGCGTCCGCATCAGTATGTCCGTTCCGTTGCTCTGCCAACAAAAAGTGCATGTCCTATTTTTTTTCTAGTTTGCGGACAAGGATAGGCATTATCACAATGGATCCGCAAAAACGGATGCCATACGGAACGCCATCCATTTTTTTTGCGGACCGCAAAACACATACGGTCATGTGCATGTACAGGGCTGCCATCAGAAATTTTGGGGCCCCTTACACAGCTCAAGGCCTGGACCCCCCCTCCTACCCTTCAGAATTCGTCCTGACTCCACCTCCCCTCCACCCCCAAGGACCTACCCCCAATTTCATTATTTTTTTACAACTACAAAGAGTGATAATCAGCGATTTCAGTAAGGAATTCATTTTTGACCAAATAATATTAAGCCTGCTACCACGACAAGGTAGACTCTTTAAAGCAGGACCCTACACTAACTACACTACCTGTTCTAATCTGCCCCAGCAATCTTCCCCTGGCACATTTAAGAAAAAACACCTTAAAAGCACAAGGTTTACTGTTACAGTGTTATGGGGGGATCGGTGGATGACGCACTGTTATGGGGGGAATCTGTGGAGGACTTACTGTTATGGGGGGAATCTGTGGATGACACACTGTTATGGGGGAATCTGTGGATGACGAACACTGTTATGGGGGGAATCTGTGGATGACACACTGTTATGGGGGGAATCTGTGGATGACACACTGTTATGGGGGGAAACTGTGGATGACACTGTTATGGGAGATCTGTGGATGACACACTGTTATGGGGGATCTGCGGATGACGAACACTGTTATGGGGGATCTGTGGATGACACACTGTTATGGGGGATCTGTGGATGACACACTGTTATGGGGGATCTGTGGATGACGAACACTGTTATGGGGGATCTGTGGATGACGAACACTGTTATGGGGGATCTGCGGATGACGAACACTGTTATGGGGGATCTGCGGATGACGAACACTGTTATGGGGGATCTGTGGATGACGAACACTGTTATGGGGGATCTGTGGATGACGAACACTGTTATGGGGGATCTGTGGATGACGAACACTGTTATGGGGGATCTGTGGATGACGAACACTGTTATGGGGGATCTGCGGATGACACACTGTTATGGGGGATCTGTGGATGACACATTGTTATGGGGGATCTGTGGATGACACACTGTTATGGGGATCTGTGGATGACACACTGTTATGGGGGATCTGTGGATGACACACTGTTATGGGGATCTGTGGATGACACACTGTTATGGGGGATCTGTGGATGACGAACACTGTTATGGGGGATCTGTGGATGACGAACACTGTTATGGGGGATCTGTGGATGACACACTGTTATGGGGGATCTGTGGATGACACTTTTATGGGGGGATCTGTGGATGACACTCAACCACTCTCAAACCCAACTGGTCAAACTTGTTAAATGGATCCCAAACACAATATGCACAATAACACCCCCCACCCCCTCCAACACTTAATTAACCCCTTCATGGCCTAAAAAATTTTTTTTTCAAAGCATAACACAAAGCTAAATAGAGCTGGGTGGGCTGGCAAGGGAGGGGTTAATAACAATAAATGATGGAGGATCCTGGCCCTGTGGGATAATCCAGAAAACAGCTTTGCATTTTACCCCCGAGCAAAGACCACACAACATAGAGCTGCCGAGGCAAGTAGACAACATAAGGATCAATATGAAAATAAATAATTTGGAGCCTTTGAAATCGCTCAGCTCAGAATGGATAAGGATCTGTTCAGAATGCATCCGTTTGGCTCCGTTCTGCCTCCATTCCGCTCTGGAGGCGGACACCAAAACGCTGCTTGCAGTCGGATCTTTAGATTCTTTTAACCTGTGACTCATTCAATTCTTAGACTCCCTGTACTGTGTGTGACTCAGACTCAGAGCTGCTACTGCTTGCCTTGCCTCAGCTCTGATTGGTTGGTGGGCGGGGAGGGGAGGGACTGGCAGAAGCAGCTTCCACTCTAGGATCAGATTACACTCCTCCCGAGCCCCTCCCCTCCCTGCTGCCAGCGGCTCTGCTATTGTGTGCTTGGTCAGACTGAGCGGCTTCACTCGGATCCGCTTAGTCAGGTGAATCGACTCCTCTGGTTCAGTGAACTAAATCGATTCAAATGAATGATTTGTTCATGAACCGGACATCACTAGCAAGGAATAATCAATTGCCCCCCTCTAGCGATGCAATAAAGTTCAACTCAAGTCACTGACAAATGGGAGGGGGGAGGGAAATATAAAAAAAAAAAAAATTAAATTATTGGAACTGGCTGGGCCCCCCCAGGGTCTGGGCCCCTTACTGGGGTATTGGCTGTACCCCCCTGATGGCGGCCCTGTGCATGTAGCCTTACCGGTAAGTCTAATTGCGTTTTTTTTGCAAATCTGACGTGTCACTTTATGTGGTAATAGCTTTGGAAAACTTTTACTTATCCAAGCCATTCTGAGATTGTTTTCTCGTGACACATTGTACTTCATGATAGTCATAAATTTGAGTCAATATATTTCACCTTTTATTTGTGAAAAAATCCCAAATTTTCCAAAAATTGCAAATTTACCAATTATAATAGATGGTGATACCTCATATAATAGTTATTACTTTACATTCCCCATTTGCTACTTTATGTTTGGATCATTTTGAAAATTAAATTTTATTTTTTGGGGACGTTAGAAGGCTTAGAAGTTTAGAAGCAAATCTTGAATTTTTTTATTTTTTATTTCTAAAACCCACTTTTTAAGGACCAGTTCAGGTCTGAAGTCACTTTGTGAGGCTTACATAATAGAAACCACCCAAAAATTACCCTATTTTAGAAACAACGCTCCTCAGGGTATTCAAAACTGATTTTGCAAACTTTGTTAACCCTTTAGGTGTTCCACAAAAATTTATGGAAAATGGAGATAAAAAGAATTTCACTTTTTTGGCAGATTTTACATTTTAATCCATTTTTTCCAGTAACAAAGCAAGGGTTAACAGCCAAACAAAACTCAATATTTATTACCCTTAATATGCAGTTTACAGAAACACCCCATATGTAGTCGTAAACTGCTGTACGTGCACACGGCAGGTCGCAGAAGGAAAGGAACGCCATATGGTTTTTGGAAGGCAGATTTAGCTGAACTGGTTTTTAGACACCATGTCCCATTTGAAGCCCCCCTGATGCACCCTTACAATAGAAACTTCCAAAAAGTGACCCAATTTTGGAAACTAGGGGATAAGGTGCCAGTTTTATTGGTACTATTTAGGGGTACATATGATTTTTAATTGGGCTATATTACATTTTTTGTGAGGCAAGGTAACCAAAAAATGGATGTTTTGGCACAGTTTTTATTTTTTGCAATGTTCATCTGACAGGTTAGATCATGTGCTATTTTTATAGAGCAGGTTCTTACGGATGCAATAATATCAAATATGTTTACTTTCTATGTTTGTTTTTCAAAAATGCTTTATTATGTTTTTGTGTATCCATTTTCTGAACGCCCTATTTTTTTAAAAAAATTTCTGCTGATCGTCTTGTGCAGGAGGTCGTTTTTTGCAGGAAGAGTTGACGTTTATATTGGTACCATGTGATATTTTTTTTTTGATCATTCATTATTACACTTTATGGGGCAAGGTGACCAAAAAATTGGTTGGTTTGGTGCAGTTTTTGTTTATAAATTTTTACAGCGTTGACCTGAGGGATTAGGTCATGTCATTTATTTATAGAGCAGATCGTTACGGATGTGGCAATTATACAATAATATCATTTATGAAACCGAAATGATGTTTTAGCGTCTCCATAGTCTGAGAGCCATAGCTTTTTTATTTTTTGACTGATTGCCTTAGGTAGGATCTCATTTTTTGCAGGATGAGGTGATGGTTTGATTGTTGCTATTTTGGGGGGATACGCCTTTTTGATCGCTTGGTGTTGCAATTTTTGTGATGTAAGGTGACAAAAATTCATTTTTTTGGACATTTTTTTTTACGGTGTTCAGCTGAGGGGTTAGGTCATGTGATATTTTTATAGAGCTGATTGTTACAGACACAGCGATACCTAATATGTATATACCGTATTTTTCGCCGTATAAGACGCACCGGCGTATAAGACGCACCTAGGTTTTTGGGGAGGAAAATAAGAAAAAAAATATTTTTAACCAAAAGGTGTGCTGTGGGTTTGGAACTAGGTGGTCTGTGGATGGCACTATTACTGGGGATCTGTGGATGACGGACACTGTTATGGGGGGATCTGTGGATGACGGACACTGTTATGGGGGGATCTGTAGATGACGGACACTGTTATGGGGGGATCTGTGGATGACGGACACTTATGGGGGGATCTGTGGATGACGGACACTGTTATGGGGGGAACTGTGGATGACGGACACTGTTATGGGGGGAACTGTGGATGACGGACACTGTTATGGGGGGAACTGTGGATGACGGACACTGTTATGGGGGGAACTGTGGATGACGGACACTGTTATGGGGGGAACTGTGGATGACGGACACTGTTATGGGGGGAACTGTGGATGACGGACACTGTTATGGGGGGAACTGTGGATGACGGACACTGTTAGGGGGGAACTGTGGATGACGGACACTGTTAGGGGGGAACTGTGGATGACGGACACTGTTAGGGGGGAACTGTGGATGACGGACACTGTTAGGGGGGAACTGTGGATGACAGACACTGTTATGGGGGGATCTGTGGCTTTCACTGTTACAGGGGGATCTGTGGCTTTCACTGTTACAGGGGGATCTGTGGCTGGCACTGTTACAGGGGGGGATCTGTGGATGGCACTGTTATACATGTGTCATCCACAGACCCTCCCAGCCCATAACTGTGCCATCCACAGATCCCCCGCCGCTCCTGTATACTAATATCATATGTCTTATTCAATTAATAGTTTTTAAATATGCCTCTTTATTCCTAAAAGTACCTTAAATCCGAAGCGCTTCAGTACAATGCCGGCAGGCCGGGCAGCCGGCGCGGCGCGGCGCGTCACTCACTGACGTCACTTGCCTGCGCCGCCTGCTTCATTCATAAAGTAGGCGGCGCAGGCACGTGACATCAGGGAGTTACGCTGCCGCCCGCCCAGCCTGCATACTACTGAAGCGCTAAGGATTTAAGGTACTATTAAGCATAAAGGGGCATATTTAATAACCATTCATTGAATATGCCATATTTTATTAGTACACCGGAGCGGCGGGGCGGGCCTTTAGTACAGTGACTGCACCGCCCCGCCGCTATTGCCGGCCCCAGCTCCTCCTCCCAGTCCCTCCCCGAGTCCTCGCTCTCTTTACATCGCTGCCAGCGATGTAAAACTGACTGCATTCGCCGTATAAGACGCAGGGGCATTTCTCCCCCATTTTGGGGGAAGAAAAAGTGCGTCTTATACGGCGAAAAATACGGTATATATATATATATCTATATATATATATATATATATATATATATATATATATATATATATATATATAGGAAAAATAATGGCAGCACTGGAAAAAAACACAAGGAGGGTGCTAGGTCCAGGGATGTAGCAGCTTACCCCGTCTTTTTCATATATATATATATATATATATATATATATAATTATATATTTTTTTTTCTTTCACTTTAGCACAATAATAGCATTTTTTAAACAAAAATATTTGTGTCTCCATGTTCTAAGAGCTATAGTTTTTTTTAATTTTTTTAGCGATTTTCTTATGTAGGGGCTCAATTTTTGCGGGAGGAGGTGATAGTTTTATTGATACCATTTTGTGGGCATATGCCTTTTTGATCGCTTGGTGTTGCACTTTTTTTTAATGTAAGGTGACAAAAATTGCTTTTTGTTTTACACCGTTTTTATTTACTTATTTTTATGCTGTTTATCGGACAGGGTAGATCATGTGATAAATTTATAGAGCCGTCATTATGGACGCGGCGATACCTAATACCGGTATGTGTGTTTTTTTGTTGTTTTTTTTCTATTTTTTATAAAAAAATAAGGGCAAAGGGGCGTTTTTTCTTTTTTTTTATTTAAAAAAAATAAAGTTTTTAAGTAAAAACACTTTTTTTCTTTACTTTATTTCTGATTTTCACTTTTGTTGGTCTGATCCCCTCTGCAATGCATTACAATACCTCTGTATTGTAATGCATTACCTGTTCGTGTATTACACCGAGTCATACACAACAGGTTGCCTAGGAGACGGGCCTGAGGCTGGATCTCCTGGGCACCCGTAGAAGGCAGGTCGCGATGCCGTGCAAGGCATTGGGCAGCCTCTGCATGGCATCGGGCTGCATTTTTGCACACTGGGTCCCCGCCACAGCAGTGCGGGGACTCGATGCACTCCCTCACCCGACATAAACCCCTTCTATGTCACAGTTATGGCAGACCGTGGCATAGGAGGGGTTAATCCGCCTGCATCAGCTTTTACAGTGATGCCGGTGGATACAGCAGTATCCATTGTGGACTGGGTGGCTCAGCGGTTAGACTACCATGAGTAGGAGATTCGGGGGAGGAGGGGCACCCCATGCATAGCTGTGTTTGTGGTGGTAGTAGTAGTGGCACCTGTAGCTGCACTGGTGGTGGTAGGGGCAGTGGTAGCAGCAGTGGAACTCAAGGCAAGTATAAAGCAGGTAATCTGGAGGGGGTTAGGAAGTCCATGATGACATATCACAGTTTTCATGGTGGGAGGGTTGAGGACTATTACAATGATTGTGTGTTGGACAGGATCTGGGAGCTAGATCAGGGTGCTGAGAAGAAGGTAACATCAGAGGAAGAGGATGGTGGCAGTGACAGCAATACAGAGTGAAGGCAACATACAGTTAGAACCTCCCAAAACCTGCCAGGGCCAGATCTGCTTCTAGTATTGTCAGCTTGGGAACTGGTGATGCTGATGATACTGTGGTCGCAGGCTCAAAACATTTCCGACATAAAACAAGCTCGGCTGCAGCTAGCTCTGTGTGGAGTGTGCAAGTATCTCCTGTCTGGCAGTTCTTCTCCACGGTGCTGGAAACAAAAGCAATGCCCTGTGCAAGATCTGCCAGATTACAATAAGCCATGGGAGTGACAGAGGTGTCTGCCAGCTACCACAACAAGAGATTCCTCCTTCTCCCGGTCTCCTTTGTGGCAGCCAGGCGGCATCCACGTGCAGTACTGTGTCCAAGTCATCATCAGTTACTGCTCCTCCTGCTCAGACTATGCCTCCTCCTATTCTGTCCCACCATCAGCCATCGATAATGGAATGTGTGGCCAAGACACAACTCTGCTTGCACAAGTTGCTGGCGGTTCAGTCCCTGTGGTACCACTTTGTGGATTCTGTTGCCTTTAGGGGGATAACGGCATGTGCTCAGCCTCACTAGAAGTTATCTAGCTGGCATTTTTTCAAAAAAAGCCATCCCTGCTTTGTACTCTCAAGTGGCGGTGAATGTAGGCCACTCTTTGCAATTCTAGCCGTGCAGCAAGGTGCACACAATGGACACCTGGAGCAAAGGTTACGGACTGGAACAGTTCATGCCTTTCACAGCCCATTAGATCAATTTGCAGCGAGGCAGCACTGTAGCAAGAAGGCCAGGTCCTATTGACACCTCCACGTTTGTTCCGACACCAGGCACTTATCAGCCTCTTCCATGGATATCCTCCTGTCCCAAACAGAAGCAGGGCAGAACATCGCTCCCACTCCCCCTTCTTCCTATCATGTGAAGCGTTGCCATGCCGTTTTAGAGCTGATCTCCCTGGGTGATAGTAGCCACATTGTCAAATACTTTCTAAAGGGCATCAAGCAGCAAACAACCGTGCTGGCTGTCTCCTCACCTAACTCCAACTGGGCAAGGTGGTCAGAGACAACTGCAGGAACATTGTGGCTGCTTTGTGTTTGGGAGAAATAACACATGCTCCCTGAATGATGCATGTGATAAATCTAGTTGTGCAGCGATTGTTAAAAAAAAGCACAGTGGCTTTTAGAAGGTGCAAATAATAGTAATAATAATCATATAATATAATTGTAATCAGTTCTCACCTCTCCTGTCCTTATACTATATACAGTGATAAGCAGGGTGTTCTAGTGGTGATAGATAATCAGTTCTCTCCTCTCCGGTTTTCTCCGCTGTCCTTATACTATAAGCAGTGATAAGCAGGGTGTTCTAGTGGTGATAGATAATCAGTTCTCATCTCTCCTGTGTTCTCCCCTGTCCCTTATACTAGGTACAGTATCTTCATGCCTGCAGTCATCCCAAAACTGGTAGATAGAACAGAAAGACGGCATTAAAGGGTTTGTTCAGGAATAAGTAACTTTTCACACGTGCCCGCAGCCTCTACTATGGAAAGAGTCCTACGTACCTGTTACCCTTAGCTCTGGTTATGTGTGCCAGCTCCTGTGTCTATATTCCAGTAAATGTTGTTTGCTCCCTCGTCGGCACAGGCATGGTCCCCTGCTTTACTGCAGCCAATGACTGGCTTCAGTGGTGATGTGTTTCTTGTGGTCATGTTACCCCTGAATCCAGTCATTGGCTGCAGCAGAGCAGATGATTATGTCCATTCCTAGGAGGTAAACAAGCCATGGACTTAAAGAACTTTGGCTTGCCGGCTTCACAGCCCTGATGCGGCCAGCAAGGGCAACAGATGCACAAACAATGTAATGTTCTATACACACAATGTAATGTTAGGGATGGAATATAAGGGCTACTCTCCCTGCGTTGCAAACTGGTTGGAATAACGAAGCAATCAGATTGGATTTATACAGGAGACCTTCAGATATTTGGTTCAGATAACTCCTGCTGTCCGGTCATTTATGGTCGTCTTTTCAGGTCATATAAAACCTTCCACACGACTTCTTCAACCGTCTGATGACTTCTACAATATTTATTTTACAGCTTGTGAATCCGGGTGAAGATCTGAACAATAATAATCCTACAGAGACATATGTGAGGGGTGATGCGCAGAGTACAGAGGACAGTCCTACAGATAACCGCCCAGGTGAGTAGTGACCACTAAGAAAAGCAGAGAGGTCTCTAAGATTCTGCTGATACAAAAAAAAAATAGATACAGTTGCAAGAAAAAGTATGTGAACCCTTTGGAATGATATGGATTTCTGCAGAAATTGGTCATAAAATGTGATCTGATCTTCTTCATCTAAGTCACAACAATAGACAATCACAGTCTGCTTAACCTAATAACACACAAATAATTAAATGTTACCATGTTTTTATTGAACGCACCATGTAAACATTCACAGTGCAGGTGGAAAAAGTATGTGAACCCTTGGATTTAATAACTGGTTGAACCTCCTTTGGCAGCAATAACTTCAACCAAATGTTTCATATAGTTGCAGATCAGACGCGCACAAGGGTCAGGAGTAATTCTTGACCATTCCTCTTTACAGAACTGTTTCAGTTCAGCAATATTCTTGGGATGTCTGGTGTGAATCGCTTTCTTGAGGTCATGCCACAGCATCTTAATCGGGGTGAGGTCAGGACTCTGACTGGGCCACTCCAGAAGGTGTATTTTCTTCTGTTTAAGCCATTCTGTTGTTGATTTACTCCTATGCTTTGGGTCGTTGTCCTGTTGCAACACCCATCTTCTGTTGAGCTTTAGCTGGTGGACAGATGGCCTTAAGTTCTCCTGCAAAATGTCTTGATAAACTTGGGAATTCATTTTTCCTTCGATGATAGCAATTCGTCCAGGCCCTGACGCAACAAAGCAGCCCCAAACCATGATGCCCCCACCACCATACTTCACAGTTGGGATGAGGTTTTGATGTTGGTGTGCTGTGCCTCTTTTTCTCCACACATAGTGTTGTGTGTTTCTTCCAAACAACTCAACTTTGTTTCATCTGTCCACAGAATATTTTGCCAGTACTGCTGTGGAACATCCAGGTGCTCTTGTGCAAACTTTAAACGTGTAAAGTAATTCTTCTTCACCTCATTGAGCAGTCTGCACTGTGCTCTTGCAGTTATCTTTACAGAACGGCCACTCCTAGGGAGAGTAGCAGCAGTTTCTCCATTTATAGACAATTTGTCTTACCGTGGACTGATAAACAGCAAGGCTTTTGGAGATACTTTTATAACCCTTTCCAGCTTTATAAAAGTCAACAATTTTTAATCGTAGGTCTTCTGAGAGCTCTTTTGTGCGAGGCATCATTCACATCAGGCAATGCTTCTTGTGAAAAGAAAACCCAGAACTGGTGTGTGTTTTTTTTATAGGGCAGGGCAGCTGTAATCATCAACACCTTCAATCTCATCTCATTAATTGGACTCCAGTTGGCTGACACCTCACTCCAATTAGCTCTTTGAGATGTCATTAGTCTAGGGGTTCACATACTTTTTCCACCTGCACTGTGAATGTTTACATGGTGTGTTCAATAAAAACATGGTAACATTTAATTCTTTGTGTGTTATTAGTTTAAGCAGACTGTGATTGTCTATGGTTGTGACTTAGATGAAGATCAGATCACATTTTATGACCAATTTGTGCAGAAATCCATATCATTCCAAAGGGTTCACATACTTTTTCTTGCAACTGTATATTGTGCAATGTGGGAATAATGATATTACAATTATTATTATTGATGAGTATATATGAAAGTATAAAGAAACAAACATAAATCTCACATACGGAGAGACTTTTACACAATAATAATTACTAATGGTAATAAAGTTACTCCCAAGACCATTGGGAGACGCCATATGGGGTAGGAACACTAGATGTCTGCAGGAGTTCCTACCTTTAGATGGACACCCTCATCTTAGGGTGCCGTCCTACACGGAAGTGTGACCATACACTCCATCTGAGTGCTTTCGTCTGGGACCAACCAATTTCCCTGATAGAAGAAACACTAGCCCCGTGTCTCCTGATGAATCTAGGGCTAAATATAAATAG
Source organism: Bufo gargarizans (assembly GCF_014858855.1). Classification (NCBI taxonomy): domain Eukaryota; kingdom Metazoa; phylum Chordata; class Amphibia; order Anura; family Bufonidae; genus Bufo; species Bufo gargarizans. The sequence goes on from NC_058085.1 coordinate 20,309,728, forward strand.
ATGAAACGCGTTGGTGGCACATCTTTTCATTTGAGCACGTCTTTATAGTTTTCTATGCACCCTTTACTATATCTAGTGCTTGGGCTTTACTGCTTTTTAATTTTGAACTGTACCTCTACAACATAATACACACTGACTCCAAGATTAGGGCAACCTGTGCCACGCGACTGGTGAGCCTCTTCAGTACCCCATCTCTTTATACCAGGGGGTTAGACAGAACCTGACATGAGCAAGATCTCGTGTACATCTAGCCATACTTACTGGTAAGATATATATGTATTTGTTGGTTCTACTTTACCTTATTGTAGCACTATATTCATACAGTCAGGTCCATAGATATTGGGACATTGACACAATTCTAAATATTTTTGCTCTATACACCACCACAATGGATTTGAAATGAAACAAACAAGATGTGCTTTAACTGCAGACTGTCAGCTTTAATTTGAGGGTATTTACATCCAAATCAGGTGAACGGTGTAGGAATTACAACAGTTTGCATATGTGCCTCCCACTTGTTAAGGGACCAAAAGTAATGGGACAAATGCCTTCTCAGCTGTTCCATGGCCAGGTGTGTGATATTCCCTAATTATCCCAATTACAATGAGCAGATAAAAGGTCCAGAGTTAATTTCAAGTGTGCTATTTGCATTTGGAATCTGTTGCTGTCAACTCTCAAAAAACAAAACAAACCCATCAGAGAGATAGCAAAAACATTAGGCGTGGCCAAAACAACTGTTTGGAACATTCTTAAAAAGAAGGAACGTACCGGTGAGCTCAGCAACACCAAAAAACCCGGAAGACCACGGAAAACAACTGTGGTGGATGAGCGAAGAATTCTTTCCTCGGTGAAGAAAACATCGTTCACAACAGTTGGCTAGATCAAGAACACTCTCCAGCAGGTAAGTTTATGCGTGTAAAAGTCAACAATCAAGAGAAGACTTCACCAGAGTGAATACAGAGGGTACACCACAAGATGGAAACCGTGGTGAGCCTCAAAAACAGGAAGGCCAGATTAGAGTTTGCCAAACGACATCTAAAAAAGCCTTCACAGTTCTGGAACAAAACCTATGGACAGATGAGACCAAGATCAACTTGTACCAGAGTGATGGGAAGAGAAGAGTATAGAAAAGGAAAGGAACTGCTCATGATCCTAAGCATACCACCTCATCAGTGAAGCATGGTGGTGGTAGTGTCATGGCGTGGGCATGTATGGCTGCCAATGGAACTGGTTCTCTTGTATTTATTGATGATGTGACTGCTGACAAAAGCAGCAAGGTGAATTCTGAAGTGTTTCCGGCAATATTTTCTGCTCATATTCAGCCAAATGCTTCAGAACTCATTGGACGGCGCTTCACAGTGCAGATGGACAATGACCGGAAGCATACTGCAAAAGCAACCAAAGAGTTTTTTAAGGGAAAGAAGTGGAATGTTATGCAATGGCCAAGTCAATCACCTGACGAGAATCCGATGGAGCATGCATTTCAATTGCTGAAGACAAAACTGAAGGGAAAATGCCCCAAGAACAAGCAGGAACTGAAGACAGTTGCAGTAGAGGCCTGGCAGAGCATCACCAGGGATGAAACCCAGCGTCTGGTGATGTCTATGCATTCCAGACTTAAGGCTGTAATAGACTGCAAAGGATTTGCAACCAAGTATTAAAAAGGGAAAGTTTGATTTATGATTATTATTCTGTCCCATTACATTTGGTCCCTTAACAAGTGGGAGGCAAATATGCAAACTGTAATTCCTACACCGTTCACCTGATTTGGATGTAAATACCCTTAAATAAATTAAAGCTGACAGTCTGCAGGTAAAGCACATCTTGTTCGTTTCATCTCAAATCCATTGTGGTGGTGGTGTATAGAGGCAAAAATGTTAGAATTGTGTTGATGTCCCAATATTTATGGACCTGGCTGTATATGTTTCAGGGGTTAAGAATAATAGGCGTCTGTTTGTTTTGGAGCTTGTACTAAGAGAGACATGTATCTTTGTTTCTCCCTTTTTTAATGGGTTTATAGTAAAAGTTAAGTTTTATTATTAATACTACTGCCCCTTTATGTTTTAACATTTGGTAACTAAACCACAAGTTCCTATCCCTCTACAGTACAGTGTAGTTACTATACAGAGGTCTTCTCATGTCTCTCCAGTCTTTGCTCTGGCCCCTCCAGGTTTCCTCTTCTGTAGCACTTTTCTTTTCTCCTTCTCTCTTCTGCCTCTTCGTTTCTTCCTTCCTTAACAGCCAGTCCTAGCATTGTCTAGAATATGGCTTGGACACATCTTTTTGGTGGTTCCTTATGGATTTCTAGCAATTTTCAGGTAACTCTTGAAGACTGATAGAAGCAGCTGGAATGTTGGGATTTTCCAGCATTTCCTGCCCCACTAGCCATGTACCACCTACTGGACAATTGTCAGCCATTCTTTAGATAATTGACAACTACAGAACCTTTGATGCTAATGTTCCGTTGTCCAGATAGACAGTACTCGCTCACACTGGTTTTGAGAGGACAAGTATAGGCACTAATTACCAGGAAGTTGCTGAAAACAGGATACCAATACAATATATGGATTACATTATTTTCCTAAAAATTCTTAAAAATCTGTATTTCTTACATGTGCATGAATAAATTCACCTACTCGCCTTGACATGCTATCAATGGGGTTATTAACCCCTTAGTGACCATCCATATGTCTTTTTACGGCGCCCAGTCTAAGTGCTGCACGGGTCCCCATCACATGAGAGCCACGGCCCTGCTCTAACAGCCCAGACTGGCAGGAGTTGCGATCCGGGCTGTTTAACACTTTACATGCCGCGGGCAGGGGCGCCTGCCGCATGCAAAGTGCTGACAGAGGGAGCGGACTTCCTCTGTCTCCCATCGGCACCCCTTAAATGCGATCGCGGGGTGCCAATGTGTGTGAAGGCTGCCTGGGGTCTCGTGTAGGCGCCAGACCAGCCTTGAGTAATTTCCAGCAGGCTGAGCTTCTCTGGCGCAGCCTGCTGGTCAATGTCAGAATAGTAATGACATTAAATGCAATGCACTATAGGGATAATGCATTTCATTTTAAAATCAATCAAAAAACTGTCTGTTATAGAATTGCTAATTTATTTTTACATATGCCACACTAAGAAGAGTAGATACACGTCCCATAAGTTCAAAATTTTAATCTTTATTTGAAAAAAATCAGAGTAGATTATTTTTCATGCTATTCAGAGAATATGGTGCATTGACTTTGCACTGAGCGACATTCAGAGGGTGGATCCCCCTTTTGGCTCGGTGCATATTCAGTCCATGGCATCCTGATCTCTGTACTAGCATTATTCCATAGACTCATTACCTTTAGAGTGGTATACATATAAAGAATTGGTGGTGTTATAAATTGGACATTTTCACTATATGCTCATCAGTCCATTTTTGGCATTTATATTAATATAATGTTTTGTGATTTTTTTCAAATAAAGATTAGAATTTTAAACTTATCGGACGTGTATCTACTCTTCTTAGTGTGGCATATGTTTAATTAACAGAGTATCCCAGTGACAGCAATTGTTACAGTATTAGACCTATTGGTGATTAATCTAATTTATTTTTAGTTGTCCCTAAAAAAACTTAATACCAAGCGATGGATCTTGGGAAGGGGCAATGCAAAAACATTTTTTTCTTGCAAAAAAAGTTGAAAAACGTAAAAAAAACTAAATGTATTTGGTATCGCTGTAATCGTAGAGATCCAGAGAATAAAGATATTATGTTATTTATACCGAAAATTGAACGCCATAAAATGTGTAATGTAAAAAAACATTGGCAGTATTGCTGTCTTTCCCATCTCCCTCCCAGAAAGAGTAAAAAATTTTGATCTGAAAGTAATTGTATATAATACAACAAAAACAAAGACAGGTGCACTCTGCGGTCTTACTAAGCCCTCAAACTGGTGTTAAAATTAAGAGATTAGCCAACATGTCCTACGTGAGGACATGTCTGAGCCCGAGCACCGCGCCAAGGTTTCTCAAGTAGCTTGGGACCTAACGCTGAACCTACCCGAGCTACTTGAGAAACCTTGGCGCGGTGCTCGGGCTCAGACATGTCCTCACGTAGGACATGTTCGCTAATCTCTCAATTTTAACACCAGTTTGAGGGCTTAGTAAGACCGCAGAGTGCACCTGTCTTTGTTTTTGTTGTATTATATATACTGTTTATCACATCCACACATTTGCTATACTGTGTAGGATGTCTATTGTGGTACTTGTGGTCCGCTGCAGGCATCCTCCATTGTATGCATTTTTGCTGGGGATTGCCATTAGCAGCGGACCACAAGTGCAGGATCTGCCCCCCCGGTATAGATGCACCACTGCATATGGGGTTGAGCACTTCCTGCTTTTTAATACCACGCCAATTTGTAGTTTGTATTTTTTGGAGGTGTAGAAACTCCTAGTCTGAATGTGCCTTTATTTCCATCTACAGGCAGCATTCTGGTGCACATGTGAGGCCCGGGCTATATCAGCCAGTCTTGGGTGGGGCTCAGACCTCTCTGCATCCTCCCATTGTATGCATGGTTACATGCTGGAGGTTACTGGGAGATTGCTTTGAGTCGGACCTTGCGCTCCTGTAATTTGCCCACTGGCTCCTGGTATTGACCATATGGCCCAGGTAGGTTTAGCGTTAGGTCCCAAGCTACTTGAGAAACCTTGGCGCGGTGCTCGGGCTCAGACATGTCCTCACGTAGGACATGTTGGCTAATCTCTCAATTTTAACACCAGTTTGAGGGCTTAGTAAGACCGCAGAGTGCACCTGTCTTTGTTTTAGTTGTATTATATATACTGTTTATCGCATCCACACATTTGCTATCCTGTGTAGGATGTCCTTTGTGGTACTTGTGGTCCGCTGCAGGCATCCTCCATTGTATGCATTTTTGCTGGGGATTGCCATTAGCGGCAGACCACAAGTGCAGGATCTACCCCCCCCCCCCCCCCCCCCCGGTATAGATGCACCACTGCATATAGGGTTGAGCACTTCCTGCTTTTTAATACCACGCCAATTTGTAGTTTGTATTCAGAAAGTTATTGTACCCCAAAAATGGCGCCATTAAAAACTACAACTTGTCCATATAGATGGAAAAAAAAAAACGCTTGGTGAGTAAGGCCCAAAACAGGCTGGTCACTAAGGGGTTAAAGGAGTTGTCTCATCTGAGACAATGGGGCCATATCACTAGGATATGTCCCCATTGTCTAATAGGTGCGGGTCTAACTGATCGAGAACAGAGCGGGCCAAAGTGCTGGCTGGAGGACTCTGGTCCGGCCACCACCAAGTGCTCTCCCCATAGAAGTGAAAGGTAGCGCACTGTGCATGACCAGCCACTGATTCCATTCACTTCTATGGGCCTGACGGAAATAGCCACGCCAGTGCTGTGCATCCACAGTGCATCCTCCACCACTTTCGGGGCTCCGTTTAGGCAAGGCAGCACCACCCTCTAGCTTGGATCTCTGTAGGACACGAAGGGACAGTTTCCGCCTGGATTCCCCCCAGACAAATTTAGCCATCAGTGAGTGGATGCGGGCAAAGAATCCCTGTGGTATCGGGGTGCACGCATGCGCCAATAGATATAACCCCTTAGGTAAGAGAATCATTTTGACCAAGTTTAATCTTCCCATAATAGAGAGTGGTAGGGTCCTCCATATCCTGAATTTATCTATGAACAGGGATTCCAGAGGTGCAATGTTTAGGGAGTACGCCAATTGGGGGATCCCTGGTGACAACAACCCTGAGGTATTTAAAACAGTCTACAACTGGCAGATTACAGTACTGAGGGGGCCACGTCTGTGACCATAAGGGCATAAGTGCTGATTTCGTCCAGTTTATGTGCAAACCCGAGAACTCTCCAAACTTGCCAATTATGTCAATTGCTCTAGGGAGTGTAGTCTCGGGTTCGTCCATAAAGAGAAGGAGATCATCCGCATAAAGTTCAACTTTGTCCATTCTGTCACCCGTGCACACCCCCTTGAAGACCTGATCATGCCTGATTCTTAAAGCAAGATGCTCTATCGCTATGGCGAACAAAAGCGGCGACATGGGGCATCCCTGCCTAGTACCTCTGTGAAGGCTGAAAGATTCAGAAAGCGATCCGTTCACCAGTATGTTAGCTTTGGGGAGGTGGTATAAAATCTCTACCCACTTGATAAACTTAGGGCCAAATCCAAAGCTCCATAGCACTTCTATTAGGTATACCCATTCCACTGAGTCAAAGGCCTTGGCAGTGTCCAGTGACTGTACTGTCTGATATGAGAGAATACAGCAATTCTTTTCCCCGGGCTGCCCAGACCCCTCACATTCCATGACATAACATTAAAGTACGCCATTTTGACTCAGTGGTCTAGTCTCCCTGCAATCCAGCTTTCCCTCCTCATGAAAACCCAGGCTATTGACCTCGGACCGTCTCTTGCACACCCCTTGCATCATCATGTCATACTTAACGTACCATGCCCGTAACAGTATAAACCATATACAACTTAATGGTAAGATAACAGATAAATGAATAACTCTGTGATCGGTGACTTCTCTGTCATCCCGTGCTGTGGCTGATATACCGGGGACCTGCATAGTGCAATATGATGGTAAACCTATGCAGGTATCCGCTCAACCCCATATCAATGAGACATCTCTGGATATTGCAGATGTAGATAGCAGAAATGAGGAGAAGAGGGAGGACAAAGGGGAAGGGAAAGGGATCTAGCAACAAGGACAGGGATCAGATAAATGGGAGGGTAATGGCAGCCATGTCGACTTATGCACAGAAATGTCCTGCAGGCATCATCTCCACAGCAGCATACATGGCGGGGTCACCCCCTAGTCTCGGACTAGGATAATAAAGTCTCAGGTGTCAAGTAAACACAACATTACCACTCAGAAGACTTGCAGCAATTGTGATAACGAAATCTTCAGCGTGGGCCTGGACGACTTGGCCTCTTGGAGATCCATTCTTCCGCCTCTTTAGGATCCACAAAGAAGACGGTCTTCTCTCCATCTATCACCCGAAGACGTGCCGGATAGGCCATGGAGTACTGAAGATTCATATCGCGGAGACGCCGCTTAACAGAGATAAAAGTGGCCCTTTTCTTTTGCCGCTCAGTCGAGAAGTCAGGAAACAGCGATATATTCGCGCTTTCATGTTTAATATCCCGCTTGTTCCTAGCTTGCCCCAAAATTAGATCTCTGTCTTTCCAGTTAAGCATCCGCGCCAATAAAGGCCTTGGGGGAGCTCCTGGGGGGGGGGGGGGGGGAACCCGGTGCGCTCTCTCAACTGCGTAGGCGCCTGAAAATGGTGCGTCAGGGAACTGTGCCTTGAACCAAAGTTCCAAGAAGGTAGCTGGATCTGAGCCCTCCGCCCTCTCAGGTAACCCCAGGATCCTGACGTTGTTGCGTCTGGCCCTGTTCTCGAGGTCATCACACTTTTGCTGCAACAAGCCCACAGACCTCTCCACATCCTGCACTCTGCTTGCAAGTGGCCTGGTAAGATCTTCCAGAGCTGAGACCCTGTCTTCCGTGTGGCGCACACGCTCCCTAAGCTGCTGCACATCTTGTCTGAGCAGGCCCAAATCCACCTTCACTTCCTCTATCTTACAGGTAAGTGATGTCTGGCAGGTGGAAATTGCAGATAGGAGCTGGTGAGAGACAGTCTTAAGGGTTACCTCTGGCTCCTCCGATCCATCCGCCTCTGACTGCAGCGCTGCTTGACCTCTCGTTACCGCCGTTCGTGGCGTAGCAGGGCCGGCGGCGCCATTTTGGGCCTCTTGCCGGACATATTCTTTAAGCTTTTCAGCCGCCGATTGTGCCTTACTGGGGCCCATTACTGCCTTCCCAGGTCTTCTCTTCCTCCTCTGTACCTGCCACTCGTCTCTCAGTGTAGCCAGTATGTCAGGATGTTGAAGGATTCAGATTGGGGTACGGAGCAGACCTCAAGTGCGTGCGCTCATGTCGGCAGTTGGCCACGCCCCCCAATGGGACTATTTTTAATGGCCATTTAGGCAGTCACTCTTGGTGCTGAAGGACCTGTGCTACCAACGTGATGACGTCACCATGCTCTTCCAACATTATTGCTTGGGAGCGCATGGTCACCTCATCCCACTGAGAGTGTAGGTCCTTTAGCACCAAATGAATGGCCGTTAAAAGTTAATGCAAACCGTCCAGACGACCAAGAAAGGGTGCAAAAAATGGTTGAAAAATGGCCATGAAAAACTAAGTGTGTCAGTTTTTATGGCCTTTTTTCACGTGTGAATGTAGCCTTAAGAGATCAAACTAAAAAGTCTCACCACTGAACCCCAGATATTTGCCTGCTGCTGGGAAGATCATGATGTGCTCGGAATTACTTTAACTTTGTTCACAGTACAGGAGCTTCACTGATGTAAAGGGAACACTAAGGGACAGCACTAGGGATGAGCGAACTCGAACTGTATAGTTCGGGTTCGTACCGAATTTTGGGGTGTCCGTGACACGGACCCGAACCCGGACATTTTCGTAAAAGTCCGGGTTCGGGTTCGGTGTTCGTCGCTTTCTTCGCGCTTTTGTGACGCTTTCTTGGCGCTTTTTGAAAGGCTGCAAAGCAGCCAATCAACAAGCGTCATACTACTTGCCCCAAGAGGCCATCACAGCCATGCCTACTATTGGCATGGCTGTGATTGGCCAGAGCACCATGTGACCCAGCCTCTATTTAAGCTGGAGTCACATAGCGCCGCCCGTCACTCTGCTCTGATTAGCGTAGGGAGAGGTTGCGGCTGCGACAGTAGGGCGAGATTAGGCAGATTAACTCCTCCAAAGGACTTGATTAACTGATCGATCTGCAGCTGTGGATCATTGAGCTGCTGATCCTCAATTGCTCACTGTTTTTAGGCTGCACAGACCGTTTGTCAGTCTCATTTTTCTGGGGTGATCGGCGGCCATTTTGTGTCTTGTGGTGCGCCAGCACAAGCTGCGACCAAGTGCATTTAACCCTCAATGGTGTGGTTGTTTTTTGGCTAAAGCCTACATCAGGGTGAAGCTGTCACACCAAGTGCATTTAACCAGCAATAGTCTGTTCATTTTTTGGCCATATACAAAATCAGGGGCAAGCTGCGCCTGTCACCAAGTGCATTTAACCCTCAATGGTGTGGTTGTTTTTTGGCTAAAGCCTACATCAGGGTGAAGCTGTCACACCAAGTGCATTTAACCAGCAATAGTCTGTTCATTTTTTGGCCATATACAAAATCAGGGGCAAGCTGCGCCTGTCACCAAGTGCATTTAACCCTCAATGGTGTGGTTGTTTTTTGGCTAAAGCCTACATCAGGGTGAAGCTGTCACACCAAGTGCATTTAACCAGCAATAGTCTGTTCATTTTTTGGCCATATACAAAATCAGGGGCAAGCTGCGCCTGTCACCAAGTGCATTTAACCCTCAATGGTGTGGTTGTTTTTTGGCTAAAGCCTACATCAGGGTGAAGCTGTCACACCAAGTGCATTTAACCAGCAATAGTCTGTTCATTTTTTGGCCATATCCCAGTCTAATTCTGTCACTAAATCCATACCGGTCACCCAGCGCCTAAATACTAGGCCTCAAATTTATATCCAGCTAAATCTGTCCCTAGTGCTGTAGCTGGGCGAGTTATTTAGTGTCCGTTCAAGCACATTTCTTGTTCTGGGTTGAAATACAATTCCCAATTTAGCAATTTCATAATTTAGTGGTTCCTGCTATATCAGAGCTATTTGAAATCTATCCCAAAAAGGGTATATAATATTGAAGGTGCACATTGGGTCATTCAGAATAACTTCACACACACCCGCTACTGTGTATTTCCAAGTCTAATTCTGTCACTAAACCCATACCTGTCACCCAGCGCCTAAATACTAGGCCTCAAATTTAAATCCCTCTAAATCTCTCGTTACCCACCGCTGTACTGTTGTTGCTGGGCAAGATATTTAGTGTCCGTCAAAGCACATTTTTTGTTCTGGGTTGAAGTACAATTCCCAATTTAGCAATTTCATAATTTAGTGGTTTCTGCTATATCAGAGCTATTTGAAATCTATCCCTAAAAGGGTATATAATATTGAAGGTGCACATAGGGTCATTCAGAATAACTTCACACACACGCTTCTGTGCATTTCCAAGTCTAATTCTGTCACTAAATCCATACCGGTCACCCAGCGCCTAAATACTAGGCCTCAAATTTAAATCCCTCTAAATCTCTCGTTACCCACCACTGTACTGTTGTTGCTGGGCAAGATATTTAGTGTCCGTCAAAGCACATTTTTTGTTCTGGGTTGAAGTACAATTCCCAATTTAGCAATTTCATAATTTAGTGGTTTCTGCTATATCAGAGCTATTTGAAATCTATCCCTAAAAGGGTATATAATATTGAAGGTGCACATAGGGTCATTCAGAATAACTTCACACACACGCTTCTGTGCATTTCCAAGTCTAATTCTGTCACTAAATCCATACCGGTGACCCAGCGCCTAAATACTAGGCCTCAAATTTAAATCCCTCTAAATCTCTCGTTACCCACCGCTGTACTGTTGTTGCTGGGCAAGATATTTAGTGTCCGTCAAAGCACATTTTTTGTTCTGGGTTGAAGTACAATTCCCAATTTAGCAATTTCATAATTTAGTGGTTTCTGCTATATCAGAGCTATTTGAAATCTATCCCTAAAAGGGTATATAATATTGAAGGTGCACATAGGGTCATTCAGAATAACTTCACACACACGCTTCTGTGCATTTCCAAGTCTAATTCTGTCACTAAATCCATACCGGTGACCCAGCGCCTAAATACTAGGCCTCAAATTTAAATCCCTCTAAATCTCTCGTTACCCACCGCTGTACTGTTGTTGCTGGGCAAGATATTTAGTGTCCGTCAAAGCACATTTTTTGTTCTGGGTTGAAGTACAATTCCCAATTTAGCAATTTCATAATTTAGTGGTTTCTGCTATATCAGAGCTATTTGAAATCTATCCCTAAAAGGGTATATAATATTGAAGGTGCACATAGGGTCATTCAGAATAACTTCACACACACGCTTCTGTGCATTTCCAAGTCTAATTCTGTCACTAAATCCATACCGGTGACCCAGCGCCTAAATACTAGGCCTCAAATTTAAATCCCTCTAAATCTCTCGTTACCCACCGCTGTACTGTTGTTGCTGGGCAAGATATTTAGTGTCCGTCAAAGCACATTTTTTGTTCTGGGTTGAAGTACAATTCCCAATTTAGCAATTTCATAATTTAGTGGTTCCTGCTATATCAGAGCTATTTGAAATCTATCCCAAAAAGGGTATATAATATTGAAGGTGCACATTGGGTCATTCAGAATAACTTCACACACACCCGCTACTGTGTATTTCCAAGTCTAATTCTGTCACTAAACCCATACCTGTCACCCAGCGCCTAAATACTAGGCCTCAAATTTAAATCCCTCTAAATCTCTCGTTACCCACCGCTGTACTGTTGTTGCTGGGCAAGATATTTAGTGTCCGTCAAAGCACATTTTTTGTTCTGGGTTGAAGTACAATTCCCAATTTAGCAATTTCATAATTTAGTGGTTTCTGCTATATCAGAGCTATTTGAAATCTATCCCTAAAAGGGTATATAATATTGAAGGTGCACATAGGGTCATTCAGAATAACTTCACACACACGCTTCTGTGCATTTCCAAGTCTAATTCTGTCACTAAATCCATACCGGTGACCCAGCGCCTAAATACTAGGCCTCAAATTTAAATCCCTCTAAATCTCTCGTTACCCACCGCTGTACTGTTGTTGCTGGGCAAGATATTTAGTGTCCGTCAAAGCACATTTTTTGTTCTGGGTTGAAGTACAATTCCCAATTTAGCAATTTCATAATTTAGTGGTTCCTGCTATATCAGAGCTATTTGAAATCTATCCCAAAAAGGGTATATAATATTGAAGGTGCACATTGGGTCATTCAGAATAACTTCACACACACCCGCTACTGTGTATTTCCAAGTCTAATTCTGTCACTAAACCCATACCTGTCACCCAGCGCCTAAATACTAGGCCTCAAATTTAAATCCCTCTAAATCTCTCGTTACCGCTGTACTGTTGTAGCTGGGAAAGTTATTTAGTGCCCGTCAAAGCACATTTTTTGTTCTGGGTTGAAGTACAATTCCCAATTTAGCAATTTCATAATTTAGTGGTTCCTGCTATATCAGAGCTATTTGAAATCTATCCCAAAAAGGGTATATAATATTCAAGGTGCACATTGGGTCATTCAGAATAACTTCACACACACCCGCTACTGTGTATTTCCAAGTCTAATTCTGTCACTAAATCCATACCGGTCACCCAGCGCCTAAATACTAGGCCTCAAATTTATATCCCGCTGAATTTGAATACAATACATTGGGCCAAATAATATATTTGTTGTTGTGGTGAACCATAACAATGAGAAAAACATCTAGTAAGGGACGCGGACGTGGACATGGTCGTGGTGGTGTTAGTGGACCCTCTGGTGCTGGGAGAGGACGTGGCCGTTCTGCCACATCCACACGTCCTAGTGTACCAACTACCTCAGGTCCCAGTAGCCGCCAGAATTTACAGCGATATATGGTGGGGCCCAATGCCGTTCTAAGGATGGTAAGGCCTGAGCAGGTACAGGCATTAGTCAATTGGGTGGCCGACAGTGGATCCAGCACGTTCACATTATCTCCCACCCAGTCTTCTGCAGAAAGCGCACAGATGGCGCCTGAAAACCAACCCCATCAGTCTGTCACATCACCCCCATGCATACCAGGGAAACTGTCTCAGCCTCAAGTTATGCAGCAGTCTCTTATGCTGTTTGAAGACTCCGCTGGCAGGGTTTCCCAAGGGCATCCACCTAGCCCTTCCCCAGCGGTGAAAGACATAGAATGCACTGACGCACAACCACTTATGTTTCCTGATGATGAGGACATGGGAATACCACCTCAGCATGTCTCTGATGATGACGAAACACAGGTGCCAACTGCTGCGTCTTTCTGCAGTGTGCAGACTGAACAGGAGGTCAGGGATCAAGACTGGGTGGAAGACGATGCAGGGGACGATGAGGTCCTAGACCCCACATGGAATGAAGGTCGTGCCACTGACTTTCACAGTTCGGAGGAAGAGGCAGTGGTGAGACCGAGCCAACAGCGTAGCAAAAGAGGGAGCAGTGGGCAAAAGCAGAACACCCGCCGCCAAGAGACTCCGCCTGCTACTGACCGCCGCCATCTGGGACCGAGCACCCCAAAGGCAGCTTCAAGGAGTTCCCTGGCATGGCACTTCTTCAAACAATGTGCTGACGACAAGACCCGAGTGGTTTGCACGCTGTGCCATCAGAGCCTGAAGCGAGGCATTAACGTTCTGAACCTGAGCACAACCTGCATGACCAGGCACCTGCATGCAAAGCATGAACTGCAGTGGAGTAAACACCTTAAAACCAAGGAAGTCACTCAGGCTCCCCCTGCTACCTCTTCTGCTGCTGCCGCCTCGGCCTATTCTGCTGCTGCCGCCTCGGCCTCTTCCTCCGCCTCTGGAGGAACGTTGGCACCTGCCGCCCAGCAAACAGGGGATGTACCACCACCACCACCTCCGTCACCAAGCGTCTCAACCATGTCACACGCCAGCGTTCAGCTCTCCATCTCACAAACATTTGATAGAAAGCGTAAATTCCCACCTAGCCACCCTCGATCCCTGGCCCTGAATGCCAGCATTTCTAAACTACTGGCCTATGAAATGCTGTCATTTAGGCTGGTGGACACAGACAGCTTCAAACAGCTCATGTCGCTTGCTGTCCCACAGTATGTTGTTCCCAGCCGGCACTACTTCTCCAAGAGAGCCGTGCCTTCCCTGCACAACCAAGTATCCGATAAAATCAAGTGTGCACTGCGCAACGCCATCTGTAGCAAGGTCCACCTAACCACAGATACGTGGACCAGTAAGCACGGCCAGGGACGCTATATCTCCCTAACTGCACACTGGGTAAATGTAGTGGCAGCTGGGCCCCAGGCGGAGAGCTGTTTGGCGCACGTCCTGCCGCCGCCAAGGATCGCAGGGCAACATTCTTTGCCTCCTGTTGCCACCTCCTCCTTCTCGGCTTCCTCCTCCTCTTCTTCCACCTGCTCATCCAGTCAGCCACACACCTTCACCACCAACTTCAGCACAGCCCGGGGTAAACGTCAGCAGGCCATTCTGAAACTCATATGTTTGGGGGACAGGCCCCACACCGCACAGGAGTTGTGGCGGGGTATTGAACAACAGACCGACGAGTGGTTGCTGCCGGTGAGCCTCAAGCCCGGCCTGGTGGTGTGTGATAATGGGCGAAATCTCGTTGCAGCTCTGGGACTAGCCAATTTGACGCACATCCCTTGCTTGGCGCATGTGCTGAATTTGGTGGTGCAGAAGTTCATTCACAACTACCCCGACATGTCAGAGCTGCTGCATAAAGTGCGGGCCGTCTGTTCGCGCTTCCGGCGTTCACATCCTGCCGCTGCTCGCCTGTCTGCGCTACAGCGTAACTTCGGCCTTCCCGCTCACCGCCTCATATGCGACGTGCCCACCAGGTGGAACTCCACCTTGCACATGCTGGACAGACTGTGCGAGCAGCAGCAGGCCATAGTGGAGTTTCAGCTGCAGCACGCACGGGTCAGTCGCACTACAGAACAGCACCACTTCACCACCAATGACTGGGCCTCCATGCGAGACCTGTGTGCCCTGTTGCGCTGTTTCGAGTACTCCACCAACATGGCCAGTGGCGATGACACCGTTATCAGCGTTACAATACCACTTCTATGTCTCCTTGAGAAAACACTTAGGGCGATGATGGAACAGGAGGTGGCCCAGGAGGAGGAGGAGGAGGATGAGGAAGAGGGGTCATTTTTAGCACTTTCAGGCCAGTCTCTTCGAAGTGACTCAGAGGGAGGTTTTTTGCAACAGCAGAGGCCAGGTACAAATGTGGCCAGCCAGGGCCCACTACTGGAGGACGAGGAGGACGAGGATGAGGAGGAGGTGGAGGAGGATGAGGATGAAGCATGGTCACAGCGGGGTGGCACCCAACGCAGCTCGGGTCCATCACTGGTGCGTGGCTGGGGGGAAAGGCAGGACGATGACGATACGCCTCCCACAGAGGACAGCTTGTCCTTACCCCTGGGCAGCCTGGCACACATGAGCGACTACATGCTGCAGTGCCTGCGCAACGACAGCAGAGTTGCCCACATTTTAACCTGTGCGGACTACTGGGTTGCCACCCTGCTGGATCCACGCTACAAAGACAATGTGCCCACCTTACTTCCTGCACTGGAGCGTGATAGGAAGATGCGCGAGTACAAGCGCACGTTGGTAGACGCGCTACTGAGAGCATTCCCAAATGTCACAGGGGAACAAGTGGAAGCCCAAGGCCAAGGCAGAGGAGGAGCAAGAGGTCGCCAAGGCAGCTGTGTCACGGCCAGCTCCTCTGAGGGCAGGGTTAGCATGGCAGAGATGTGGAAAACTTTTGTCAACACGCCACAGCTAACTGCACCACCACCTGATACGCAACGTGTTAGCAGGAGGCAACATTTCACTAACATGGTGGAACAGTACGTGTGCACACCCCTCCACGTACTGACTGATGGTTCGGCCCCATTCAACTTCTGGGTCTCTAAATTGTCCACGTGGCCAGAGCTAGCCTTTTATGCCTTGGAGGTGCTGGCCTGCCCGGCAGCCAGCGTTTTGTCTGAACGTGTATTCAGCACGGCAGGGGGCGTCATTACAGACAAACGCAGCCGCCTGTCTACAGCCAATGTGGACAAGCTGACGTTCATAAAAATGAACCAGGCATGGATCCCACAGGACCTGTCCGTCCCTTGTCCAGATTAGACATTAACTACCTCCCCATAACCATATATTATTGGACTCCAGGGCACTTCCTCATTCAATCCTATTTTTATTTTCATTTTACCATTATATTGCGATGCTACCCAAAGTTGAATGAACCTCTCCTCTGCCTGTGTGCTAGGCCTAAATATATGCCAATGGACTGTTGCAGTGGTGGCTGACATGAAGCCTGATTCTCTGCTATGACATGCAGACTAATTCTCTGCTGACATGAAGCCAGATTGTCTGTTACGGGACCTCTCTCCTCTGCCTGGGTGCTGGGCCTAAATTTATGACAATGGACTGTTGCAGTGGTGGCTGACGTGAAGCCTGATTCTCTGCTATGACATGCAGACTGATTCTCTGCTGACATGAAGCCAGATCGTCTGTTACGGGACCTCTCTGCTCTGCCTGTGTGCTAGGCCTAAATATATGCCAATGGACTGTTGCAGTGGTGGGTGACGTGAAGCCTCATTCTCTGCTATGACATGCAGACTGATTCTCTGCTGACATGAAGCCAGATTGTCTGTTACGGGACCTCTCTGCTCTGCCTGTGTGCTAGGCCTAAATATATGCCAATGGACTGTTGCAGTGGTGGGTGACGTGAAGCCTCATTCTCTGCTATGACATGCAGACTGATTCTCTGCTGTCATGAAGCCAGATTGTCTGTTACGGGACCTCTCTGCTCTGCCTGTGTGCTAGGCCTAAATATATGCCAATGGACTGTTGCAGTGGTGGGTGACGTGAAGCCTCATTCTCTGCTATGACATGCAGACTAATTCTCTGCTGACATGAAGACAGATTCTCTGTTACGGGACCTCTCTCCTCTGCCTGTGTGTGTGCTGGGCCTAAATATATGCCAATGGACTGTTGCAGTGGTGGCTGACGTGAAGCCTCATTCTCTGCTATGACATGCAGACTGATTCTCTGCTGACATGAAGCCAGATTCTCTGTTACGGGACCTCTCTCCTCTGCCTGTGTGCTAGGCCTAAATATATGCCAATGGACTGTTGCAGTGGTGGCTGACGTGAAGCCTCATTCTCTGCTATGACATGCAGACTAATTCTCTGCTGACATGAAGACAGATTCTCTGTTACGGGACCTCTCTCCTCTGCCTGGGTGCCGGGGCCTAAATATCTGAGAATGGACTGTTCCAGTGGTGGGTGACGGGAAGCCAGATTCTCTGCTATGGAACCTCTCTCCAATTGATTTTGGTTAATTTTTATTTATTTAATTTTTATTTTAATTAATTTCCCTATCCACATTTGTTTGCAGGGGATTTACCTACATGTTGCTGCCTTTTGCAGCCCTCTAGCCCTTTCCTGGGCTGTTTTACAGCCGTTTTAGTGCCGAAAAGTTCGGGTCCCCATTGACTTCAATGGGGTTCGGGTTCGGGACGAAGTTCGGATCGGGTTCGGATCCCGAACCCGAACATTTCCGGGATGTTCGGCCGAACTTCTCGAACCCGAACATCCAGGTGTTCGCTCAACTCTAGACAGCACAACTGCAGGGGGCGCACAAAGGGGGTATAACTACTGTGTGGGGGCACTTAGGGAGCATCAGTACTGTGAAGAGGGCACTAAAGGGGAATTCCACTGTGAAAGGGACACTGAGGGGAGATAACTATTGTGTGGGGCACTAAGAGGGGATTTATCGCCTCTTGTCCAGCGCTAGGAAATGTTTTATTTATATTATCTTTTAAATGACTGGGTGGGGGTTGCAGGGAAGTTGCTCAAGGTGGGAGCCAGCGTTTTCTAGTTATGCCCCTCGGTCTACTATTAGATTGTGGTCTGTTTGGCCACCACTGTTTTAGTCAGTTGATATTCTAATTATGTGCCATGTCTTGCACTTTCTGTGGATTTTTTATATGAAAAAGTTATAAAACTTCAATACAATTTTAATGTTATTCATTAATAAAAATGTGTTTTGTTCTTGGCAGATGACTGTACCAGGAACTTAGAGAAACATCTGGTATCTTCACATTTTAAAGTAGATGATTGTGGTATCACACGAGATACATTTGAAGAGCATGCCAATATGCAAGATATACCCTCATCCAATCACAGCAACAATGCATCATTTGATCCTTTTAAACAGGTCCAATCTGATTCATCACAGACTGTAACACAGAATAAAAGTCACAGAAGAGGTGCTAACAATCAAACAGCTCACGTAAAAGAGAAACCATTTTCATGTTCAGAATGTGGTAAATGTTTTAAGTATAAATCATATCTTGTTGTACATCAGAGAATTCACACAGGGGAGAAGCCATTTTCATGTTCAGAATGTGGGAAATGTTTTAACCAGAAATCAGATCTTGGTATACATCAGAGAATTCACACAGGAGTAAAGCCATTTTCATGTTCAGAATGTGGTAAATGTTTTCACATAAAATCAAATCTTGTTGTACATCAGAGAACTCACACAGGGGAGAAGCCATTTTCATGTTCAGAATGTGGGAAATGTTTTGAGCATAAATCAGCTCTTGTTCCACATCAGAGAAAACACACAGGGGAGAAGCCATTTTCATGTTCAGAATGTGGAAAATGTTTTAGCCGTAAATCATATGTTGTTACACATCAGAGAATTCACACAGGAGAGAAGCTTTTTTCATGTTCAGAATGTGGAAAATGTTTTAACCAGAAATCATATGTTGTTGCACATCAGAGAATTCACACAGGGGAGAAGCCATTTTTATGTTCACAATGTGGGAAATGTTTTAACAGTAAATCATATCTTGTTAAACATCAGAGAATTCACACAGGGGAGAAGCCATTTTCATGTTCAGAATGTGGGAAATGTTTTCACCAAAAATCGAATCTTGTTGTACATCAGAGAACTCACACAGATGAGAAGCCATGTTTTTAATGTTCAGAATGTGGGAAATGTTTTTAGATGAAGTCAGAATTTGTTATACATCTGAGAAATCACACAGGAGAGAAGCCATTTTCATGTTCAGAATGTGATATGTGTTTCAACAACCAAAAATCATCTCTTGTTAATCATCAAAAAACCCACATAAGAGAAGCCATCTTTATGCTTAGCCCGTTAGTGGCCTCCCTTATGTGTTTTTATGGTGGGAACTAACTGACTTTATTCCTTCAGATACTCCTTTTTACACGGAGATAAAACAGCGCCTTGCTTTCAGTTAAAAAAGGTAGCCGAGGGCTTGGAGCGATGATTGGGACCGCTGTGAGAGCTCCCCAAACAAACATAGTCTCCTGTATTGAATAAATATTGGTAATCAAAGGACAGAAGATCCAGTTAAAAGTGAAACTAAGTCTACTTTCACACTGGCGTTTTGGCTGTTCGTTTGCGAGATCCGTTCAGGGCTCTCGCAAGCGGTCCAGAAAGGATCAGTTTGCATTCTGAATGGAAAAGGATCCGCTCAGAATGTATCAGTTTGCATCAGTTCAGTCCCCATTCCGCTTTGGAGACGGACACCAAAACGCTGCTTGAAACTGAGCCAAACTGATCCGTCCTGGAACACAATGTAAGACGATGGAGACAGATCCGTTTTCACTGACACAATCTGGCACAATAGACCATTTAAAGTCATCCTCCATTGACTTTAAATGGTGTTCAAGACGGATCTGTCTTGGCTATGTTAAAAATAATACAAACGGATCCGTTCTGAATGGATGCAGACGGTTGTATTATCTGAACGGATCAGTAATCCGCACAAAACGCAAGTGTGAAAGTAGCCTAAGATGTTTTTTTTTTTAAATATCTCCTCTAAACATAAATGTTTGGTGAGAGAAAAAAAATTAAACAGTATTCCACCCTGCCTGTGATCGGTATGGGGACCCTTCATTCCTGTAAATCTGCAAATACAGGGGCCTATATGTGAAAGTACAAAAAATAGAGCTGGATTCCCACAAGAGCTGGTGTCCAGACGTGGAAAAAGGGGCGTCAATTCACACTTGTAAATGGCCAGTTATTTGCAGTCAAGTGGAGTGACCGATGGGATGTAACATAGTAACATAGTTTATAAGGCTGAGAAAAGACATCTGTCCATCCAGTTCAGCCTGTTATCCTGCAAGTTGATCCAGAGGAAGGCAAAAAAAAAAACTGTGAGGTAGAAGCCAATTTTTTCCCAATTTAGGGGGGAAAAAATTGTTCCCAACTCCAATCAGGCAATCAGAATAACTCCCTGGATCAACGACCCCTCTCTAGTAGCTACAGCCTGTAATATTATTACACTCCAGAAGTACATCCAGGCCCCTCTTGAACTCTTTTAGTGAACTCACCATCACCACCTCCTCAAGCAGATAGTTCCATAATCTCACTCCTCTCACTCCTTATTCTAGATACCATCGGCAGCGGCTTAAAATTAGAATTCCTTCAATCTCCTCCTGCCAGTTTCTTACCAACTGTCGATCCGTCTTCGGCTCTAGGAAAATCAGTCATGGAGGAAGAGGTATTAAAATTGATCGAAAAATTGATTTTAACCCCGGTAACAGAAGAAGAAAAGGGCAAGGGGTGTTACTCGCCGCTTTTTCTGGTCAGAAAACCAGGCGGTTCTTTCAGGACCATTATAAATGTAAAAAAATTAAACCTCTTTCTTCAACCCAAAAGATTCAAAATGGAGAGTATACAATCAGCGATCAACCTCCTATATCCTCAGTGCTTCATGGCCGTTCTCGACTTAAAAGACGCGTACTACCAGGCTCTCTCTTTCGGCCTTTCCATGGCCCCGAGAGTGTTCACAAAGCTGGTTGCGGAAATGGCATAAGGGAAAGGGATATTCTCTTTATCCCTTACCTAGACGACTTCTTAATTGTGGGTCAGACAAAAGAAGCCTGCATTTCAGCAGTATCAGAAGTCCGGTCCATTTTAAACAAATTGGGTTGGATAATAAACGAAGAGAAGTCAAGACCCCATCCAGCAAGAAGGCAGACCTTCCTGGGCTTAATCCTGGACTCGTCTCTCCAGAAATGTTTTTTTACCTACAGAAAAGGTGGATATCGTTCAAAACAAGATCAGAAACCTGACCAGGAGACCAGTTACCTCAATAAGAACAGCAATGTCAGTCCTGGGCTCCCTCACGTCTTGCATTCCGGCAGTAAGGTAGGCACAGCTACACTCCAGAGCCTTACAGTGGGAAATCCTGTCCAATTGGAAGGGAAGCAGGTCCTTAGACTCAAAGCTGAAGATCCCAGACCTAGATATCTATCAGGGTGAATAGGACAAGGGATTAAAAGATCCCAAGCTCTGGCCCCTAAGGGGGAAAATAGTTATTAAATAAAAAGTTTAAATTATGTGCCGGACGTTCCATAAAATACGGAATACACACAGATTTTTTGGGCTTTCCCCCCCCCCCCCCCTCCCATGTGGTATCGAATGGTATAGAGTATCGCAATACTTTTTTATGGTATTGAAACCGAATCAAAATTTTGGTATTGACACAACCCTATGTTACACAGTGTTTTACCATTTAGTATGTACTGGTGACTTTCATTATTCCTTCCCATGTGCATAACCTTACAATTGTCAGTGTTAAACCTCATTTGCCACTTCTCTGCCCAAGCTTCCCATCTATCAAGATCTATCTGCAGCAGTATACTGTCCTCTTCCGTGTCAATTGCTTTACACAGTTTAGTGTCATCTGCAAAAATTTATATTTTACTGTGCAAGCCTTCTACAAGATCATTAATAAGTATATTGAAGAGAATAGAGCTCAATACTGACCCCTGAGGTACCCCACTATTACCAGTGACTAATCTGAGTGTGTACCACTAATAACCACCCTCTGTTTTCTATCACTGAGCCAGTTACTTGCCCACATGCAGACATTTTCTCCCAGTCCAAGCATTCTCATTTTATACATCAACCTTTTATGTTGCACAGTGTCAAATGCTTTGGAGAAGTCCAGATATACGACATCCATTGATTCGCCGCTGTCAAGTCTAGAACTTGCCTCCTCATAAAAACGGAGTAAATTGGTTTTACATGACCGATCCCTCATGAATCCATGCTGATATGGCATTATTTGCTTATTTTCATTGAGGTACTCCAAGATAGCATCTCTTTGTAAACCTTCAAACAGTTTACCTACGATGTTAAACTTACCGACCTATAGATTCTGGGCTCTGTTTTTGGACCCTTTTCGAATATTGGCACCACATTTGCTTTGTGCCAATCCTGTGGAACACCCCCTGTCAGTATAGAATCCTTAAATATCAGAAATAAGGGTCTGGCTATGACATTACTTAATTCTCTTAGGTTACGGTGGTGTATGCCATCTGGTCCCAGCAGTTTGTCTATTTTAATCTTTTTAAGACTCCGCTGTACTTCTTCACCTGACAGTTTCACCTGACAGTTTATTTTCTTCAGTGAATACAGTGGAGAGAAAATTATTTATTAGCTTTGTTTTTTTCCTCATTGCTCTCTGCAACTCCCCCCTCGTTACTCTGTAAAAGGCCGACACCTTAAGATTTATACTTTTTACCATTTATATAATTGAAGAAAATTTTAGGGTTAGTTTTACTCTCTTTGGCAATGAATTTCTCTGGCTCTAGTTTGGCTGCTTAGACAATTCTCACACTGTGGAATTCATGTTTAGATAAGAAATACAATGAAGCCTCTAAATCTGCAGGTGTCGTGTATCTTCTAACTGTCTAAATGTATAAATACAGGTCCTTCTAAAAAAATGTGCATATTGTGATAAAGTTCATTATTTTCTGTAATGTACTGATAAACATTAGACTTTCATATATTTTAGATTCATTACACACAACTGAAGTAGTTCAAGCCTTTTATTGTTTATAAATTGATGATTTTGCCATACAGCTCATGAAAACCCAAAATTCCTATCCTAAAAAAGTCAACCTTCAAATAATTATGTTCAGTTATGCACTCAATACTTGGTCGGGAATCCTTTTGCAGAAATGACTGCTTCAATGCGGCGTGGCATGGAGGCAATCAGCCTGTGGCACTGCTGAGGTGTTATGGAGGCTCAGGATGCTTCGATAGCGGCCTTAAGCTCATCCAGAGTGTTGGGTCTTGCGTCTCTCAACTTTCTCTTCCCAATATCCCACAGATTCTCTATGGGGTTCAGGTCAGGAGAGTTGGCAGGCCAATTGAGCACAGTAATACCATGGTCAGTAAACCATTTACCAGTGGTTTTGGCACTGTGAGCAGGTGCCAGGTCGTGCTGAAAAATGAAATCTTCATCTCCATAAAGCTTTTCAGCAGATGGAAGCATGAAGTGCTCCAAAATCTCCTGATAGCTAGCTGCATTGACCCTGCCCTTGATAAAACACAGTGGACCAACACCAGCAGCTGACATGGCACCCCAGACCATCACTGACTGTGGGTACTTGACACTGGACTTCAGGCATTTTGGCATTTCCCTCTCCCCAGTCTTCCTCCAGACTCTGGCACCTTGATTTCCGAATGACATAAAATATTTGCTTTCATCCGAAAAAAGTACTTTGGACCACCGAGCAACAGTCCAGTGCTGCTTCTCTGTGGCCCAGGTCAGGCGCTTCTGCCGCTGTTTCTGGTTCAAAAGTGGCTTGACCTGGGGAATGCGGCACCTGTAGCCCATTTCCTGCACACGCCTGTACACGGTGGCTCTGGATGTTTCTACTCCAGAATCAGTCCACTGCTTCCGCAGGTCCCCCCAAGGTCTGGAATTGGTCCTTCAATCTTCCTCAGGGTCCGGTCACCTCTTCTCGTTGTGCAGCGTTTTCTGCCACACTTTTTCCTTCCCACAGACTTCCCACTGAGGTGCCTTGATACAGCACTCTGGGAACAGCCTATTCGTTCAGAAATTTCTTTCTGTGTCTTACCCTCTTGCTTGAGGGTGTCAATGATGGCCTTCTGGACAGCAGTCAGGTCGGCAGACTTACCCATGATTGCGGTTTTGAGTAATGAACCAGGCTGGGAGTTTTTAAAAGCCTCAGGAATCTTTTGCAGGTGTTTAGAGTTAATTAGTTGATTCAGATGATTAGGTTAATAGCTCGTTTAGAGAACCTTTTCATGATATGCTAATTTTTTTAGATAGGAATTTGGGGTTTTCATGAGCTGTATGCCAAAATCATCAATATTAAAACAATAAAAGGCTTGAACTACTTCAGTAACTACTTCAGTTGTGTGTAATGAATCTAAAATATATGAAAGTCTAATGTTTATCAGTACATTACAGAAAAGAATGAACTTTATCACAATATGCTAATTTTTTTAGAAGGACCTGTATATTGTTTCAATAACACTAGTTTTTTGAGCGGCACAGTAATCTTTCCATGGACTTACTTCGGTCTACATGAAAATCCATACAAAATGGTGAATATAAATCAACATTGCTCTTAAAGGCAATGAATACCCATTATAACTAAAATAAGTAGATATAACTGTTTACACTTAGGAAAAGGCACAACATGGCGGTGATTGCTTGTTTTGTGCACATAGTGGTTTCTATCTTGCCAGGCAGGGCCGTTATGCCGCACAAGCATCACTTGCCACATGTGGATGCCCCAGTTATAAAGAAAATAGCAAAATAAAAAAATGCTTAAATATCACACCTGCCAAAATGTATTTTAAAAGTATCAAAATATATCATAAAATACAAGTGAGGATAAAATAGAAAAACAGTTCACACCTGCCAAAACCATCAGCATAGTCGGCCTTTTCACTTGAAACAAAAAAAAAAAAACGATGAAAATTACCAAAATGGGGATCCAATTTTAACCATTCATTTTGGCGTCAATTTGCATATTTAAAGAATAAGCAGCTGGAGTTTTAAATAAAACAACATTTTCCCCCCAAATAAAGCTAAAAAAGATTTTAAAAAAATCTCTGAAAACATATTAATAGAGAACCCCTATGTGACATGTAAAAACAATAGCAAAAATGTGGCGGGTTGCACAAGAAGTAAAAGTTATGCTTTGACCATTAAACCGCCCCATGCTCTAAATGACAATAATGCATATGTCATTAAAGGGGTTTTCCAGTAATGTGATCTCGATGGCCTGTTCTGACATAACCAGCTCTGACACAACCGGATTCATCCACTACACCATGTTGGAAAAGTTTTTGAAATTCATATCATTTTAAGGGTTAACAGTGATTTTTGTAAAGACTGTTGACTTGGGTAATGAAGCACAACTGCAGAGAACATCTGGGTCAACAGTTTATAGAACATCCTGCCTCATCATCCTGTCATATTCTATAGAAACATCCTGTTATATGTTCTATGCAAAGTATCGACTAACCTGCCTAGTTATAGAGATTATTATTATATAGCTTACCTCTTTATTGCTTACAGAAGGAACCTTATATAAAGCCTGGACTCCTAGTATATTCAGACAGCTGCTTAGCAGAGCTTGACAACATTGTATCGTGTCATATTTGGTTGTCTCACTGTCGGCAGGAAATAAAGATTGCCTACCTTCTGATTCAGATGACTTCGTTCCTCAATTGATAGATATTTAACGTAAAACTAAGCAGATGGAAATATATTTCTGATAAAGATTTTGAATATATATGGAATATGTGGAGTTAGGATTTAATGCCTGCCCATTTGCTCAGGTGAAGGGAATTGGCAGAGACTACAGGCTCCAAAGGTGGCGCTGCTTCAAAGCAGACCCTGTGGTTACATGTCACACTCGGCTCAGACAAGCTGGCCGCTCAGCTCCACTGATGGGGGCTGAGTTGGTCAACAACAATAAAGAAACTCCCTAGAGTGACATGCTCTGTTGTCTCGATCCACGAATCCACACGTCCGTGTCTCTGTATTATGTTACATGCTATCTGGGTTGGTTTCTGACCCGATATAACCCTGTTAATGGACTGGGCTTATATCCAACGAGGAACTGGTGGCAGTCTACTGGGCTAGCAGGGCTCTGTCTAACTGGGGCAGTGATAGTGCTCTCTTAGCCTGTCAGGGTTGTGAGCGAGTGTTAAGGCATGCCGAAAGTAGTGTGGGCCACCCTCTGTCACTCCCTGTGCCCGTGTGGACATGAGTTGTTGTCTGTGTAAAACAGTTTCAAGCTGACCTTACTTACTCCCAGGGAGGGCGTAACAAGTCTTGGTAACCAGTGCTGAAACCGTACCGTGTGATCCTGACGTACAGTAACGTCAGGCAGGGCTGCGAGGTGCGGTACGTCACTATATATATATATATCTTTATATATATATATATATATATATATTTATTTTTTTTGTAAGGGATCGCTCTCTCTCTCAGGGGGTCGCAATCACAAACTTCTTCTCTGACAATGGGGTTCAAGTCCAAAAGGTACTTTATTTCGGCACTTCAGCTCCATCACATAGAAAATAAACACCTGCCCGTCTGGGCTCTACCTACTACGCCTCACCTATAGAGAGCCGTTCACACACAGGATTACATCTGGCTTCCTCAGCCATATACTGTCCAGCAGCCTCCAGGCTGTGACCACATCCGCACCCTTTGGGGGAGATGGTCCAGAAGTCCTCCCAACTCTGACCATGCGACCCTCTTTCTGTAAGCGTCGCTGTGCCCCCCAAACTTCAGGCTTTACAGAGACAACACAGAGCCTCTCAGGCCTCCTCAGCCTTTCTCCCTCCAAGTCATACACAGAGGGTTGTTTTATCCCTCCTTGATTACATTAGCAGGCCTCACCTGCGATCACCTTCGGCAAAAGACAATGCATGTGGTGGAAGGTGGTGGACTGGAAGATCCCTCTATCAAACCTAGTGTGGGTAGTGTGGGTTTTGGTCCCATTACCGGACTTCCTAACCAGTGATGTCACTGTTATTACATGGGAAATGCTAGGGGCTGGGGCACATTCACATTAGAACCGAACACAATCATCACTAAACCTTTGTGGACATTCATTTTGTGCATACTACAACCAGTGGATTATCTTCCTTTCTAGAAAGACAGATAACACAATCATTGACAAAACTACATAACACAACCAGATAGAAATGTCAGATTGCTGCTAAACTTTGCATTCACTTATGTCTCAGGCAGATATGTAAATTAATACAGTTGCAGTCTGATTAGACACTGGGTTTTGCCACAAGAGGGCATAAAAGCGCTTCCTAAACTGATCTATAGAAAGGTTCTCAGAGGCTAATTTTGGGTAGTGTACCTTTTGGTGAGATATCAGTGACTGCTAGACATGCCTCTACGATATACCCAGTTGATAGACTTTCAGAGGAGGGACATCATTGGAATAAAAGAAGCAGGATGGTCACTTTGACGAATTGCCAGCCATCTAGGCTTGTCTGACCTAGTTGTTCTGAGGTGTTGGGAGTGTTTTTGGATATCATTGGGGCTGGACTTGAATCTGCTAAAGTGGTTAAGGGTACAGCCAATACTGGATTGTCTGTTTCCGAATCTTGGTTTAACTTTTCCTCCTCACCTAGCTTTATATGGTCCTCACTGCCTCCCCAGCCATCCCTAAAAACATGGGTGTCTGTGGGGACAGTGATCCGGGCACAGTCAGAACAGAATACAATCCTCTTGTGTGGTGTGGACGAGGAGCACCACACACAGCACAACTCTCTCTCCAATCTGGGTTTTGAGTCCTGCAGACTCTGCAGGTCCATCCCCCGGGACCATTAGAGGGTGGCAGACTTACTTTTTCCTTTCTCTGTTGGGGAGGTGGATTAACATTATCATGATAACATTCTTAATAGTACTTCCCACTTCTTCTGTCTCTCTTCACCTCCTCTATATACTTCCCTCGCTACTCGCAGCCGGACTTCTGCCTGTTCTGTGAGCTTGTTAGCTTTTAGCCACCCTTTGTTTTCCCTACATGCTTTTTACCACTACTCTGGATTCAGTTTACCACCAGGGAGTGGCATGTCTACACCTTTCATTTAGCTTGCTGATGTTCTTCACTGCCTGTCTTCTCTCCTCCTTACTACTTCTGCAGCTGGGATGCTTGTCTGTCCCTTTCTACATACCTTGAGTGTTGCCCATCTCTAAATTAGCTTAGTCTTCATATGCCCGAGTGGGGACTCCTACCGTTCACTAGGGGGCCAGAAACCTGTAGTTCTCCTGACTACCGCAAAAACCATCGGCCTCAGCGCGGACGCAAACCAAATGCTTGCTGCACACTACTTCTCTTGACCATCCGTTCAGTACACTAATACAACAGGCAAACCAACAAGAACAAACATAATGCAAACAGTCCACAGATGGAAACAAGATCCATACACACAAAGTACCCAGACTTTTTCTTCCCACCACCGCTGCAGGGAGGGCCCAAGAGTTCTTAGTCACCATAAACTGGACTGAGCCACACAGAAACTAGGTTTATAGCACTAGCGAACTCTTGGTGGACATTACCTGGGATGACGGTCACATGGAAAAGAAGGAACAGAGGGCAATGTAAGAATCAAACATACAGTCTTACAGGTAATAACAATGGGTAAAAATTACGGCTCTCATCTGCTCCGTCTCTGCTGTGAGCACGGAAAAATACCGCACTTGGATGCGGATAATTTGAAGTCCAAGCAGAAAGCGAAATCCAGCTCAGTCTCCCAGAGGTTCAATGATATTTTATTGGTGCGGTTAAAAATACATCCAGTACAATCAGTCCTAGTCTTTGTGTTTCGGGCTACCAAGTATGTAAGCCCTTACTCATGACATACTAAGGACACAACTGAACGCAGCAGATATAGTGGGTCAACACCTGGGCCCCTGATTGGGCTATCACGTGACTCAAAAGAAATGACGCTATTCACATGCATCAAATCTTCAGTTTAAAAGTTACACTTGTTAAAAACATATCCATGAACGACACAAAAAGACATCTGGAGTGGGAAATATACATCACTGTATCAAAACCTATTATTGTTGTAATATCAGATCCAATCTTTTATTAAGCCCCTTAGGCTGATGGCTGCTCAACTGAAAAATACCAAAAGGCTCTCTGTTAAGAAGTTTCCTCCTATGGTCACCTCCTCTAGTTGGTGCTTTAACCCTCTCAATTCCTTGTACCGGACGTGTCTCCACAATGGGAAACCGCAAAGTGCAAGCTGGCCACAGACACATTGCGGCTCCCATAGTGCGCGGCACGTCTGAGATGTGTTAGCGTATCCCCACCTTGATGGTGTTAGTGGTGCAACCAACATACTGTAGATTGCAAGTCCCACACGTGATTAGGTATATTGCGTATGTTGTATTACAATTAAGGCCTCTTTCACACGAGCGTGTCTGGATGTGTTGCGGCAAACCCGCGCGAGTAGGTACCCAATTGCAGTCAGTTTTGACTGTGATCGCGTTCCGTTGTTCAGTTTTTATCGCGCGAGTGCAATTTGTTAAAAAACTGAATGTGGTACCCAGACCCGAACTTCTTCACAGAAGTTCAGGTTTGGGTTCAAGGTTGTGTAGATTGTATTATTTCCCCTTATAACATGGTTATAAGGGAAAATAATAGCATTCTGAATACAGAATGCATAGTACAATATGGCTGGAGGGGTTAAAAATAAAATAAAAAATAATTTAACACCTTAATCCACTTGTTCGGGCAGCCGGCATCTCTTCTGTCTTCTCCTTTGAGCAATAGGACCTTTGATGACGTCCCAGCGCTCATCACATGGTCCATCACATGATCTTTTACCATGGTGATGGATCATGTTACAGACCATGTGATGAGTGTAGTGACGTCATCAAAGGTCCTATTCCTCAAAGAAGAAGACAGAAGAGATGCCGGCTGTGCGAACAAGTGGATTAAGGTGAGTTAAATGATTTATTTATTTTAACCCCTCCAGCGCTATTGTACTATGCATTATGTATTCAGAATGCTATTATTTTCCCTTATAACAATGTTATAAGGGAAAATAATAAAGATCGGGTCCCCATCCCGAAGCGTCTCCTAGCAACCGTGCGTGAAAATCACACCGCACCCGCACTTGCTTGCGGATGCTTGCGATTTTCACGCAGCCCCATTCACTTCTATGGGGCCTGCATTGCGTGAAAAACGCACAAAATAGAACATGCTGCGATTTTCACGCAACGCACATGTGAACAGCCCCATAAAAAAAATATATGGGTCCGGATTCAGTGCGAGTGCAATGCGTTCACCTCACGCATTGCACCCGCGCGGAAATCTCGCCCGTGTGAAAGAGGCCAAAGGCATGATTTTATATTAAAATCTTTACCATTAGCAGCAGACTTGAATGATCTGGCTACCTGTCACTCCTGTGACAGGTCTTAGAAGGTCTGAAAGATTATCTGCACATTAGTTATCTGACAGCCTCTTTTGGTTTCACATTGTCTGTGTGTTGCTGGTATGTCCACACCTCCTGTTCAGGTGTGGATCATGTGACCTTTACCCATCCCTATTTAGTCTGACTTTACCCATCACTCCTTGCTCTGGATAGCTTAATTTGGTTTGGGAAGAGCTGGAGTGTGTTTCGTGTTGAAGTCCTGTTCATCCATCATCCTCAGAAGTTAAGTGTTCTGCTTGTTGTGTTTTGTATTCCCCCCCCCCCCCCGGTTGTTTACTAGGCCTCAGCGCGACGCTAGTTCCTTTACCAGGGAAGGAGCGGGCTGTCTCTGCCTTGTCATTACCTTTAGGGCATCTGAGGGTTACCAGGGTTTTCTAGGTTCCTGTGTATGGGCATCTATACCATCGAGAGGTGCCCATACGCATAGGAGTTAGGGCCAGGAGCAGGGTTTTATAGGTGGTGACCCTTTTCCTTCCCTAGCGGTGAGGCCTAGTGTCTTTACCCTTCCTTCTTGTTGTCTTTTAGTGTTGCAAACTTCGGGGTATTCCACACTATATTGTGTCACAAATATGCTCTGAGAGGAGCTGTGGCTTGATAGATTCCTGTCTTATTCTAGGATAAGCCAACAGATTTCTAGTGTCTGTTGTATACACCTAGTAACATGTTTTCGAGAATATGCTCTCTGTGCCAGTCTACTCATAATATCATCCTCTTCCAATGCACAAGAGTTTGTATCAGTGAAATTCCGTCTAGCACGGTTCATCTCACCCTTAGATTTGTTATATGCCGTATGTGGTGGGTGACAAGAAGATCCGTGTAGTATGGTGTTACCTGCTAAGTGTTTTCTGAAGGTAGATGTATATAGCAGCGGTGGCAGAATCCCCCCTCAGACGCAAGTTCAGAAATGATCTCTCATACGGTTCATGATGAACACTGAAAGAGATAGTTTCCAAACATGAATTAAGGTATTAGGCGAAGAGTGGTATGGCCGCCACTTCGCCAGACCAGATAAATATCAGGTAATTGATGAAGCGGCCATACCACCTTATGCAGTCCCAAAATGGATGGGTGTCGATGAGGAGGAAGCCCCTCTCTCACAATGCCATAAAAATACACATCTTGGACACATCTCGGACGTGCCGCACTATGGGAGCCGCAATGTGTCTGCTGCCAGCTTGCACTTTGCGGTTTCCCATGGTGGAGACACGTCCGGTATGTTGGTACAAGGAATTGAGAGGGTTAAAGCACCAACTAGTCAGAGGAGGTGACCATAGGAGGAAACTTCTCTAGAAACAGGGAGTCTTTTTGGATTTTTCAGTTGAGCAGCCGTCAGCCTAAGGGGCTTAATAAAAGATTGGATCTGATATTACAACAATAATAAGTTATGATACAGTGATGTATATTTCCCACTCCAGATGTCTTTTTGTGTCATTCATGGATATGTTTTTAGCAAGTGTAACTTTTTAACTGAAGATTTGATGCATGTGAATAGTGGCATTTCTTTTGGGTCACGTGATAGCCCAATCAGGGGCCCAGGTGTTGACCCACTATATCTGCTGCATTCAGTTGTGTCCTTAGTATGTCATGAGTAAGGGCTTACATACTTGGTAGCCCGAAACACGTAGACTAGGACTGGTTGTACTGGATGTATTTTTAACCGCACCAATAAAATATCATTGAACCTCTGCGAGACTGAGCTGGATTTCACTTTCTGTTTGGACTTCAAATTATTTGCATCCAAGTGCGGTATTTTTCCGTGCTCATAGCAGAGAAGGGGCAGGTGAGAGCCATAATTTTTACCCATTGTTGTTTGAGTTAACGTGGACTACAAGGACTCCCTGCCTCAGTATTATACACACGCTGCGGTTTTATTTATATACAGTGGGATGCGAAAGTTTGGACAACCTTGTTAATCGTCATGATTTTCCTGTATAAATCGTTGGTTGTTACGATAAAAAATGTCAGTTAAATCTATCATATAGGAGACACACACAGTGATATCTGAGAAGTGAAATGAAGTTTATTGGATTTACAGAAATTGTGCTATAATTGTTTAAACAAAATTAGGCAGGTGCAGACATGTGGTCGCTGTTGTTGTCATTTTATTGATTCCAAAACCTTTCGAACTAATTATTGGAACTCATATTGGCTTGGTAAGCTCAGTGACCCCTGACCTACATACACAGGTGAATCCAATTATGAGAAAGAGTATTTAAGGGGGTCAATTGTAAGTTTCCCTCCTCTTTTAATTTTCTCTGAAGAGTAGCAACATGGGGGTCTCAAAACAACAATGACCTGAAGACAAAGATTGTTCACCATCATGGTTTAGGGGAAGGATACAGAAAGCTGTCTCAGAGATTTCCGCTGTCTGTTTCCACAGTGAGGAACATATTGAGGAAATGGAAGACCACAGGCTCAGTTCAAGTTAAGGCTCGAAGTGGCAGACCAAGAAAAATCTCAGATAGACAGAAGCGACGAATGGTGAGAACAGTCAGAGTCAACCCACAGACCAGCACCAAAGACCTACAACATCATCTTGCTGCAGATGGAGTCACTGTGCATCGTTCAACCATTCGGCGCACTTTACACAAGGAGATGCTGTATGCGAGAGTGATGCAGAGGAAGCATTTTCTCCGCCCACAGCACAAAAAGTGCCGCTTGAGGTGGGCTAGAGCACATTTGGACAAGCCAGCTTCATTTTGGAATAAGGTGCTGTGGACTGATGAAACTAAAATTGAGTTATTTGGCCATAACAAGGGGCGTTATGCATGGAGGAAAAAGAACACAGGATTCCAAAAAAAACACCTGCTACCTACAGTAAAATATGGTGGTGGTTCCATCATGCTGTGGGGCTGTGTGGCCAGTGCAGGGACTGGGAATCTTGTCAAAGTTGAGGGACGCATAGATTCCACTCAGTATCAGCAGATTCTGGAGACCAATGTCCAGGAATCAGTGACAAAGCTGAAGCTGCGCCGGGGCTAAATCTTTCAACAAGACAATGACCCAAAACACTGCTCAAAATCCACTAAGGCATTTATGCAGAGGAACAAGTACAACGTTCTGGAATGGCCATCTCAGTCCCGAGACCTGAATATAATTGAAAATCTGTGGTGTGACTTAAAGAGAGCTGTCCATGCTCGGAAGCCTCCAAACCTGAATGAACTAAAGATGTTTTGTAAAGAGGAGTGGTCCAAAATACCTTCAACCAGAATCCAGACTCTCATTGGAACCTACAGGAAGCGTTTAGAGGCTGTAAGTTCTGCAAAAGGAGGATCTACTAAATATTGATTTAATTTCTTTTTTGTGGTGCCCAAATTTATGCACCTGCCTAATTTTGTTTAAACAATTATAGCACACTTTCTGTAAATCCAATAGACTTCATTTCACTTCTCAAATATCACTGTGTGTGTCTCCTATATGATATATTTAACTGACATTTTTTATCGTAACAACCAACGATTTATACAGGAAAATCATGACGATTAACAAGGTTGCCCAAACTTTCGCATCCCACTGTACTTCCCGGTAGTATGGCACATGTATCTTTACGTCCCATGGAAGATACCCTGGTGGCAAGACATGTGGCGGAATGCCATGCGACTGACCCTGGGGTTGTTCAATTCCAGGGCATTGAATTAATTTGACCCTCACCTAGAGGGGGTGATTATGATCGGTGCGTACTACAAAAAGAGGCGAGATGGACCTTTCGGCTTAACACTGTACGACCAAAAGGTCTCAATGACCATTTATCCTATAAATGTGTTCTATAGGTCATTTTGGGGTTCCCATGTGTCTTCCGCCCTGGTCTAGTGTTAATTTATATACTGACAGACTTTATGAAGGAACATAATAGGGGATACCCAATTGTATTCTTGCTCCGATTAGTACGGTATCTTCTCTGTTGCTGATTTTACCATTGCAACCACGGTTATTGCCGCCCCCTCATTTGAATACATGATTAGGGTTGATACTGCTGATGTGGTACTGCACTTATTATATGCCATACTTGTTGTATTATTGTTCATATACAATGGCATATCATTACCGTCTATTAGTGGGGGTGTATTTGTATATACTTTTTTTTTTTTTTATTATGTACACTTGTCCTTTTTGATTGTGTGCATTCTATTATGTACACTTGTCCTTTTTGATTGTGTGCATTCTATTACACATTTATGAATTGTCCTCTGTATGCGTTTTTCTGCGAGCAGTATAATGAGCATTTACTCCCTCTCCCACAATGTATTTTGTTCCTGCCATTAGCTATATCCACCTTATGATCCCTGCTTTACGTAAAGGGGACATTTGGTCCCTCTGCATCTCTCCCTCCTCCTTGCAGTACTGGTTTCGTAGTGCGGCGCTTGATATCTTCAGCGCTGATTTCGGCACGGACTTGAGTGACTGGGAGGGCAGACTTGCGTCTGACATAAGGGTGGGTGGAGCCATGACATTTAAATAGCCGGCTTTTCGGCGACTGCTTCACGG
Organism: Bufo gargarizans; assembly: GCF_014858855.1. Classification (NCBI taxonomy): domain Eukaryota; kingdom Metazoa; phylum Chordata; class Amphibia; order Anura; family Bufonidae; genus Bufo; species Bufo gargarizans. The sequence continues at coordinate 20,344,226 of NC_058085.1, forward strand.
CCATCATAGCAACGCTGCCCCTATGTGAGAGGGGTTGTGTGCCTTTACTGCTACTATATTCTAAACCACTGCTCATAGCACTCTTCTGTTTGTTGGGCTCATGAGGAGTAGTGTTGAGTGCGAATATTCGAATTGCGAATCTCGGCACTTTAAGAATTCGCAAATATTTAGAATATAGTGATATATATTCGTAATTTCGAATATTCTAGATTTTTCTTCATCAGTAACCTTCCTTCTTGCTTGTTGGCCAATGAGAAGGCTGCAATGTCTTTGTCTGAGCTTAGCAACATCCCTAGCAACCAATAGGAAAGTTGCCTACCCCTTACTATATAAGAACCTCCCCAGCAGCCCTTGTATGCAGTATTTTAAAGTTCTGAGATAGAGCAGTGTCATTGCCCAATTTTTCGGACTGACTGACCTTCATTTCTTAAAGTAATGATGGCCACTTGTTTTTCTTTACTTAGCTGCTTTTTTCTTGCCATAATACAAATTCAAACAGTCTATTCAGTAGGACTATCAGCTGTGTATCGACCTGACTTCTCCACAACGCAACTGATGGTCCCAACCCCATTTATAAGGCAAGAAATCCCACTTATTAAACCTGACAGGGCACACCTGTGAAGTGAAAACCATTTCAGGTGACTACCTCTTGAAGCTCATCAAGAGAATGCCAAGAGTGTGCAAAGCAGTAATCAAAGCAAAAGGTGGCTACTTTAAAGAACCTAGAATATGACATATTTTCAGTTGTTTCACACTTTTTTGTTATGTATATAATTCCACATGTGTTAATTCATAGTTTTGATGCCTTCAGTGTGAATCTACAATTTTCATAGTCATGAAAATAAAGAAAACTCTTTGAATGAGAAGGTGTGTCCAAGCTTTTGGTCTGTACTGTATATAATACAGATAGTTAGTGGGAGATAGTCAGTTTATATCAGGTTATATCCTGTTACAGTGCAGGGTGTTAGGTAGTGTGGTAGGTTCTGCTGTCCATACATACATGCTACAGACATAGTGCTGTGATGTCAAAACAATACTTAGTGCACCAATCAGTAATATGTAGTGAGACCTGATAAAAGGTGAAGTTTCACGTATTGCACCAAAATATTCACATCATTAGTGCCGATTAGCGCAATCACGAATGTATTGGAACACTCGATCTGCATATAATTCTATATTCTAATGTTCTTCCGTGCCAACCATTTTCTCCAGTCTCAGGAAACTTCTAGCAGTTTGGCAAATGTAGCAAAAGTGACCCACGCCTGTATTGCGTGCACATAATGTGAATATTACATTGCTGATTTTCGCAATCAAGAAAAAATATGTGAATTCTCGAATATATGACGAATATTCAATAAAATATTTGCGAAATATCGCAAATTCGAATATTGCCTCTGCCGTTCATCACTACTGAAGAGGCATCTAATGATGCAGAAACGCGTCGAGCCCGCTTTTCTTCATAGAAGGGCTATTTAGTTAGAGCAGGGCAAATAAGTTTTACTTAGCAAGCAGTATGTTTTCTGTTTGGACTGTTGGGCCATGTCCCAACTGCATACATAGCAGTGACTGTGTGGGATTAGCCCGTGCCCTCTCCATTAATTAGAGAAGAGTGGACACTTACTTATTTAGTAACTACGGTTCATTCAAGATTTATTTTTATTCTGCAAGTGACTTTGGACCGTGGATTTGATCTTTATTGTCACCTGTCCATTGCCACTTGCGTCTATTATTGCACCAGTGTTCCAATGTTGGAATAGGCATTGGTTCAGAGTGGGGAAGCTGCTCTCAACCCCTGAATCATTGAGTGTAGATCCCTATATCCATTGACTTCACAGAGTTATACCTGGTGCGACTGGCACTATTTCCATGTACCCCTAATTTCTTTTTTGTTTTTTCCCTTTTAAACAACCCCCTTCTTGTTATTTAATAGTGTAAAATTAGGGGTTGTTAACCTGCATACTTTTGATTATATATGTGAGCCTTGAAAACCATTTTGTGCCTAAACTACACAGCTCTGATCACTATGTAGGGGACGGTTACTGCACCGCTTTCTTCTGTTGAACTGAAGTGGATGCACGGAAAAAAGAAGCCAGTGGAGCGTCAAGCGTTGAAAGGGAATGAATAAGACGAATAAAGGCTTACAGAGCACTTCTAGAAATAAAGGAGGCCCAATGGTGTATAGCTAATTGGAATGGTAAAAGTAAAATGTTCTAACATTTGCGAATAAAAGCAATAATCAAAGTAAGTACAATCACTATATTCTTTAGTAAAATGTATACACGCAGTCATGTTTACTCACTTCACCGTGGGGGCGCAAGATAAACTCAAGATACTTGATGCAAAACCCCCCCTCGCCGAGGTCACCTGTAGAATGTTGGTTCCCTTTGTCGTCCTATTGATTGATGACACGATGGACTTCCGACGTAGCACAAGGTAACTTTTATTGTATTAGCTTGATGCGTTTAGGGGCATATAAAAAACCCTTTCTCAGGAGCATATTAACATACAGATAGACAGGTAAAGAGTAGGATTTTTTTAGATGGTAACATAGAAAAAAAGAGAGCTTTCCACGTGGAGGAGCGCTTCCTCCTGGTTTACGTGACCCGGACCCGGAAGTGTGTTCCAAAGGCATACATACTGACTCCATTATTTTCAATTCAAATCAACTCAAAACAAAACCCTGGGGTAGATACAAGTGGGCGCCTGAATAATCATTGTTGTGGCAGGGGTGGCTTCCAGACTGCATTTATGGTTCCATTCCCGTCTCTGTAGGCAGTTTTGGGGCCTGAGTACACGTGTCGGAGGTTCACTTCCGGTCACGTGATGTGTTCCACTGGTGGAACGCATGATGGCCGTAATGCGGCTTCAGATCTTTCTGGGGGCGTTTAAAAGCCAATAAACCTGATGGTGGGAATAGATAAAAATCTAATTATATGCAGTGGGGAGAAGGGGGAGAAAAATGGGATAAATTAGGATGTATATAAATAAACTGAGAATTCCTGCATTCCACAGGAATGGACTGAACTAGGAAATTCCGAGTTCCACATTGAAACGCAAGGAAGATTTAGACTTTAGACAATGACCTAGTGAGGTAAATGGAATAGAAGAAGGAAGGGGGGGATTTTGGGGGAACAGTAATGCATACAATGAGTATTTGATTATTAGTAATATGAGACATGAATAAAAATAATAATAATAAAAATAAAAGATATTCATGAAAAATTAATATAAAACAATGTACTTGATATGGGTCTTTTATCCCTCCCCTAGCCAAGGGGAAAACAAACCAAACTTAAAGTCCGCTTAATTCAGCACAACGTAATCAGTAGAACAGTCCGTTCAAAAATAAAGGTATTTTTACCCTGGGTTCTTTTTAGTCCGTGGTAGATTTCAGTCGGCTTTCCTGCCAAACTTTCCACATGTCCTCAGTTTCCAGCTCTGTTCACAGCCAGCCACAGCAGTGTGTCAGCACCACACCACACACTCCACACCTTCACTCACTTCCTTTTCCTCTTATCAGGAGAGTGAGTTAACCCTGTGGGTACCGGATCCCAGGTAGTGCTTTCTTAAAGGCACCACAACCCAAATAATGGTGATGCATATCTGTCACTGAGGACCCAACCTTGGTGTCCTCTACATATCCCCCCCCCCTCTGCCCCGACATGGGGGTAGCGGAGGCACTTGTGGATGCAATGCAATGCACCCGGAAGAGAGCATCAGCATTCTTATGTTGACTTCCTGACCTATGTTCGACCACAAAGTTGAAATCCTGGAGCGAGAGGAACCATCTCGTGACCCTGGCATTGGTCTGTTTGTGCTGTCTCATCCAGGTCAATGGGGCATGGTTGGATACCAGGCGGAATTTCCTACCCAGCAGGAAATATTGCAGAGAGACCAGAGCCCACTTGATGGCCAGACACTCTCTCTACCACAGCGTGGTTCCTCTCTGCCGCTGTCAGCTTCCTGCTGAGAAAGACCATGGGGTGTTCCTCCCCATTGACCACCTGAGACAGGATGGCACCTAGACCTGCACTTGAAGTATCCATCTGGACCACAAATTTTTTCGAGAAGTCCGGTGCGACAAGCACCGGAGACTCACATAAGGCCCTTTTAAGTTTCTGAAAAGCCTCCTTAGCCTCCCTACTCCATTTGATCATGACGGATTTCTTTCCTTTTGTTAAGTCTGTCAAAGGGACCGCAATAGTGGCAAAGTTAGGGACAAATCTCCTATAGTAGCCCACTATCCCCAAGAACGTCTGAACCTGCTTCTTGGTAAGAGGGCGATGCCAGTTCTGTATGGCTTCTGCCTTGCTCATCTGTGGCTTTACTAGCCCTCTGCCTACGCTGTATCCCAGGTACTTTGCTTCCTCCATCCCAATGGCGGACGTTTCCGGGTTCACTGTAAACCCTGCTCCTTTTGAAGAGTCTAGGACTGCCTGGACCCGAGGGAGATGGGATTCCCAATCAGTACTGAAAATGACAATGTCATCCAGGTATACTGATGTGTACCGTCAATGGGGCTGCAATATCTTGTCCATAGCTCTTTGGCAGGGGCAGAGTGTAAGCCGAAGGGCATCCTTTTGTATTGCCAGTGGTCCTTCGGAGTGGAGAATGCAGTCTTTTCTCTGGCTTCTCGGGTGAGAGGAATTTGCCAGTACCCTTTCGTGAGATCCAGTGTAGTGATATATTGGGCAGGCCCTAATCTCTTGATCAATTTGTCTACCCGGGGCATCGGGTAAGCATCAAACTTTGAAACCTCATTTAGTTTTCTGAAGTCATTGCAGAATCGCAGTGTGCCGTTGGGCTTCGGTACCAACACAATCAGACTTGACCATTCACTCAATCCAGCTCAAGCATTCTTTTTACTTCTTCAGATATCGCTTTCCTCTGGGCCTCTGGAACTCGATATGGCTTCAGCCGGATTATCACATTGGGCTCTGTGACAATGTCATGTTTAATGACATTAGTGAGCCCTGGCAAACTTGAGAATTTATCTCTGTTTCTCTGAAGAACATCCATTGTTTGTTGCTTTTGGGACTTGGACAGCGCGTCGTCCACAAATACCTGGTCGCCTCCTACAGGGTCCTCTACCATGACCCTTGCCATAGCGATCACTTGATCCCGATCTTTCCAGATTTCAACAGATTTACGTGGTAGATCTGGTAGGGTTTCCTCTTCCCAGGCCGGTGTACCTTAAAATTCACCTCACCTACCCTTTCTACCACCTCAAATAGACCCTGCCACCTGGCTAAGAATTTGCTTTCCACAGTGGGAATCAGAACCGCTACTCGGTCTCCTATTGAAAACTGCCTTAATTTAGCTGACCGGTTATATACCCGCCTCTGGGCATCCTGGGCCTTCTGGAGATGTTCCTTAACCAGCAGCATCACTTTAGCCACTCTCTCTCTCATTTGGGAGATGTGTTCTTCCAGGGTCCCAATCTTTTCCGTCCTTCTGGACTACCCTTTTTAACATGAGCTTTAATGTTTTGTTGAATCGCTCTACAAGGCCATCAGTCTGTGGGTGATAGACGAACGTCCGAAACTGTCGGATCTGAAACAGCTAGCAGAGGTCCGCCATGAACTTCGGCATAAACAGAGTGCCCTGGTCCATCAAGATCTCCTTGGGCAGCCCCGTGCAGAAGAACATCTGAAACAATTCCCTAGCTATGGCCTTAGAGGAGGTGTTCCTTTAATGGGTCCGCCTCTGAGTACCTGGTTGCGTAATCTACCACAACTAGTATGTGCTGATGTCCCCGTGCTGATTTTACCAATGGCCCCTCCAGGTACATGCCAATCTGCTCAAACGGTACCTCGATTATGGGCAAAGGTACCAGAGTATTCCGATAGTGTGACACTGGGGCTGTTAGCTGGCATGTGGGGCAGGACGCACAATACCTCTTCACCTCTGCCTTTACCCCAGGCCAGTAGAACCTGTCTGTTATCTTGGCCTCTGTCTTCTCTGCTCCCAGGTGTCCGCCTAATGCATCATTATGTGCCAAATCGAGTGGGGCGCCAGTAGCTGTTCAATAATTTCCCCTTGGATTTCCGCCACTCGGTACAGAAAGTCCCTGTTTAGCGCAAAATTAGGGAGTTCTGCCTCGGTAACCTGTGAGACTCCATTTTCTAACCACCACCTGCTCTCGAGCATGTGTTAAGGAAGGATCCTGTAACTGGGCGGAGCCAAACGCACCCTTGGGTACATTCAGGTCTGGGTACGTTGGTTCGGGTGAGGTCTCCCCCTCGTTTTCCTCGACTGGGTTCTGTGCTGGGGAGAGTTCATCCTCATCCTCCCCCAACATCACTTGCAACAGGGACCCCCCCCTCAGTGGTCAGCTCAGCTCTGGACCCTAAATCATGCACATCCTGAACATTACCCCCATCATAAATGTTACCATTACTGAAGTACGCAGCCCTGCAGGGTGAGGCGAATAGTCAGGTCTCAGAGGTAGTTACTAACCAAGGGTGGTTATAGTACTCACAGTCTTTTATATACCCTGGGCAGACGTACAGCAGTGATGGAGAGTCTGGCACAGGGGACCTCTGGGACACTCTCTGTGTATAGGGACCAGCCTGATGGTAGGTGAGGTGCCCTGGATATTGCAGGTTTGTTTAATGTGCCGGTGGCAAGATCCCTTTAAATTTGTGACGCCAGTGACGGTAATGGTGGCACACCGATTTTTGGTAGGAATAATAGAGGAACACGATGTTGTGGTGAACCAAAACTTCTGTTTACTGGAACAGTTAACTATATACAGTCTTTGGTCAAAGTTCCATAGGTCAGTGATAGTAACATGCAGGCTTTACATCAATTTGCAGGTACAATGTTCTTGCAAGATACGCAGAGGGTTAAACACTTACAGATCAGGCTGCACTTTCCTCAGAATCCTGTCTGTCTTTATCCTAAGGCCCGTATGCCCTATTGATGGCTTTATCCTTGGTTAGGGAACACTTCCTCAGGTATATGTCTCCTTGCTTTACATAGATCCTTTTGCCCTTCAGCTCTCTGGTTCAGCTGGAAACACTTTTGCTCTGCACTGTACTTTGTAGGAACTTAGTTTTCTCTCAGGAGGCAAACCCTTCTCCTGGTGGCAGCTTCTGAGCTTACTTTGCTCAGCCCCCTCAGGAAGGCTAGACTGCACTGACTAGCCTCCTGGACTATACTGCACTGCACTGACTCTTTCCTGTCTGGGCCTAACTATAAATACTAGGGATTCCCTAGCTCCCTCTACTGTCTAGGAGGAGGAACTACCCCTAACAGGCCTGATACACAGATAACAGGAAAAATCACATAAAACATCATATAAAATACAATGACCATGTTCCACAGGGGGTGGGAACAACGTGGCCCAATTGACCCTTGTGTAGCGCCCACATTTACCTAGTGGGACACTACATTACCATTCTTACTGCCACTAGGCATGTCCATATTGGGAAGAAGTGTCCTGGGCAAACCGGGACCACTACTCTCCCGATTTGACCCATCAGAGGTCAAAGTCTCTAGTCTCTTTGACTGTTCAGGGAACCCACTTTACGCCTGTTTCCACAGGTCTAGAAATATCAGACAGTCTTGCCCCACAATGACATCATGGATCAGGCTGTTCACTATCCCAACTTCCTGGGTCACGGAAGTACAGTCATTCGCAATAGTCACTAGAATTAAGGGGTATTCCTTAGTGTCCCCATGAATACAAACAACACAAAGAGTCTTACTTACGGGGCCGAGTCTCCCGATCATTCTGGCGTGGACTAGCGTCACCATGCTGCCGGAGTCCAAGAGGGCTTTGGCCGGGAGATGGTTCACCCAAAGTTCACACTCAGATTGATCGGTAGTTAGGTCAAGATGTGTGAATCATGCTCGCTGTGTGTACAGGGAGACTCTCTGTCCTGTCCCGCATTCCATGGACTTGCCCTAAAGAGGGCATTGGGTCCGGGTATGGCCATAGGCTCGACAACGCCAACACTGTATGTCCCCCATCTTTCTTACAGTAGTTAGCCTCCGCGGTTTGGAGGGCACTGCTGTAGGGACCTCTGGTCCAGAATCCGGGATGGCTCCCCTCCTGCGGTAACTGGTTGTACTGCTCTCGACGTGGGTTCCCGGTGCTTGGCGGGTCCGAGCAAGTCCTCCACTACGGTGTACCGCTCTACTATTTCCACCAACTGATTCGCCATCGCATGGTCCCCATGGCTTACCCAGCGCTGCAGGTCATGCGGCAGCGATCGCAGGTACAGGTCCATGGCCACCCGTTACACAATTTGCGGGCCCGTCAATTTCTCAGGCTGCAGCCACTTTTTTGCTAGTTGCACCAGGTCATGCATTGGGGCTTTTGGTGGACGGCCAGCCTGGTAACCCCAGCGGTGCACTCTTTGGGCCCGAACAGCCATAGTTACCCCCAGTCAAGCCAGGATCTCCGCCTTTAGCTGCTCATAGTTTTTAATGAGTTCGACTGGCAGGTCGAAATAGGCCTATTGAGGGGCACCCGTAGGATAGGGCGGGATGATGCTGGCCCATTGGTCCTGAGGCACCCTTCTCTCTCTGCTACTCTCTTGAAGGTCAACAGGAAGGCCTCGACGTCATCACCAGATGTCAGTTTTTTGTAATAGGTGGCTGGCTCTTACAGCAACTTGGGGCCCAGGGACATTGTTCGCTTGCATTTGTCCTTGTGCCAACTGTTGTACAGCCTCCTTTAACGCAGCTACCTGAGCTTGTGTAGCTTCCTGATGTGCCATAAGCTGAGCAATAAGCACACGGTTTGTCTCTTGCTGCCCCGCCATTGCTTCCTCATGGCGGCGGGTTGCCTCTACTGTGGCCTGCTGCTGACCCACCAAAGCTTTCTGCTGAGTTGCAGTGGCTTGCATCAGGGCTTTCATAACCTCCTCCATGTCTTTTCCTGCAACTTGCAGAGATTTCACCCAAGACATGCAAAACAGGGTACTGTCTCTTTAACCGCTACCCGACCGCCTAACACAGGATTGCGGGCGGACAGGTTATTCCACTTTGACGCGCCGGCGCGTCATCTCGCGAGAGGAGAGATTTCCTGTGAACGCGCCCACACAGGATCCGGAGGTAAACTAGTTTATCTACAGCCTGCCAGCTGCGATCATTCGCTGGCAGGCTGTAGATGCGATTTTTTTTTTTTAACCCTTGAAAGGTATATCAGACACTGTTTTGTTAACAGCATCTGATATACCTGCTACCTGGTCCTCTGGTGGTCCCTTTTGTTTGGATCGACCACCAGAGGACACAGACAGCTCTGTAATAGGTAGCACCAACCACACTACACTACACCCCCCCTGTCACTTATTAACCCCTTATTAACCCCTGATCACCCCCCTGTCATTGATCACCCCCCCCCCCCCCAGTAAGGCTCCATTCAGATGTCCGTATGTGTTTTGCGGATCCGCAAAACACGGACACTGGCAATCTGCTTTCCGCATTTAGCGGATCCGCACATTGCCAGAACTATATAGAAAATGCCTTTTCTTGTCCGCAATTGCAGACAAGAATAGGACATGTTCTATAGGCTCTACAAAAAACGCAGTGTTCGCCCGATCAGGCCTGATCTTGTGCGCACACTTGCGCTCAGTCCGCCCCGCTGCAGTGACAGAAATTTTGACAGAATTCTTTTTTTCTGATCACTGCAAAAACACTAAAATCGCGGCGGCGCTATAAAGATCACTTTTGAGGGGCATAGAAGATTTTTTTTTTGGGCACAAGTTGGCGGAAGTTTTTTAAATGTTTTTTCTTACAAAGTCTCATATTCCACTAACTTGTGACAAAAAATTAAATCTCACATGAACTCACCATACCCCTCACGGAATCCAAATGCGTAATTTTTTTTAGACATTTATATTCCAGACTTCTTCTCACGCTTTAGGGCCCCTAAAATGCCAGGGTAGTATAAATACCCCACATGTGACCCCATTTTGGAAAGAAGACACCCCAAGGTATTCCGTGAGGGGCATGGTAGGTTCCTAGAATATTTTTTATTTTTTTGGCACAAGTTAGCAGAATTTATTTTTATTTTTTCTCTTACAAAATCATTTTCCGCTAACTTGTGCCCAAAAAATAAATTCTAGGAACTCACCATGCCCCTCACGGAATACCTTGGGGTGTCTTCTTTCCAAAATGGGGTCACATGTGGGGTATTTATGCCCAAAAATGCTCTCCTAAAAGGTACTCATTGGAATTTGGGCCTCTTTGCGCATCTTGGCTGCAAAAAAGTGTCACACATGTGGTATCATCATACTCAGGAGAAGTAGGGCAATGTGTTTTGGGGTGTATTTTTACATATACCCATGCTGGGTGAGATAAATATCTCTGTAAAATGACAACTTTGTATAAAAAAAAAGGGAAAAGTTGTCTTTTACAGAGATATTTATCTCACCCAGCATGGATATATATAAAAAGACACCCCAAAACACATTGCCCTACTTCTTCTGAGTACAGTGATACCACATGTGTGACACTTTTTTGCAGCCTAGGTGTGCAAAGGGGCCCAAATTCTAAAGAGCACCTTTAGGATTTCACAGGGCATTTTTTACGCGTTTGGATTCCAAACTACTTCTCACGCTTTAGGTCCCCTAAAGTGCCAGGGCAGTATAAATACCCCACAATTGACCCCATTTTGGAAAGAAGACACCCCAAGGTATTCCGTGAGGGGTATGGTGAGTTCATGTAAAATTTTATTTTTTGTCACAAAATAAAAAATATAAATAATTTTCCGCTAACTTGTGACAAAAAATAAAAACTTCCATGAACTCACTATGCCCATCAGCGAATACCTTAGGGTGTCTACTTTCCGGATTGGGGTCATTTGTGGGGTGTTTCTACTGTCTGGGCATTGTAGAACCTCAGGAAGCATGACAGGTGCTCAGAAAGTCAAAGTGCGCAAATTTAAATTTTTGCACCATAGTTTGTAAACGCTATAACTTTTACCCAAGCCAATAAATATACACTTATTGCATTTTTTTTTATCAAAGACATGTAGAACAATGAATTTAGAGAAAAATGTATATAGAAATGTAGTTTTAATTGAAACATTTTACAACAGAAAGTGAAAATTTCTTTTTTTTGCAAAAATTTCGGTCAATTTTGATTAATATCAAAAAAAGTTAAAATGTCAGCAACAATGAAATACCACCAAATGAAAGCTCTATTAGTGAGAAGAAAAGGAGGTAAAATTCATTTGGGTGGTAAGTTGTATGACCGAGCAATAAACCATGAAAGTAGTGTAGTGCAGAAGTGTAAAAAGTGGTCTGGTCATTAAGGGAGTTTAAGCTAGGGGGGGCTGAGGTGGTTAAGGGCTAAGGGACGCTGACCAGTACGTTGCACATGATGACACCCCCAAATCGGCAAAGTTGTCCTCCGCCGGTGTACAAAACATCATTTTTGTCACAATGAGCTAAACCTGGATTCAGGAGGATTTTCACATTCTTTTGGCTGATTCTGACGAATAGATCTGGCCTTGCTGGTGGTGCGCCACTGTTATGGGGGTCTCACCTTCTTAATGACTGCTGCTGCCACCCGCATAATGCCACTGCTGTCTGTCTTCACTTTCTGTCATGTCACTAATGCCACTTTCCCACCATCACATTCTGTAGGGCTGCTCTTGCTGCCGCCTCAGTTATGCTGCTGCTTCATCTGCCTCAGCTGCTGCTCCTCACTATTACTCTCCTACTGTCACCATTAACACAAAGCATCTGCCACCACTATCACTACTACCCCCACCACCACCATTAACACAAAGCATCTGCCACCTCTACCACTACTACCCCCACCACTACTACTACTACTACCACCATTAACACAAAGCATCTGCCACCTCTACCACTACTACCTCCACCACTACTACTACTACCACTATTAACCCAAAGCATCTGTCGCAACTGTCACTACTACTACCACCACTACTACTACTACCACCACCATTAACACAAACCATCTGCCACCACTGTCACTACTACCCCCACCACTGCTATTACTACCACCCACCATTAACACAAACCATCTGCCGCCACTCTCACTACTACTACCCCCACCATTACTACCACCACCACTACCACCCATAGACAGCCCTGTATGTCCCATGCTTTACCGCTCCTGCTGCCACCACTTTATCAGTACCGTCCCTTCCCACATCCACACCGCACTGCTGCTGCCACTTTATCAGTACCGTCCCCTTCCCACATCCACACTGCACTGCTGCTGCCACTTTATCAGTACCGTCCCCTTCCCACATCCACACCGCTGCTGCCACTTTATCAGTACCGTCCCCTTCCCACATCCACACCGCTGCTGCTGCCACTTTATCAGTACCGTCCCCTTCCCACATCTGCACTGCTGCTGCCACTTTATCAGTACCGTCCCCTTCCCACATCCACACCGCACTGCTGCTGCCACTTTATCAGTACCGTCCCCTTCCCACATCCACACCGCACTGCTGCTGCCACTTTATCAGTACCGTCCCCTTCCCACATCCACACCGCACTGCTGCTGCCACTTTATCAGTACCGCCCCCTTCCCACATCCACACCACACTGCTGCCGCCACTTTATCAGTACCGTCCCCTTCCCACATCCACACCGCACTGCTGCTGCCACTTTATCAGCACCGTCCCCTTCCCACATCCACACTGCTGCTGCTGCTGCCACTTTATCAGTACCGTCCCCTTCCCACATCCACACTGCACTGCTGCTGCCACTTTATCAGTACCGTCCCCTTCCCACATCCACACCGCTCCTGCTGCTGCCACTTTATTAGTACCGTCCCCTTCCCACATCCACACTGTACTGCTGCTGCCACTTTATCAGTACCGTCCCCTTCCCACATCCACACCGCAAACTTTATCAGTACCATCCTCTTCCCACATCCACACTGTACTGCTGCTGTCACTTTATCAGCACCGTCCCCTTCCCACATCCACACTGTACTGCTGCTGCCACTTTATCAGTACCGTCCCCTTCCCACATCCACACCGCTGCTGCCACTTTATCAGTACCGTCCCCTTCCCACATCCACACTGCACTGCTGCTGCCACTTTATCAGTACCATCCTCTTCCCACATCCACACCGCACTGCTGCTGCCACTTTATCAGTACCGTCCCCTTCCCACATCCACACTGTACTGCTGCTGCCACTTTATCAGTACCGTCCCCTTCCCACATCCACACCGCTGCTGCCACTTTATCAGTACCGTCCCCTTCCCACATCAACACCGCTGCTGCTGCCACTTTATCAGTACCGTCCCCTTCCCACATCCACACTGCACTGCTGCTGCCACTTTATCAGTACCGTCCCCTTCCCACATCCACACCGCACTGCTGCTGCCACTTTATCAGTACCGTCCCCTTCCCACATCCACACCGCACTGCTGCTGCCACTTTATCAGTGCCGTCCCCTTCCCACATCCACACCGCACTGCTGCTGCCACTTTATCAGTACCGCCCCCTTCCCACATCCACACCACACTGCTGCTGCCACTTTATCAGTACCGTCCCCTTCCCACATCCACACCGCACTGCTGCTGCCACTTTATCAGCACCGTCCCCTTCCCACATCCACACTGCTGCTGCTGCTGCCACTTTATCAGTACCGTCCCCTTCCCACATCCACACCGCACTGCTGCTGCCACTTTATCAGTACCGCCCCCTTCCCACATCCACACCGCGCTGCTGCTGACACTTTATCAGTACCGTCCCCTTCCCACATCCACACCGCGCTGCTGCTGCCACTTTATCAGTGCCGTCCCCTTCCCACATCCACACCGCACTGCTGCTGCCACTTTATCAGTACCGTCCCCTTCCCACATCCACACCGCTGCTGCCACTTTATCAGTGCCGTCCCCTTCCCACATCCACACTGCGCTGCTGCTGCCACTTTATCAGTACCGTCCCCTTCCCACATCCACACCGCGCTGCTGCTGCCACTATATCAGCACCGTCCCCTTCCCACATCCACACCGCACTGCTGCTGCCACTTTATCAGTACCGTCCCCTTCCCACATCCACACCGCACTACTGCTGCCACTTTATCAGTACCATCCCCTTCCTACATCCGCACCGCACTGCTGCTGCCACTTTATCAGTACCGTCCCCTTCCCACATCCACACCGCACTGCTGCTGCCACTTTATCAGTACCGTCCCCTTCCCACATCCACACCGCACTGCTGCTGCTGCTCCCAATTAGAAGGGAGAGGTTTTTAGGCTCCTTCACAACAAGCCCCGTCTTCTTCTGTGTTTCGTACAGGCGGGCATTCCGACCCGGTCAGGGCATCGTTTTTGGACACTTGTTCACCCAAGCCACTTTTTAATATATTTTTTACCCCATAACACCGTGTGTTTAATCATCTTCTGCCTCCGATAAGGGACAATTATTGGAAGCTTTGGAAAATGAAAAAGCAGAACACCTATATCGGCGCGGTGCGATATTACACACGCTGTATTATAACGCGTTTCCCCACCGCTATGTCAGTGTCAGTCAGACATCAGTTACTATTACCGTCATTGGGGCCGGAGCTTGTGGAGGGAAAAAAGAAAAAATCATAACAAATAGATGAAAAGAGATAACAAAAATGATGACTCCCAGGAGGCTAGAAGGGGTCAAATACCAACTTTTAGGGTAATTGGAGCAACGTCGGTTTGGCCTGAATCAATTTGTGTCCGAGCCAAACTTTTTCCAAAATTGAGAGAACCGGACCGAAAACTAATCTCAAGTGTTTTTTTCTGTGTTTTTTCTAATCTCCGCCGACTAAAATCTCATCTTTGAAATTCGGCAAATAACGCAAGGCCGGGCTATTAAAGGGGCGGGGCTGTCCCAGGAAGAGAACTTATCTCCTGTCCACTGATTGTGGGGGTCCATCCGCTGGGGGCCCCTGCCAGTCAGGAGAACGGGGCCCATGTTCCCCCATTGGAGCAGCAGACAAGCTCAGATCAACTACAGAGACAATCCCCAGCGATAAGACACAGCGCGGCCATTTATGTGCTAACACTAGGAACAACAGGAGAGAAGGTTATTCCTCCTTTTCCCCCACAGCGGAAATCCTACATCTGCCCCGACATAAGGTATCGCTGACATCATTTCTAATAACTGATATGGAGAAAAGGGGCAGAGTTACCCCTAAACATCTCCTGAGCACACACAGAGCCCCGATACCAGCAGATTACATCGCCGGCTCTGCTACATGGACATGACAGAGACTCAGCTGTAGTAACTGAACATCACACATACACAGCTCTGCTACATGGACATGACAGAGACTCAGCTGTAGTAACTGAACATTACACATACACAGCTCTGCTACATGGACATGACAGAGACTCAGCTGTAGTAACTGAACATTACACATACACAGCTCTGCTACATGGACATGACAGAGACTCAGCTGTAGTAACTGAACATTACACATACACAGCTCTGCTACATGGACATGACAAAGACTCAGCTGTAGTAACTGAACATTACACATACACAGCTCTGCTACATGGACATGACAGAGACTCCGCTGTAGTAACTGAACATTACACATACACAGCTCTGCTACATGGACATGACAGAGACTCAGCTGTAGTAACTGAACATAACACATACACAGCTCTGCTACATGGACATGACAGAGACTCCGCTGTAGTAACTGAACATTACACATACACAGCTCTGCTACACGGACATGACAAAGACTCTGCTGTAGTAACTGAACATTACACATACACAGCTCTGCTGCACACACTGATAGAACTCCTTAGAGGCATATTACACATAAACAACTTGGTTGCAAATATATACAGTCATCCACATAAACATTACAGCTCTGCTACATACACCCTGGAATTACAAACAGCACAGCAGAGCCCTGCATACACAGAGCAGATAGACCGGGTCATGTGATTCCTATGACTCCACCCACACCTGATCACATGGGCATGACATCATCACAGGTCCTGTACCTTCTGCAGCACAGCCTGACTCCTCCCACACCTGATCACATGGTCATGACATCACCACAGGTCCTTTAGTTTCTCCTGCAGCACAGCCTGGAGCCCGACTCCTCCCACATTTGGTCACATAGTCATGACATCATCACAGGATGTTTATTTCTTCTGGCAGCACAGGCTGGAATCTGAGGCTCCATAGTGAAGGGTTGTCAGAGGAGGACACGCCTGCCCCCCAGGTAAGTGGAACACTCATCACATCCACTAGTTAAGACTATAGATGAGTGAATTTCAGGTTATGAAATTTGTTCACGCTTTGTTTACTTGTAAAAGCTGAATTCCGTTATGGAGTTCTTTCCTGATCCTGAGTCCTCTCCTGCATAACGGAAACTGGATGGACTTCTATTATGACGGAATGACTCTAAAGGCATTCAGTTATAAATTCCATCATAGAAGTGCGTTATGGTCCATGGTAACGGAATCCATAACGCACTTCACCTATTACCAGCAAACAAAGCGTGAACGAATTTCATAACCTGAAATTCGCTCATCTCTAGTTAAGACTCCAAAGACAGAAAGATCGGTAGCTCTGTCTGCTGGAAATCATAAGGTTCCCGGGAACACAAATAAGGTTAACACCCAGGATTCTATAGAAGACATTTTCAGGAGATCTCAGAGACGCGGACTGGAGCAGGAGGAGTTATATAGAAGACATATCCAGGAGATCTCAAAGACGTGGACTGGAGGAGGGGGCGTTATATAGAAGACATATCCAGGAGATCTCAGAGACGTGGACTGGAGCAGGGGGCGTTATATAGAAGACATATCCAGGAGATCTCAGAGACGTGGACTGGAGCAGGAGGAGTTATATAGAAGACATATCCAGGAGATCTCAGAGACGTGGACTGGAGCAGGGGTGTTATATAGAAGACATATCCAGGATATCTCAAAGACGTGGACTGGAGGAGGGGGCGTTATATAGAAGACATATCCAGGAGATCTCAAAGACGTGGACTGGAGGAGGGGGCGTTATATAGAAGACATATCCAGGAGATCTCAGAGACGTGGACTGGAGGAGGGGGCGTTATATAGAAGACATATCCTGGAGATCTCAGAGACGTGGACTGGAGGAGGGGACGTTATATAGAAGACATATCCAGGAGACCTCAGAGACGTGGACTGGAGCAGGGGGCGTTATATAGAAGACATATCCAGGAGATCTCGGAGACGTGGACTGGAGGAGGAGACGTTATATAGAAGACATATCCAGGAGATCTCAGAGACGTGGACTGGAGGAGGGGGTGTTATATAGAAGAGATGCCCAGGAGATCTGATTGGTCCCGGGCCGGTTAGCTGACATTGCGAGCATACCCGCATGAAAACCGTTAACTAAGCCGTTGAGCACGAACTGTACCCAAGCTGGGTCTGGATGAGCGGCTAAGTGACAACTAAGGAGTTCCACATTCACCACGCTTAGTCATGCAGGATTATTGCCGTTTTGAGGGCAAGAAACTCGGGGGTGGGCCCTAAAGCATTAGCACACAAATGCAGCAATCTACACTGGCTGTAGTGGCACGCAGAATAATTGAAATTGTTACAAATTTGTGGTTTACCTAAATATTTAATTGGCCGACCCAACTTATCCACCCAGGAGACTATCCTGTTAACTCACAGGCCCGAAACAGCGCTCGACTGGGAATGGTTCCGTTGTGTAGTTAATATTAGAACACCACCCAGCAGTATGGCGTAGGAGTTACAAAGCGTACAGGTTGGGGCTTTAAGTCCCACAAAATGGTGACAAAATAGCTCCATATCAATAATAGACCAATCAATGGTATGCTGACACTGAGCAAGAACAGCTGCTGCCTAAGCTGAAAACAAGCGGTGATGGTTGTAGAATGTAGTACCACCATATTTGTATCCCAAGTCTACCACTTAAAACATAGAGGTCTAAGTCCTCCCTCCTAAGTGGGCTGAGCGTACAGCCCACGTCCCCAAACAAGCTAAAGGCCAACACCAACTCTGCAATATTGAGCTTTCTATTCAATCTAGCATCACCAGGAGCATAAACTGGTGTCGGTGTCTGCCCCTTCAAGCTAGAAGCAGCAGTACTGGCTAGGACTGTCCAGTCTAGCCTGAATGTCAGACATTGAAGAAGCCATCATATAAATGACAGCGCGTAGCTGCGTAAGTGTAGTCTGGATGGTATTCATGGATACCACTTCCTGGCTTGATGCAGCCGAATCCGTAGAGAAGACGGTAAAGTACTGCCTTTCTAGCTGAGGCTGAGAACGGATTCCTCTTGTAACTAATTCTGCAGTCAATTAGGGGAAGGTCCACGACCTCAACGATGATACAGAACCTTGTACTGATTGCAGATCACCACTGTCGTGAGAGGAGGATGAGCCCTCAGCGAGAAACTCTTGAGACATCTGTACTAAAAGAGAGAAATAAAATCAAGAGACCAAACTAGCGCCTTAAAGACAAGCACTGTGTAGACCCTGAATAACAATATACCTACACCTTAGTATGAATGATGTAAAGACAGCCGACACGTACAACCGAGACTAAATACACGTCAACTATAGTTGTGAACCACTATACTGGTTGCAGAGTGCGATTGCATTTGTGTTTTTACGTTTGTATCTGTATTTCGCCATAGCAATGTGCACCTGCATACAAGGTTGTGCTGATTGAACCGCCCACATTTTTTTCTTTGTAGTATATATTGGAGGCGTGGCGATCTTCATGCAGTCATGCACACCTGACCAGTTGGTCTGCCCTGGAGGCTGGTTTTAAAGTCAGTATAAAACTGAGTCTGCTTATATAGCACCTACCAGTAGCCATTTGGCTCCAGGAGAAATATATAGTGAGCTCAGCATGCATGGCACCGGACTGGGTTAAAAGCAGAGTGTGCTTGGCGTGCATGCTGTACCTGCTCTCCCTGGACTTTGTGTGGCTGTCATGGCCCATAACAGGTAGGAACTAGTGTTAGGGACCACTCATGGAGGCGACCTTGACGTGGTGAGTGGCTTATTACGCTTTGGCCAAAATGTACACTAATGCCTCATTCAACATCCAACATAGAGGCAGGGCAGAGTGCTGGTTGCAGAGTGCGATTGCATTTGTGTTTTTGCGTTTTTGTATCTGTATTTCGCCATAGCAATGTGCACCTGCATACAGGGTTGTGCTGACTGAACCCCCCCACATTTTTTTCTTTGTAGTATATATTGGAGGCGTGTCGACCTCCATGCAGTCATGCACACCTGACCAGTTAGTCTGCCCTGGAGGCTGGTTTTAAAGTCAGTATAAAACTGAGTCTGCTTATATAGCGCCTACCAGTGGCCATTTGGCTCCAGGAGAAGTATATAGTGGGCTCAGCATGCATGTTGGTACTTGCATCCCTGGATCCGATGAAAGCTGTAATGGCACCGGACGGGGTTAAAAGCAGAGTGTGCTTGGCGTGCATGCTGTACCTGCACCTCCTGGACTTTGTGTGGCTGCCATGGCCCATAACAGGTAGGAACTAGTGTTAGGGACCACTCATGGAGGCGACCTTGACGTGGTGAGTGGCTTATTACACTTTGGCCAAAATGTACACCAATGCCTTATTCAACATCCAGCATAAAGGCAGGGCAGAGTGCTGGTTGCAGAGTGCGATTGCATTTGTGTTTTTGCGTTTGTATAGTCGTGAACCACTATACCCCGATCCTCTAGCCGTGACAGGACTAATGACCGTGGACTAGGACTACCGTCGTGGTAGCTTAACATGCTGAGCCTGTAGTCACGACGGAACTAGAAATCGAGTCTGAAGATGTGAGAGACGTATCAATTCTGCTCCTGTAGTTGTGACAGGACTACAAATAGTCTGTAGTCGTGACAGACATAGCGCTGTTGCCTGTAATCGTGACAGGACTAGTAATCGAGTCTGTAGTCGTGACAGCGTATAAAACTAAAAATATATATATTTATTTTGTTCTTTTTTTTTATTTTATTTTTTTTAACATATACCTTAATGGAAATGCCATGACAGTGGGCCCGACTGCAGGTACCAACTAGCCCCGTTGCCTGAAGTCGTGACAGACCTTGCGTATAAAAATATATATATATGTTATTATTTTACTTTATTTAAAAAAATATATATTTTATTTAAATCTCAATTTTATCTTTTTATTTTTTAAGCTATATACCTTAATGGAAATGCCATGACAGTGGGCCCGACTGCAGGTACCAACTAGCCCAATACGTGAACAGTAGAACTACTAGAAACACCAACAGGCAATCTAGTGCCTGTGGAGGAGGTGGAAAAATGGTGCACCGGTGATAAAACAGTCTAACCCCCTGCCCAGCAGCATGCGTAAATAGTGTGACAAACAAGGCCCCTACCATACCTACCTTTGAATACAGGTAGACAAGATAACGATAGGACTGCAGCGCACACCTAGTGTAGCTGACTGTACTACTGAAATGAAGGAAAATCAACTTACTATGTAAAAGTAGTAGTCAAGTACCCCCCCCCCATGATAACCAACCAGAAAACGCATCATTATAATATAACAATTATTAATTGCAGAGCTTTATTTCCTTTTCTCATTATTGTATATATTTTTTTTTTTCAGTATTAAACAGACTTGTGGGCCCCAGGCCCCCCAGCAACAAACAGCTACACACATAGAACATAACGAACAGCACTTAGATGTGCTGGCGAAGCTGCGCAGCAAAAAATGACCAGCAGATGGAGCCCGCACACCCCGACCACTGCGACACGCACTGGGAAGGGCCGAGCACGCCGGCTGTGAGCCCAGTGCGCGCCGCTTGAGACAGGAACGAAACTGAAAGTAAACACCGCCAACCCTGCCCCCGGATAACAGCTATGATCGTAACATGTCCCAGGCTGCCAGCAAGCCCCAGCAGCCTTCGTCCTACCAGTTGTAGCAGCGCCTGCTGTTGAAAAACGCCAAACCACCAGTAGTGCACACAGAACCTGATGGTAACCCAGCCGAACCAGAAGTGCCTGTAATGTCGACGTACCGCACCTGTGGCTGTGTGCCTGCAGGTATAAATAGGCTGTAGGGCCTCGCCTCCCCTCTCACAAACACAGCAATTTACAATTGCCTAAAACGTATCCACCAGGAAAGGCTGTAACGTCTCGCACACTGGGCTCTCACTTCCACATAAGTTGCCGTCCGCTGCTTGCTGTCAGACAAGATCCGTCCCTAGAAACATAGACTCAGAAGATGGCGAACAGGAAACTGCTCGCTGTACCCCCCAATGCCCCCAAATACTATCCTGAAGAAATATCAGTGCCCCTATACAGTGGCAGTGTACAGAACCGCACACACATATACAGTGGCAGTGTACAGAACCGCACACACATATACAGTGGCAGTGTACAGAACCGCACACACATATACAGTGGCAGTGTACAGAACCGCACACACATATACAGTGGCAGTGTACAGAACCGCACACACATATACAGTTGCAGTGTACAGAACCGCACACACATATACAGTGGCAGTGTACAGAACCGCACACACATATACAGTGGCAGTGTACAGAACCGCACACACATATACAGCGGCAGTGTCCAGAGTAGAGTTGTTGTGATACAATTTTTTTTATTAGATTTCGATACCATAAAAAAGTATTGCGATACTCGATACCATTCGATACCACGTGAAAAAATAAACAAAAAAACCAAGTGCATTCCGCATTTCTGTTCCGGCGTTCACCACATAGGTTTTTTTAAAATATTTTAATAGTTTGGACTTTTCTGACGTGGCGATATGCGATATGTTTATTTATTGTTTTATATATTTTATATGTGAAATTGGGAAAGGAGGTGATTTATACTTAATATTTTGGTGGGGTTTTAACTTTTTTTTATTTTTTTTTCACTTTTTATTTAATAACTATTTCCCCCCTTAGGGGTCAGGACAAGGGATGAAAAGATCCCAGGTTCTATTCACCCTGATAGAGCTCTATTAGGGTGAATAGGACCTCACACTGTCCCTGCTGCCCTGTGCTTTGTGCACAGGGCAGCAGGGAGCTGACCATGGCAGCCAGGGCTTCAGTAGCGTCCTGGCTGCCATGATAACTGATCGGTGCCCCAAGATTACACTGCTGGGGCTCCGATCAGAAGCTGCCACGGCCACCAATGAGGAGGAGCGGATTGGACCCTGTGGCTACTGCCACCAATGAGAAGGGGAGGGGACCCTGTGGCCACTGCCACCAATGAGAAGGGGAGGGGACCCTGTGGCCACTGCAACCAATGAGAAGGGGAGAGGACACTGTGGCCACTGCCACCAATGATTTTAATACTGGGAGGTTGAGAGGGGTGAGCGCACTGTCCCACCAATGATTTTAAAAGGGTGGGGGGGATGGAGCACTGCGCCACCAATGATAAATAACCCTTAATACAGAAGGCGGGTACTGGCAGTAGATCAGCGTCAGTTTACCCCTCAGGTGCTGCACTGCCAGTAGTTATATTCCCCCCTTTAGTGTCCTGAGAAATTATAATTCCTCAGCCCCTCCAATATACAGACACATGTAAATAACATCACTCCTTTCCCAGCCGCCTCCAACATGCCTAATTTTGCGAATCTGACATGTGTCACTTTATGTGGTATTACCTTTGGAACGCTTTTACTTATCTAGGCCATTCTGAGATTGTTTTCTCATGACATATTGTACTTCATGACAGTGGAAAATTTGAGTCGATACATTATATTTCACCTTTATTTATAAAATAATCCAAAATAATCTAAAACTTTAGAAAAATTAGCAATTTTCAAAATTTATATTTCTCTGCTTTTAAAACCGAAAGTAATACCTCATAAAATATTTATTACTTAACATTCCCGATATGTCTAATTAATGTTGGCATCATTTTGTAAATGTCATTTTATTTTTTTAGGACGTTTAGGCTTAGAATTTTAGAAGAAATTCTTAAAATTCTTAAGAAAATTTCCTTAACCTACTTTTTAAGGACCAGTTGAGGTCTAAAGTCACTTTGTGGGGGCTTACATAGTGGAATTCCCCCCATAAATGACCCCATTGAAGAAACTACACTCCAAGTTGCTGAAAACTGATTTTAAAAACTTTGTTAACTCTTTAGGTGTTCCACAAGAATTAAAGGAAAATGGAGAGGAAATTTCTAAATTTCACTTTTTTGGCAGATTTTCCATTTTAATCCATTTTTTTCCTTTAACACATCGGGGGTTAACAGCCCCAAAAAAAATAATATTTATTACTCTGATACTGCGGTTTGCAGAAACACCCCACATGTGGTCGTAAACTGATGCATGGGCACACGGCATGGGGCAGAAGGAAAGGAACGCCGTATGGTTTTTGGAAGCCACAAACAAATTGCAACGCCACACTTCTTCCTGGGAAGCCAGCGTGTCTGGCGAAACAGCGTTGGGAGGTGGCGGCTGAGGAGCCAGCACACGGCGGTATTTACTACATTTATATTTCTCCACATGTCACTTTTGCTCTTTCCTTTTTCCTTGGTTTTGTCCGGGAGTTTCATGTCAAATGTAAAAATTAATTCCCCATTAAAAGTGTCCTGTCTGACCCAGGAAGAAGTACATCAGCGACTTATAAAGATTAAAATAGACAAATTGCCAGGACCAGATGGCATGCACCCCCGTATCCTAAGGGAATTAGGTTGTCATAGCCAGACCCTTATTTCTGATATTTGCGGACTGTATACTGACAGGGAATGTCCCACAGGATTGGTGCATGGCAAATGTGGTGCCAATATTCAAAAAGGGTCCAAAAACAGAGCCTTGAAACTATAGGCGGTATGTTTAACATCTGTTATGGGTAAACTGTTTGAGGGTTTTCTGAGAGATGCTATCTTAGAGCATCTCAACGGAAATAAGCAAATAACGCCATATCAGCATGGCTTCATGAGGGATCAGTCATGCCAAACGAATTTAATCAATTTCTATGAGGGGGTAAGTTCTAGACTTGACAGCGGCGAATCAATGGATGTCGTATATCTGGACTTCTTCAAAGCATTTGACACTGTACCACATAAAAGGTTAGTATATAAAATGAGAATGCTCGGACTGGGAGAAAACATCTGTATGTGGGTAAGTAACTGGCTCAATGATAGAAAACAGAGGGTGGTTATTAACGGTATACACTCAGATTGGGTCACTGTCACTAGTGGGGTACCTCAGGGGTCAGTATTGGGCCCTATTCTCCAATATATTTAATAATGATCTTGTAGAGGGCTTGCATAGTAAAGTATCAATTTTCGCAGATGACACTAAACTGTGTAAATTAATTTACACTGAAAAGGACAGTATACTACTACAGAGGGATCTTGATAGATTGGAGGCTTGGTC
This sequence comes from Bufo gargarizans, assembly GCF_014858855.1. Classification (NCBI taxonomy): domain Eukaryota; kingdom Metazoa; phylum Chordata; class Amphibia; order Anura; family Bufonidae; genus Bufo; species Bufo gargarizans. The sequence continues at coordinate 20,368,516 of NC_058085.1, forward strand.
AGACAAGTGGCAGATGAGGTTTAACACTGACAAATGTAAAGTTATGCACATGGGAAGGAATAATGCAAGTCACCCATACATACTAAATGATAAAACCCTGGGTAACACTGACATGGAAAAGGATCTAGGAATTTTAATAAACAGCAAACTAAACTGCAAAAACTAGTGTCAGGCAGCTGCTGCCAAGGCCAATGAGATAATGGGTTGCATCAGAAGGGGCATAGATGCCCGTGATAAGAACATAGTCCTACAACTTTACAACTTGCTAGTCAGATCACACATGGAGTACTGTGTACAGTTCTGGGCTCCTGTAAACAAGGCAGACATAGCAGAGCTGGAGAAGGTCCAGAGGAGGGCAACTAAAGTAATAACTGGAATGGGGCAACTACAGTACCCTGAAAGATTATCAAAATTTGGGTTATTCACTTTAGAAAAATGACGACTGAGGGGAGAGCTAATTGATCTGTATAAATATATCAGGGGACAGTACAGAGATCTATCCCATCATCTATTTTTCCCCAGGACTGTGACTGTGACGAGGGGACATCCTCTGGGTCTAGAGGAAAAGAGGTTTGTACACAAACATAGAAAATAATTCTTTACGGTAAGAGCAGTGAGACTATGGAACGCTCTGCCTGAGGAGGTGGTGATGGTGAGTGTCACAACCAGACATCTGAGAAGCTCTGACAGATGCCTTTCAGAACCTCCTCCTTGAGCTTTCTTTGTGTTGGTTTTCAGTTCCTCATCTCGTTAGCCTCTCTCAGCTGTCTTGTAGTTGGACTGATTGCATCCCTTTAAATTCCTCCCCATAATGCATTAGTGTGCGGTTTATACTACTTCCTGGAGTGTGTGTGCATGCTGATCCTATTTCCCAGTCTTCTACAAGATAAGTGTTGTACATTCATTTGTGATTTTATGTTTGCTGGATCCCAGGTGACCCTGACTCCCTCCGGGTCTAGTGCAGGGAGCCGGTGGTCGTGTCCCCTCACTATTGTAGGGTGTTCAGGTGTTATATAGTCAAGGTACGAGGATATGCGATCATCCACCATTGGGGTGTTCGCATAGGCTGAGCAGTCAGGGAGAGTGCCAGGTCTTATGCAGGGGTCTCCCTTTTGTTCCTTAGTTTTGGATCCAGTGAGTCATATATTAATTTTGCATTGTCTTGTTTCCTGTACACCTTCCGTGACATTATAAACCGTCAAAACCGTCTCAAGCATGGATCCGGTTTCACTTTTGACTGAATGCTTCCAGGGTCTTTCATTGGAGGTAGCTGATCTCCGTAAGACTCTTTCTCAGTTTCTAGTGACCGGTTCAGCTTACGTTCATGGAGTTTGCGCTGAGCCTAAGATCTTGCACCCGGATACGTTCTCCGGGGGTAGTGAAAATTTTGTGCGTTTCAGAGAGGCTTGCAAACTCAATTTTCGCCTTCTTCCCCATTCCTCTGGTGATGAGGTACGGAGGGTGGGGATCATTATATCGCTGCTCAGGGGTAACGCTCAGTCGTGGGCCTTTTCGCTGCCGGTGGGGGCACGGCCCCTCCGTTCAGTGGATGAATTCTTTTTAGCCCTGGGTCAGATATATGATGATCCGGATCGTGTTGCTTTGGCTGAGTCTAGACTACGTCTGTTATGCCAGGGTAAACAATCCGCTGAGATATACTGCTTGGAATTTCGGAGATGGGCAGCTGATACTGGTTGGAATGATGCTGCACTCCGAAGTCAATTTTGCCATGGTCTTTCAGAGCGATTGAAAGATGTATTTGCCTTTTATGAGAGGCCTATCTCCTTGGACTCTGCTATGTCTCAGGCCGTTCGTATTGACAGGCGTCTTAGAGAGAGAGGAGAGATCTCTCCTTCCTGTCATACTCAGTCCCAGGACAGTGCAGTGGTCTCATCCTGTGCACAGGGGTCTCAGTCGCTGTCAGCCCCTTATGAGCAGGAGCCCATGCAGCTGGGGTTGATTGCCTCTGACAATAGAAGATTCAGCCCACATGGGAAGGTTTGTTTTTGTTGTGGAGGTATAAATCATTTGGCAAATGTTTGTCCCTCTAGGAGATTCAGGCAGTTTTCTGGGAGTAATAAAGAAACAAAAAGGAAAAGATCTTTTAAAAATGTTCCATCTGTTACTATTGGTCGGGTTGAGGCGGAAATTGAAGGTTTTCCGTTTGCTTGTAGTTCCCGTTTTGTCCTGCCTGCCAGGGTGGCGCTAGAGAGCAAGAACATTTTTTGTGAGATTTTTGTAGATAGTGGAGCAGCTGTCAATCTCATTGATAATCAATTTGCGATAACTCATGATTTCCAGGTATGCACTTTGGGAAAGGATATTCCTGTTTTTGCTATTGATTACGCTCCACTTTCTCAGAAATCATTAAAGGGCATAGTTCACAATATTCGTTTAATTGTGAGTGATGCTCATGTTGAGGATGTGTCATGTTTTGTCCTTAGTGGATTACCTACTCCTCTTGTGTTGGGGCTACCCTGGCTCACTAAACAACCCCACCATTGATTGGCAAGCGAGGCAAATAAATGGTTGGAGTGACTTTTGCAGAGAGAATTGCCTCACGACATCTGTTTCTGAGGTTTCTACTAAGACTGTACCACCTTTTCTCTCTGAATTTTCGGATGTCTTCTCTAAGAGTGGAGTTTAGGATTTGCCCCCGCACAGGGAGTACGATTGCCCTATTAATCTCATCCCAGGTGCCAAGCTGCCTAAATCTCGTTTATTCAATCTTTTCCAACCTGAAAGGGTCGCTATGAGTGCTTATATCTCTGAGTCTGAGAAAAGGACACATACGACCCTCGAAGTCACCTGTTGCCGCTGGTTTTTTCTTTGTTAAGAAAAAAGATGGTTCTTTAAGACCTTGTCTGGATTTCAGGGAGCTGAACAGTATCGCTATTCGTGACCCTTATCCGCTTCCTCTAATCCCGGACCTGTTTAACCAGATTGTTGGGGCTAAAGTGTTTTCCAAATTAGATCTAAGAGGGGCATACAACCTGGTCAGGGTCAGAGAAGGAGACGAATGGAAGACGGCCTTCAATATCCCTGAGGGCCATTTTGAGAATTTGGTTATGCCTTTTGGTTTGATGAATGCCCCAGCCGTTTTTCAGCATTTCGTGAATAGCATTTTTTATCATTTAATGGGAAAATTTGTATTAGTGTATTTGGATGACATTTTGATTTTTTTCTCCTGATTTCAAAACTCATAAGGAACACTTACGTCAGGTCTTGCTCATCCTGCGGGAGAATAAATTATATGCAAAACTGGAAAAATGTGTGTTTTGCGGTTCCAGAAATTCAATTATTGGGGTTTCCTCTCTCCGCTTCTGGTTTTCGCATGGACCCCGAGAAGGTCCGCGCTGTGCTTGAGTGGGAGCTTCCTGAGAATCAGAAGGCGCTGATGCGTTTTTTGGGCTTTGCCAATTATTACAGGACGTTTATTTTTAATTATTCCTCTATTGTTAAACCACTCACTGATATGACCAGAAAGGGGGTAGATTTTTCTTCCTGGTCAGTAGAGGCGCGTAAGGCCTTTTCTAATATCAAGGAGAGTTTTGCTTCCGCCCCCATCTTGGTACAACCTGATATTTCTCTACCATTCATAGTTGAGGTTGATGCTTCTGAGGTGGGTGTGGGTGTGGGTGCGGTCTTGTCTCAGGGTTCCTCTCCTGCCAAATGGCGACCATGTGCCTTTTTCTCGAAGAAACTCTCCTCCGCAGAGAGAAATTACGATGTGGGGGATAGGGAATTGTTGGCCATCAAGTTGGCTTTTGAGGAATGGCGCCATTGCCTAGAGGGAGCCAGACACCCTATTACCGTGTTTACTGACCATAAAAATCTAGCCTACTTGGAGTCAGCCAAGCGTCTGAACCCGAGACAGGCCAGATGGTCTTTGTTCTTTTCAAGGTTTAATTTTGTTGTCACGTTCCGCCCTGGGGTTAAGAATGCGAAGGCAGATGCCCTGTCACGTTGTTTTCCCGGAGGTGGGAATTTTGAAGACCCGGGTCCCATTTTGGCTGAAGGTGTGGTGGTCTCTGCTCTTTTTCCTGAATTGGAGGCAGAGGTGCAGGCAGCCCAGTCAGAGGCTCCTGATCTTTGTCCTCCTGGGAGGTTGTTTGTGCCTCTCGCTTTAAGACACAAGATTTTTAAGGAACACCACGATACGGTCCTTGCTGGGCACCCAGGGGCAAGAGCCACAGTGGATCTCATTGCTCGGAGATTCTGGTGGCCTGCGCTTCGTAAGTCGGTTGAGGGTTTTGTGGCAGCCTGCGAGACTTGCGCTCGTGCCAAAGTCCCTCATTCACGGCCATCAGGTCCTCTCCTTCCCTTACCCATTCCTTCCCGTCCTTGGACACATCTGTCCATGGACTTCATTACGGACCTGCCTCGTTCCTCGGGGAAGACTGTGATTCTGGTGGTGGTGGACCGTTTTAGCAAAATGGTGCATTTCATCCCTTTTCCTGGTTTGCCCAATGCTAAGACGCTGGCGCAGGCATTTATTGATCACATTGTCAAATTGCATGGTATTCCTTCAGACATAGTCTCTGATAGGGGCACGCAGTTTGTTTCCAGATTCTGGAAGGCTTTCTGTTCTCGCTTGGGGGTTCGGTTGTCATTCTCTTCTGCTTTCCCTCCGCAGTCGAATGGCCAGACAGAACGCGTCAATCAGAATCTGGAGACATATCTGCGCTGTTTTGTGGCGGAGAATCAGGAGGATTGGTGTTCTTTTTTGTCCCTTGCTGAGTTTGCTTTAAATAACCGTCGTCAGGAGTCCTCTGATAAGTCACCATTTTTTGGTGCATATGGGTTTCATCCGTAGTTTGGGACATTCTCGGGAGAGGGGTCTTCTGTTTTACCTGATGAGGACAGATTCTCCTCATCTTTGTCATCGATTTGGCAAAAGATTCAGGATAATCTAAAGAGCATGAGTGAGAGATATAAGCGTGTGGCAGATAAGAGACGTGTGCCTGGTCCGGACCTGAATGTTGATCTGGTGTGGTTGTCTACTAAGAATATCAAATTGAAGGTTCCCTCCTGGAAGTTGGGTCCTAAGTTTATTGGGCTTTACAAAATCCTGTCTGTCATCAATCCTGTTGCCTATCGTCTTGATCTTCCTCAGACTTGGAAGATCCATAATGTTTTTCATAAGTCCTTATTAAAACCTTATGTTCAACCCATTGTACCCTCGCCTTTGCCTCCTCCTCCGATTATGGTTGATGGTAATCTTGAATTTCAGGTCTCTAGGATTGTGGATTCTCGTGTTGTCCGCGGTTCTCTCCAGTACCTCGTTCATTGGGAGGGTTATGGTCCTGAGGAGAGGATGTGGGTCCCAGTGACGGACATTAAGGCCACTCGTCTCATCAGGGCTTTCCATAGGTCCCATCCTGAGAAGGTGGGCTCTGAGTGTCCGGAGTCCACTCGTAGAGGGAGGGGTACTGTCACAACCAGACATCTGAGAAGCTCTGACAGATGCCTTTCAGAACCTCCTCCTTGAGCTTTCTTTGTTTTGGTTTTCAGTTCCTCATCTTGTTAGCCTCTCTCAGCTGTCTTGTAGTTGGACTGATTGCATCCCTTTAAATTCCTCCCCATAATGCATTAGTGTGCGGTTTATACTACTTCCTGGAGTGTGTGTGCATGCTGATCTTATTTCCCAGTCTTCTACAAGATAAGTGTTGTACATTCATTTGTGATTTTATGTTTGCTGGATCCCAGGTGACCCTGACTCCCTCCGGGTCTAGTGCAGGGAGCCGGTTGTCGTGTCCCCTTACTATTGTAGGGTGTTCAGGTGTTATACAGTCGAGGTACGAGGATATGCGATCATCCACCATTGGGGTGTTCGCATAGGCTGAGCAGTCAGGGAGAGTGCCAGGTCTTATGCAGGTGTCTCCCTTTTGTTCCTTAGTTTTGGATCCAGTGAGTCATATATTCATTTTGCATTGTCTTGTTTCCTGTACACCTTCCGTGACAGTGAGTACAATAAAGGAATTCAAGAGGGGCCTGGATGTATTTCTGGAGCCTAATAATATTACAAGCTATAGCTACTAGAGAGGGGTCGTTGCCTGATTTGAGTCGGGAAGGAATTTTTTATTCCCCTAAAGTGGGGAAAATTGGCTTCTACTTCACTTTTATTTTTTTTGCAATTTGTTTGTGGCTCAGTTTACGTGTTTTTGCCCTCTTCGTAGTATTAAAACCATTGATCCGGTTGTCATATTCCCAACAATTAACCCCATTTTGGAAAGTAGAGGATAAAGTGCCAGTTCTATTGGTACTATATTGCGGTACATATGATTTTTTAATTGCTCTATATCACGTTTTTTTTTTTTTGTTTGTTTTTATAGAGCAGGTTGTTACGGACGCAATGATATCAAATGTCCACTTTGTTTGTTTTAGTTTTACATAATAAAAAAAAAAAAAATTATGTTTTTGTGTCTCCATTTTCTGGATGCCATATATTTTATTTTTATTTTTTCTGACAATCTTCTTATGCAGGGGCTCTTTTTTTGCAGGAAGAGTTGGTGTTTTTATTGGTACCATTTTTGGGTGCATATGATTTTTTTTGATCATTCATTATCACACTTTATTTTTAAAGCGTTCACCTCACCTGAGGGGTTAGGTCATGTGACATTTTTATAGAGCAGATCATTACGGATGTGGCAATATCTAATATGTCAACTTTTTCTTATTTATTTAAGTTTTACACAATAATAGCATTTTTTTAACTAAAAAGATGTTGTTTTAGTATCTCCATAGCCTGACAGACATAGCATTTTTTTATTTTTTGACCGATTGACCTCACATCATGAGGTGACTGTTAGATCGGTACTATTTTGGGGGGCATACGCCTTTTTGATCGCTTGGCGTTTGTGATGTGTGACAAAAAATGTTTTTTGTCAGTGTTTTTCTATTTTTTTATTTATACAGTGTTTACCTACGGATTTACTTCATGTGATATTTTTATAGAGCTGGTTGTTACTGACGTGGTGATGCCTAATATGTATACTTTTTTTTTAAATTTCACTTTAACACAATAATGGCATTTTTGAAGCAAAAAATGATGTTTTAATGTCTCCATGTTCCGAAAGCTATAGTTTTTCTATTTTTTGAGCGATTATTTAGGGGCAAATTTTCTGTGGGATGAGGTGACGGTATTATTGGTATCATTTTGTGGGACCTAAGCCTTTTTGATCACTTGGTGTTGCACTTTTTGTAATGTAAGGTGGCAAAAAAGGCTTTTTTTTTGACAGTTTTAATTTTTTTATTTTTTATGGTGTTTATCGGATGGGGTGGATCATGTGATATATTTATAGAGCCGGTCGTTACGGACTCGACAATACCAAATATGTATATTTTATTTATATTTATTTCTATTTTTAACATTTTTTTTAAATTACTTAATTGGGGATATTTTATTTATTTTTTTACATGTGAAACAGTTTGTTTGTTTTCACACTTTACGTCCCACATAAGGTCATACAAGATCTCTGGGGACATTTAACTTCACTTTTATTTTTTTCACTGTTGATTTCTCCTGTAACTGGGGCTGACATAGTAGCCCCAGTTACAGGGGAAATGCACCCCCCAGAGAGGGGGTACAGCCTTAGTGCAGGGCTTATCGAGGTCTGTGGAAGACCCAACAACTCCTGCACTCTCCCGGCCCCTGCTTCCTCATCTGTATACACAGCGCTCCTTGAGCCCAGTGTATACAGCGATATAGAAGGCAGGGAAACCTGGGAACTGTCCCTGCCTTCTCTCTGAGTTGCCCTGCTGTCACTGATAGCGGGCCCCCCACTCGGCAGCTGCACGCTAATCGAAATTTCAAAACGTCCATTTAGAGATAAACAACCGTCCATAGGACATTTAAATCTTATGGGCGGTTGGGAAGTGGTTAAAGACCGCTGTATTTAGGCTACTTTCACACTTGCATTTGCTGCGGATCTGTCTGGTATCTGAACAGACGGATCCTCACCTATAATGCAAACGCTTGCATCCGTTCAGAACGGATCCGTCTGCATAACATCTTTTTCAGATCTGAGTTTTCACATCGTGAAAACTCAGATCCGACAGTATATTCACAGTATATACACAGAGGCGTTCCCATGGTGATGGGGACACTTCAAGTTAGAATATACTAAGAACTGTGTACATGACTGCCCCCTGCTGCCTGGCAGCACCTGATCTCTTACAGGGGGCTGTGATCAGCACAATTAACCCCTCAGGTGCCGCACCTGAGTGGTTAATTGTGCATATCATAGCCCCCTGTAAGAGATCAGGTGCTGCCAGGCAGCAGGGGGCCAGACCCCCTCTCTCCCCAGTTTTAAATTCATTGGTGGCCAGTGCGGCCCCCCCTCCCTCCCCTGTATTAAATTAATTGGTGGCCAGTGCGGCCCCCCTCCCTCCCTCCCCTGTATTAAATTCATTGGTGGCCAGTGCGGCCCCCTCCCTCCCTCCCCTGTATTAAATTCATTAGTGGCCAGTGCGGAACTCTCCGCTGCCACCAATAATTGGGGGGGGGGGGGGATTTTAATTAGGGGGGAGAGGGGGGGCCACACTGGCCACCAATGAATTTAATACTGGGGAGGGAGGGGGGGCCGCACTGGCCACCAATAAATTTAATACAGGGGAGGGAGGGAGGGAGGGGGGGCCGCTCTGGCCACCAATGAATTTAATAGTGGAGGGAGAGGGGTCTGGCCTGTGGAGGGAGAGCACCTGATCAGGGGGCTGTGATCCGCACAACTAACCCCTCAGGTGCAATTGTGCGGATCACAGCCCCCTGTAAGAGATTGGGTGCTGCCAGGCAGCAGGGGGCAGTCATGTACACAGTTCTCAGTATATTCTAACTTGAAGCGTCTCCATCACTATGGGAATGCCTCTGTGTTAGAATATACTGTTGGATCTGAGGTTTCACGATCTAACTCAAATCCGATGGTATATTCTAACATAGAGGCGTTCCCATGGTGATGGGGACGCTTCAAGTTAAAGTATACCATTGGATTGGAGAAAACTCCGATCCGATGGTATATTAATAGGGACTCCTGACTTTACATTGAAAGTCAACAGGGGACGGATCCGTTTGCAATTGCACCATATTGTGTCAACGTCAAACGGATCCGTCCCCATTGACTTGCATTATAAGTCTGGACGGATCCGTTTGGCTCCACACGGCCAGGCGGACACGAAAACGCTGCAAGCTGCGTTCGGGTGTCCGCCTGCTGAGCGGAACGGAGGCCAAACGGAGCCATACTGATGCATTCTGAGCGGATCCGCATCCACTCAGAATGCATTGGGGCTGTACGAATCCGTTCGGGGCCGCTTGTGAGAGCCTTCAAGCGGAACTCGCAAGCGGAACCCCGAACGCAAGTGTGAAAGTAGTCTTAGTCATGCTGCTTGTTCAAAATAAATCTATTAAACTACAATATCTGTGAGGTCATGAGGAGCTGCCAAAAACGTAATCTGCCAACCCAATGTCTGTCTAAATATTAATAATAATCTTTATGTATCGCCAACATATTCCTCAGCGTTTTACAATTACCCGGAGAACACAGGACCTGTAGAATCCTCCACTGCTCCAGTACTGAGGCTCCTGTGGTCTCCTTCAGTCTGTTTACATCACTGCAACGACAATATTGGTCGGAGCTCTGATGGGGGTATGTATGTCACCTGACCATTGAGGCCTAGGATGGTCTATGGTGGTCACGTGCTGTTCATACTGGCATCACTGATGACGTCTTATATTGACTGTAGGGTCATGTGAAGGTGTGACATACCATGAAACTGCCTTGACCTCACACATGTTTCGATTACTTTAACCACTTCCCATCTGGGCCATTTTCCCCCTTCCTGACCAGGCCTAATTTTGCAAAACTGACATATCTCACTTTATGTGGTAATAACTTTGGAACGCCTTTACTTATCCAAGTCATTCAGAGATTTTCTTGTGACACATTGTACTTCATGATAGTCATACATTTTCTAAATTTCAATTTCTCTGCTTTTAAAACAGAAAGTGATACCTCACAAAATATTTACTTAACATTCCCCATATGTCTACTTTATGTTGGCATCATTTTTGAAATGTCTTTCTTTTTTTTTTTTTTTAGGACATTAGAAGGCTTAGAAGTTTAGAAGCAATTCTTCAAATTTTTAAGAAAATTGCCAAAACACACTTTTTAAGAACCAGTTCTGAAGTCACTTTGTGGGGCCTACATAGTGGATACCCCCATAAATGACCCCATTGTAGAAACTACACCCCTCAGTTACTTAAAACCGATTTTACAAACTTTGTTAACCCTTTAGGCGTTCCACGAGAATTAAAGGAAAATGGAGATCAAATTTTTACATTTCAAATTTTTTGGCTGATTTTCCATTTTAATCCAATTTTTTCTTGGTTAACAGCCAAACAAAACTCACTATTTATTACCCAGATTCTGCGGTTTACAGAAACACCCCACATGTGGTCATAAACTGCTGTATGGGCACACGGCAGGGCGCAGAAGAAAAGGAACTCCACATGGTTTTTAGATGCCATGTCCCATTTGAAGCCCCCCTGATGCACCCTTACCGTAGAAACTCCCAAGAAGTAATCCCATTTTGGAAACTAGGGGATAAGGTGCCAGTTTTATTGGTACTATTTTTGGGTACATATGATTTTTTGATCATTCATTATAACACTTTATGGGGCAAGGTGACGAAAAAATCGTTTTTTTTTAGCACAGTTTTTATTTATTTTTACAGCGCTCACCTGAGAGGTTCGGTCAAGTGACATTTTTATAGAGCAGATTGTTATGGCCGTGGCGATACCTAATATGTATACTTTTTCTTATTTATTATAGTTTTACACAATAATAGCATTTTTGAAACCCAAAAAATTATGTTTTTAGTGTCTCCATGTTCTAAGAGCTATATATAATTTTTATTTTTTTAGAGGTTGTCTTATGTAGGGGCTCATTGTTTGCAGGATGAGGTGACTGTTTTATTGGTACCATTTTGTGGGACATACGCCTTTTTGATCACTTGGTGTTGTACTTTTTGTGATGTAAGGTGACAAAAATGGCTTTCTTTAATTTTTTATTTTTTATGGTGTTTATTGGACTGGTTCGATTATGTGATATATTTATAGAGCCGACCGTCACGGACGCGGCAAGACCAAATATGTCTATTTTATTTTTTCTATTTTTAACTTTTTTTATTCCTTACTTTTAATACTTTTTTTTTATGTGAAACCTTTTTTTTATTTAATTTTTTTTAACCCTTTTTATTTTTTTTATTTTACACTTTTCGTCCACCATAAGGTCATACAAGACCTCTGGGGGACATTTACTTCACTTTTTCTTTTTTCTTTTCACTGTTGATTTCTCTTGTAACTGGGGCTGACATAGTAGCCCCAGTTACAGAAGAAATACACCCCCCAGAGAGGCTATACAGTGCTGTACAGCCTCAGTGCAGGGCTGATTGAGGTCTCTGAAAGACCTCACACAGCTCCTGCACTCTCTGGTCCCAGCGGTCATGTGACCGGTCCAGCTCTGCATGCACAGCGCTCGGTGAGCGCTGTGTATGCAGCAATCCAGAAGGCAGGGAGACCTGGGCATTGTCCCGGCCTTCTCTAAGGGTTGCCCTGCTGTCACTGACAGTGGGCAACCCAATCAGCAGGTGCACGATTAGCGTGCCGCTGCAGTTTCTGAACGGACGTTCTGGAACATCCGTTCAGAAATAGAGAACCACCTCCCAGACGTTTATAGTCAACGTGCGGACTGGAGGTGGTTAAAAAGAGAGCACACAACAGCTAAACTTTATTGTCTCCTCTTATCTCCAGTAATTGTATTTTACATGAGATTTTTTAGGATATTACATCATCTCATCCTATTTCCATTCAGGTTCCTACAATATAGGATCCTCTCAGTGGATATCTTCTATATAAGATCCTTCTTCTGATTGACCTTGCAAGGATGGATAGGGACAAGGACAAGATGGCGGAGAGTATAGTAAATCTCACCCTAGAGATCCTCTTCTGGCTTACTGGAGAGGTGAGAGATTCTGATTGATGTCACATTATATCATCTTATCTAGATTACTAACAGATGGACATGACTGGAGAGGTGAAGGACTCTGGAGATGTATGGAGTGATATTTATTACTGTGTCTCTCCATAACCAGGACTACACAGTAGTGAAGAAGACCTTTAGTGAGCGCTGTCAGGACCCTGTGTCTGAAGGATGGGGAAGAACCCTTAGCCCAATCATGGAGCCTCCACATCACCCCCTGATACATGAGGAAATCAATAGAGAGAAGATCCTAGAACTCGCTAACAAGATGATTGAGCTGCTGACTGGAGAGGTGACACTGCTGGGACATTATACAGGAACGCTATGAAGGGATCTGGGTGATGACTGTATCATTGTGTTGTCAGGTTCCTATAAGGTGTCAGGATGTCACCGTCTATTTCTCCATAGAGGAGTGGGAGTATTTAGAAGAACACAAAGATCAGTACAAGGACGTCATGATGGAGGATCGCCGGCCCCTCACATCACCAGGTAATAGACATGACTAAATACACACGTCCTCTCATTATCTGTATGTAAGGGATGAAATCAGTCACTGGATGTGTTTACTACAGTTAAGGAAGAGAGAAGAACACCGGAGAGATGTCCCAGTCCTCTTCTTCTACAGGATGAAGAGCATCACAATGTCCCACAGGATGATCAGGTAGGTGGACATTAGGTCTCGTGAAATGTTCCCTATGATCTGTAGAAGACTGTGAAGATCTTGTTTTCAGTCTTGTTTTATCCACCAGTATTATATATTTTATCCTCCTATAATGAGTAAGGTGGAGATTGCAGGATTACAGCTGACCATAGACATTACATGTTGCCTGGTTCTTCTCACATTTTTCTGCCTGTACAGACTTTTAAGATGGCCTTCTCTGTGAACTGCTGCAGATCTTTTGTGGTTGCACAAGAGTGGCACAACAGTTTTCTGAGAGGTCTTAGGCCGGGACCATGCAATACTACAAACGGTCAACCATAGTTGTGCTCACCTGCAGTTTTCTAAAGTTGCCCACACACACACTTCCATCAGGAGGTAGATTCTATAGGTCTGTTTGTTAGCAAGCACTATCCCGTGCCAGAGGTAGAATAGCGGTTCCCTGCCTAAAAAAGATACCCATGATACCCATGAGCAAACCCTCCCAACATGTTTCACCAGGGCACTGGCTTCATCAGGGGAGTTTGGGTTGTGCTAAGGGGAAGCTCAAGGACCTGCCACATTTTATTGTAATCCTGCACCCGCCTTTTCCCCAGTCGTCTCCATGACACCAGGTCCTGAGATTTGACTTCCTTCTGATTGGACGGGAAAAACACAGAGAGGTTAAAAACCCCACCCCCTCCCTTCATCGCCAGTGTTTTTCCTGTCCCATCAGGATAGGATGCAGGAGAGGTGCATGGAGCTCGATTCGGGCTCACCTGGATTTATTCATCTTCAGGCCGAGGTCGGATCTGCAGCGCAGCTCTCCCTCCTCCGCCCGGTTAGGCCTGGGCTCGGGCGCATAAGTAGTTTGCCCTCTGCGAAGATTCCCTCTGCGGCGGCCCCGGAGGGCTTAATGCAGGGGGAAAGAGGAAAGCGGCGGATCGGCGCTGTGATGTGTCCCTTCCGGCCGGCAGGCGGATGATGTCAGACGCCGGGGACGGAGCAAGCACACTGACGTCATCCACATGCGCCACAGGTCCTAGAGGACACTATAAAACCTCACAGGCGCCCTGCATAGCGCGGCTCACGTGTATTGTGGAGCATCTCTGGAGCGGTCGGGAGTCAGAATGAGCACCCCCCTCACGCCGGGCTCTGGAACCGAGCCTGCATCAAACCCTGGGACCGTGAGTAACCTGCTCTCAGGCATATGCTCTGTATGAATGGTTCAGTCTGCTCATCCTTTCCTCCCTTACCCTTTCAGGGAGAAAAGGATTCGGCTTCTACCACTAGGAAAAACTAGAAAATGTGGTATCTGCTGCAAAAGATTGCCTAACACTGGATCTAAGCCCCTGTGTAAAGAGTGTACATCCAGTGTCGTCAAATCCGAATCTTCCAGCCTAATTGAAGACATTAGGAAAGTAGTTAAGGAAGAGGTTCAGCTGGCCTTAACCGCCAAGGAACCTACTCCCCCAAAAGTTACTCCCTCAGGACTCCCGTAGCAATAAATCACTTATCCTGGATTCAGACTCTGAGGGGCTGGCGGTCTCAGACTCTGAGTCAGTGCAAAAACACCCTGCATCTTCAGATGAAGAGGGTGAATACAAGCGTTTTCTGTTTAATCCAGAAGACATTGACGAACTTATCAGGGCCATCAGGATTACCATTCAGATGGATATACGGCTCTACCTTTCGAGGACTCAGCACAGTTAAAAGATCCTCTAGACAGGAAAGCGGAGAGTCTCTTAAGAAAGACCTGGGAGACTACGGCGGCCCTTCTCAAGCCGGGCATTGCCTCTACGTGTGTAGCCAGAACACTAAACCTATGGCTATAACAGCTGGAGATACATTTAGTCAATAAGACACCGCGTGATCAAATTTTAGAGAGCTTGCCTTTGTTAAAGATGGCAACCTCCTTTCTAGCAGACGCAGCAGCAGAATCTGTCAAACTGTCCGCCCGAACAGCTGTTCTCTCCAGTACAGCGAGACGGGCACTATGGCTTAAAGCGTGGTCAGGAGATATCACGTCTAAAAATAAATTAATCGCACTCCCCTTCCACGGTCAGTATGTCTTTGGGGAAGATTTAGATAAAATCCTAGAAAATGCGACAAATAAAAAAAGGGGTTTCCCAGAGGAGAGATATAAACCAAAAAGGCAGCCCTTTCGTGAGTGTTTTTTTTTTTTTCAGCCCAAGAATAAAAAAGATAAAGGGAAGACCGGGAGGTAGAGCTATGCGAAGGGAGGCAGGGGGATAAATTTCCTCTTCAACCCGAATCGTGCTGAAGCCTCCACATCCAACAGCAAACAATGACGCCATACCAGTGGGGGGGAAGACTCAGCTCCTTCCTA
Source organism: Bufo gargarizans (assembly GCF_014858855.1). Classification (NCBI taxonomy): domain Eukaryota; kingdom Metazoa; phylum Chordata; class Amphibia; order Anura; family Bufonidae; genus Bufo; species Bufo gargarizans. The sequence continues at coordinate 20,383,538 of NC_058085.1, forward strand.
GAATCTTGGGAGCATGTAACAAACAGCTCATGGATTTTAAATATTATAGAAGAGGGTTATTTAATATATCTACTCTCTCCCCCTCCACAGAAATATGTGATCACTACCCTTCCCCCATCTCAAGTTGCTACCTTTAAAAAACGACATGAAGAACTTGTTAAGCTTGGCCGCGATAGAACCCGTCCCAAAAAATCAGACAGGACTGGGATTCTATTCCCGTCTCTTCATCATAAGGAAACCAAACGGGAAATCCAGAGTGATAATAAATTTGAAATACCTAAACAAATATGTGAGATACCAAATCAAAATCGAAACTCTGAAGTCGGCAGTGTTTTTTTTTAAAGAAGGATGCAGTCATGGCCACAATAGATTTAAGGGATGCCTATTATGTCCCAATTCACAGGTCATCAAGGAAATTCCTAAGGTTTGCGATAGAGTTGGAGGGAAACATTCAGCACTTTCAGTTCAGGTGTCTCCCCTTTGGGATCTCTTCTGCCCCAAGGGTTTTTACAAAAATATTGGCGGAAGCCTTGGCGATCTTGAGAGAAAAGGCAATCTGTGTGATCCCCTACCTGGACGACCTACTGGTAGTGGCAGACAACATAGAGACCCTGGAAATCCATCTCAGGTTAGTCCTGGACCATCTACAGAGCCTAGGTTGGCTCATCAATTGGGAAAAATCAGATTTAATCCCGACCAAACAGAAGATATTTTTGGGTATAACTCTAGACACAGTTTCCCAAAGATCCTTTCTTCCACCTCAAAAGATAGTAAAACTTCAAACAACCTTAAGGAAGTTCAAGAAAGAGAAATTCGGTTCCATAAGACAGGCCATGAAGGTGTTAGGGAGTCTTTCAGCTTGCATCCCAGCAGTAGCCTGGGCACAGTTCCATCTAAGGCCACTCCAAAAGTTCATTTTAGACAAGTGGAACAGATCGCAATTGACTCTAGAGACACAAATTTTCTTAGATTCAAACATGAAAAAAATCACAAAATTGGTGGCTCATCAAATCCAACCTAGAGAATGGGATATTCTGGGCACAATATCTCCCTCTAGTAATTACAACAGATGCCAGCCTCCACGGTTGGGGAGCGGTCGTCCAGGGGAACTCCTACCAGGGAACATGGAAGAGTTACGTGAAACAACAATACTCAAATTTCAAAGAGCTGAGGGCAGTGTGGGAGGCACTGAAACACACGAGTCAGTTGTCAACGGTCGTCATGTCCTAGTCTTCTCGGACAACGCTACAGCTGTGGCCTTCATCCAACACCAGGGAGGCACAAGGCATCGCCTACTACAGAACCTGGCAAACAAAATCTTCTCCTGGGCAGAAGAGAACGTACAGTCTCTATCAGCGGTTCATCTGAAGGGAGCTTTGAACATTCAGGCCGATTACCTAAGCCGACACAGGCTAGACCCAGGAGAATGGATGTTAGCGCCGGAAACCTTCCACCTGATCACGAAGAAATGGGGCAGGCCGACGGTAGACCTGTTTGCATCCAGGAGAAATCATCAGCTAAACCAGTTCTTCTCCCTCAACCCCAGGGGTCATTCTCGGGCAGTATATGCCTTCAACCAGAATTGGACAACAAACTTAGTTTACGCGTTTCCTCCGTTTCCACTCATCCCCAGAGTGCTACAGAAATTCTTGAAAGAAAATTGTACGCTAATCCTGATAACCCCCTTCTGGCTCTCTCTTAAAAGCCCTCAGCATAGAAGCCCCTCTCCTTCTACCTCTGAGGCCGGACCTTCTAAGTCAGGGACCCATTACTCACCCAGACCTAAAAATACTAAAGTTAACAGCCTGGATTCTGAAGAATCCAACTTATTAAAGTTAGGTTTGTCTAAGAAAGTAGTGAACACCTTACTCCTTAGCAGGAAACAAAGTACCAACGACAAGTATCCAAAAATATGGGAAAAATTTGCTGATTGGTCTGGAACCTCCTTCAACCAGTTCAGGGCCAATATCCCACTAATCCTTGATTTTCTTCAGGAAGGGCTAGATTTAGGTCTATCCCCCAATACCCTTAGGGTCCAGGTATCGGCTCTAAGAGCACTTTATAATACCAAGCTAACAGAACATCCCTGGATAGCTAGATTCCATAAGGCAGCAGATAGGATCAGACCTACGATTAAAAATATGGTGGCACCATGGAATCTCAATACGGTACTAGGGGGTCTAACCTCTGATCCGTTTGAACCTTTGGGCTCTACCCACATCAAATGGCTTACCGTTAAAACTATTTTTTGGGTGGCAATAACCTCTGCCAGAAGGGTCTGTGAGCTACAGGCCTTGTCCATCCAAGAACCGTTCCTTTCAGTATTTCAGGACAAATTAGTTTTCAGATTAGATCCGGCTTTCCTCCCCAAGGTAGTTTCAACCTTCCATAGGTCCCAGGACATTGTTCTTCCTTCGTTTTGTGACAATCCGGAAAATGATCAGGAAATCACCTACCACACATTAGACGTCCGGAGAGCGCTCTTAAAGTACCTAGAAGCTACCAATCATTGGAGAATAGACAAAAATCTGTTTGTCCAGTTTTCAGGTCCTAATAAGGGGAAAATAGCGGCGAAAAGTTCCATCTCCAGATGGATTAAAATGGCCATCTCCGAAGCATATAAAGCTCAGGGAAAAGATGTCCCTGCTTCCCTAAAAGCACATTCTACGAGAGGCATGGCTGCCTCCTGGGCGGAAAAAGCTTCAGCCTCTTTACAACAGATTTGCAGGGAAGCAACCTGGAAAAGAGTTCATACTTTTACTAAACACTACAGACTAGATTTAGCTGCTAATGATGACCTAAGATTTGGACGTAAGGTCCTTTCTGCAGTCGTCCCCCCCTAATTGTATCTTTGATATTTTCTCAGGACTTGGTGTCATGGAGACGACTGGGGAAAAGAGTATTACACTCACCGGTAATCCGGTTTCCTGGAAGTCTCCATGACACCACATACATCCCACCCTTTTTTTTCTGCTAATATCTATGATCCTTTCATCCTGGGGTTTTCGTTATAATACACTGGCGATGAAGGGAGGGGGTGGGGTTTTTCCTGTCCAATCCGAAGGAAGTCAATCTCAGGACTTGATGTCATGGATACTTCCAGGAAACCGGATTACCGGTGAGTGTAATACTCTTTTGTTTTCCCAGCCAATATTGAAGCCCCCCCCCAGGGCCAGGGAACCATTGGAAAACCGGTATAGGATTATTTTCATCAGCACATATAACGTCAACTCACCAGCAATTTTCTAGATGCTCAGATGCATCCGTACATTTTAGACCCTTTGATTATGGACACCTGGCAATGTAATCTCCAGTCTGACCACCAGTCCGAGGCTTGCTGTCCTGTCAGACAGGAGATCAGTCTGTCCTGTGTGGCTGACGTCCTGTGAACTACAAGATTACAGCATCATTTATCAGATCATTTATGAGAGCTCCCTCCCCACCAGCTACTCCTTCTTGTCTTCTGTATGTCCCTAAACATATCATGCTGCTGAAGATATCATTCCTACATTATCCAATAAACTGGAAAAGCACATATTTAAACAATTAGTCCCTGGAATGATTACTAATCCGATTCAGTAAGAATTTCACAAAAATTCACCTGCTTAGGGGTGTAGGAAAAGAGCACGGGGAGACCCCAGCAGTGGAAGAGGTCTTTCTCCACACCCAGGTTCTGATAGGAGTGTGTATGTAGGACTGCTCACTAAAGCGAGTATTCACAAAATCGAGTGCTCCTCTGCTATTTTAGAAGAATCCAGTAGGTAACCTGCAGCCAGACCACATAGAGACCACTAGACCTGGGATATTGAGTAATTTAGATACCTATAGATTCACCCTAAAATACTTGTGGATCAACCCCCCACCAGAATTTCATGTGCACTTTGAGCCAACACCTCACTCCAATATCCTATCAGATGATAGACGTGATCTGTACACCATAACATAATAATGACAGCGGGACCCCCATAGTTTTAATGGATCACGCTTATATTTCCTTTTAGCATAAATAGTAAAAGTTATGTTTTATCTTAATAAGGGTGACCCTGTACAGGGACTATTTTTTGGGTCATCAATCCTCTCATTCAGTTTTTGTCAAGATCCCCTCTACTGTGGAGCGCTTGTCCTCACTACGGTCACATGGTATACCTGAGCTGCTTCAACTGTATCTATACCATGTGGCCGCATGGGACTGGAAACATGTGACCATAGCTGGAACGAGAGCTCCATGGGAAAGCCACCAACACTAGTTTAAAAATAGTCTACAGAGTCCTCGGTGACTGAGACGAAATGTATTCGGGCACGGGCAGTGGATGACAAGTTTAGGGACTGGACCACATGATCTTTGTGTAGAATTTACACAGGGAAGAGAACAGAACCGGTGAATGAAGTAAATTAGTAAGTTACATGAATATAAGACCCTTCCAATAATGTGCAACTGCTTAGCATAGCAGCAGAATGCTATTTGGGGTGCTGTGCTGGCAATAAGCCTATGTAGCAACTTGAGGTTTTAAAAAAGAAAAGCTGTAAAAAAAAATATATATATGCCCTTACACAGTCCATCTGAGTGGAAAAAGTTTAGTTGCTCTATAATTGTGCCTCTGTCTTTAAATTCCAGAAAACACACTTGCAATTTTGCTAGTACCATTTAATAATCTGTGTGTGTACAGAACCCCTGACTATTCAACTATAGGCCTCATAATAAAATGTCTGGAAAATGGGAGAGTACAAAACGAAAGACCCATGCCTCGTCCTCCCCAAGTTAGAATGTGGGTGGTAGCAGCGGTATCAGTACCGGCCAGGAGTAGTAGTAGTTGGCCACAGGTCTCCCTGGCTCATGAAAAAGTGCTACCGTATATACTCTAGTATAAGCCGACCCGCGTATAAGCCGAGGCCCCTAATTTTACCCAAAAAAATAGGAAAAATTAGTGACTCGAGTATAAGACTAGGGTGGGAAATGCAGCTATAATGCAGAGTGTATGTGTATATAATGCACACACTCTACATTATATACACACATCTGCAAGAGGGTGACTCAGATTGATGGGAGTCTGACTCTGACTCCCTGTATTTAATGCAGAGTGTGTGCATTATATACACACACACTCTGCATTAAATACAGGGAGCCATCCACAGATCTCCCCCCTAAACAGTGCCATCCACAGACCCCCCCCCCCTAAACAGTGCCATCCACAGTGTTGGGTACACTATAACTAACTAGATCTTTATAACTAAGGCTAGGGGGCCTTACAGGGGCTTTAGAGCTATAGGGATTTAGACGCTGTGAGTTTGTGTAGTGATCAGCGGCTGTGTACTACAACCAATTCAGACATATAATGGGGAGGGTGGGGCCCTATGCAAAGTTTGCCCTGGGGCCCTTAGAACTCTAGTTACACCACTGTGTCCTTATACTATAATCAGTGATAATCAGGATGATCTACTGGTGATAGATAATCAGTTCTCACTTCTCCTGTCCTTATACTATATACAGTGATAAGTAGGGTGTTCTACTGGTGATGGATAATCAGTTCTCACCTCTCCCGTCCTTATACTATAGACAGTGATAAGCAGGGTGTTCTAATGGTGATAGATAATCAGTTCTCACCTCTCCTGTGTTCTCCTCTGTCCCTTATACTAGGTACAGTATCTTCGTGCCTGCAGTTATCCCAAAACTGGTAGACAGAGCAGGAAGACAGAAATTAAAGGATTTGTTCAGGAATAAGTAACTTTTCACATGTGTCCGCAGCCTCTACTATGGAAAGAGTCATACGTACCTGCTACCCTCAGCTCTGGTTATGTGTGCCAGCTCCTGTGTGTCCATCTTCCAGTAAATGTTGTTTGCTCCCTCGCCAGCACAGGCATGATCACCTGCTTTACTGCATCCAATGATTGGCTTCAGTGGTGATGTGTATCTTGTGGACATGTTACCCCTGCTTCCAGTCATTGACTGCAGCAGAGCAGATGATTATGCACATTCCGAGAAGGTAAATAAGCCACGGATGGAAAGAACTTTGGCTTACCGGCTTCACGGTCCTGGGGCGGCCAGCATGGGCAACAGGTGCACCAACAATGTAATGTTATATACACACAATGTAATGTTAGGGATGGAATATAAGGGCTCCTCTCCCTGCATTGCAAACTGGTTGGAATAATAAAGCAATTTATACTGGAGACCTGCAGATATTTGGGTCTGATACCTCCTGCTGTCCGGTCATTTTTGGTAGTCTTTTCAGGACCTATAAAACCTTCCACACTACTTCTCCAACTGTCTGATGACTTCTACAATATTTCTTTAACAGATTGTGAATCCGGGTGAAGATCTGAACATTATTAATCCTACAGAGACATATGTGAGGGGTGATGCGCAGAGTACAGAGGACATTCCTACAGATAACCGCCCAGGTGAGTAGTGACCACTAAGTAAAGCAGAGAGGTCTCTAAGATTCTTCTCCTTCACTGGATAATACAATTTTATGTTACATTTTTAGGTTCTCTCTTCTGTCAGTTTTTTCTGCGTTATATTCACCGATTCAGCTAAAATTCAATTTAAATATGGATGGAAATGTGACAGCTTTATAGGTGATACACAGTATGTATATGATACATATAGTCCATCCTCAGGAGAGGTCATTAATATCAGATCGGAGTCGGATTAAACTCCCGGCAGCCTTGTCGATCAGATGTATGGAGAGGACACAATGCTCTGCACGCTCTTAGGCCTCTTCCTGGCCATGCAATGTGACGTTCATCGGTCATATGGCCTAGGCACAGATTAGTCCCATTCAAGTAAATGGGTCTGAGCGGCAATGCCAAGCACAGCTACTATTCAACAGACGGCTCTGTGCCCGGTAAGCTGTGAGGAGGCTTTGTATTAACTGGAGCTCCGGTGAGCACTGAGGGTTCCTCAGACAGCTGATTGGTGGGGGTGCAGGGACCGGACCTCTGCTGATCTTATATTGATGATCTATGCTGAGGAAAATCTTGGAGAACCCCTTTGATTATTTGCAAATGATAAAAAACGGAAACAAAAATATACAAAACATCTTGCTTTATTCAGTATTGAGTATGAGAGCCACGTGCATAAATACATTCACTTACATGCCTTGGCATCCTACCAATGAGGTTACTAATGATTGTCTGAGGAATGTTCTGCCATGCTGAATGCATTTGGGCAAGGAAATCATCAAGATCTGCTTCTGGTACCTACAGTATCTCACAAAAGTCAGTCCACCCCTCACATTTTTGTAAATATATTATTCTAACTTTTCATGGGACAACCCTGAAGATATGACACTTTGATACAATGTAAAGTAGTCAGTGTACAGCTTGTATAACTGTGTGCCCTCAAAATAACTTGACGCACCGCCACTAATGTCTAAACCGCTGGAAACAAACGTGATTAGACCCCTAAGTGAGAATGGCCAAATTCTGCCCAAAGTGTCAATATTTAGTGCGTCCACCATTATTTTCCAGCACTGCCTTAACTCTCTTGGGCATGGAGTTCACTAGAGCTTCACAGGTTGCCACTTGAATCCTCTTTCACTTCTCCAGGACGACATACGTCTATTTTGAAAAGACAACCTCTGGATATGGTTCACAGTAGATACGAACAATTGAGAAACCCTGGGCGTCTCCTTCCTCCCTGTATCGATGCTGAGTATTAACATACTGAGCGGAAAAACTGCAGGGGGGCACAGCGGGGCGTAGGAACATATTTGAAAAAAACAGACAGGGTGGCAGCATCAGCGGGGGGATACCCTGCAAGGAAAGATATTTATCTAAACTTTATCTAAAACATGAAAGGTCTTCTGTAAAGCTGATGAGCCTTGGGCGAGAGAAGCTACATAGATCAGTTGCTAATCTGCCTCAAGCAGCAAGTTTCCTTCTGGATTTCTCTCCTCCATCTACAACTGGACAACGTGGGTTGGTGACAATGGCAGAACATTGTGGCTGCACTTCTTTGGGGGAAATAACATTTCCTGCATGGCGCACATCATACATTTATGTACATTGTTTGTGAAAAATTAATGGGCTTGCAGATGGTGTTGGTCATGTCCAGGGAACTGTCCAGCCATTCTTATGTAGCTAAAAAGGCCCTTCTGAACTTTAAGTGACAAAATGGTCTGCCTTTGTACCGTTTGAATTCCACCTTACATATGCTGAAGCGTTTCTATGAGCAGCGTAAAGAGATTAATGATTTACATGATGCATGAGACCACCACAGCAGAGCATATGTTATTTTTAGCGCAGGCAGTGGCAGCTCATTAGGGCCATGTGTAGCATCCTCAACCCCTTCGAAGAGTCCACCAGAGGAGGGACCAGCATTAACATGGCATCACCCTGATATTTATATTAGAACAAATGCTCACAGTGATGCACCAAGGATTAGCGGAAGAACAACAACTCCCACAGCTTGCTGGGGATCCTGTAGCTGATAGGAACTTGGATGGACGAAGTCGCGTAATGGAGGAAGTGGAGGAGGAGAAGTTTGTGGTGCAGGAAGACATGGAGTTTTCCCAGGCACAACTAGGGAAGGAGGTTGGCGCTCGGTATAATAGATATGCTGATGATGACGGTGATGACATTGGCCATGACCAACCATTGCAGTGGGGTCTTAAAGAACTGGGTCCTCGGGCATGCTGGTGAGCATGAAAAACTGCATGCTTGGTTGCCTACATGTTGGCAAGCATGTGGTTAGCATCAAGCAAAGTGATGACTACTGGCTAGCCATACTTTTAGATCATTGCAATCAAACCAAAACGGGAGAATGTTTTACTGATGCCTGTCACCTGCATTTCTGTCCAGGGTCGCAACCTGGCTGAGTCAGAGACCTCCCACCCTCTCTGGTGGTGCTACCCCTACAATAAGTCTCAGAAGGCACAGCAGCAGCAGCCAATTTAGTTTTCTTAATGTGATGGAAGTTTTTTTAAGTGCTGTGCCAACCTGACGCATATCAAGAAGCATTGCCTGAACAACTTGGTTCAGTCGTACCTGGACTGTGCCCTTTCTTCTTCACATAACCTATCCCCTCACTCCATGGACTTCTGGGAGGGAGACTGGAACAGTGGCTGGAAATGGCCCAGTTTGGTATGTGTACTGTCTTGTCCAGCCTCCAGTGCAGGGTATTCAGTGTGGCAGGTGGCATCATCACACACCTCCAGCTGATGCCAAGGAGTAGATCTACCAGAGAGTCATACACAGATTATGAGGCTAATCGGAGCAGATTCGTTTCTGGTCAAATTTTTTTGTTACCTCTTTTGACTCTTCAGAATTACACCTCAAATGTATTTCCAGAAATTGGTTCATTTCTAGTGATATACTTTTCATAATCTTTGAATGGTGTGTACAGTATATATGTCGCAAGCACTTAACCCCTAAGTGACCACCCATACGCCTTTTTATGGCAGCCCAGTCTAAGCTCTGCATGGGCCTCTCGTGCAGCGGGGGCCCAGCTCTCACATGAGAGCCGCGGTCCTGCTCTAACAGCCCGGACTGGCAGGAGTGCCAATCCGGGCCATTTAACACTTTACTTGCGGTAGGCGCCATTGCCTGTGGCATGTAAAGTGCTGACAGAAGGAGCGGACTGCTCTGTCTCCCATCCGCACCCCACAAATGCGATTGCGGGGTGCTGATGTGTGTGAAGGCTGGCTGGGGTCTCGTTTAGGCCCCAGACCAGCCTTGAGTAATTTTCAGCAGGCTACGCCTCTCTAATTGCTAATTTATTCTTAGTTGCCACCGAAATTTTTTAATAACAAGCGATCAAAAAGCGTCATTTACTTTGAAATTATACCAATGAAAAATACAAGTCATTCTGCAAAAATCAAGCCCTCATACAACTCTATAGAAAATAAAATAAAAAAGTTATGGGTCTTCAGAAGTGACAATGCAAAAAAAAAAAAAAGGCATTTTATTGCAAAAAAGTAGTCAAATGGGAAAAAAAAACTATATGTATTTGGTTTCACTGTTATCGTAGTGACCCAGAGAATAAAGATATATTATGCAATTTATACCAAGAAATGAACTCCATAAAATGTATAACTTAAAAACACAGTGGCAGTATTGCTGTTTTTCCCATTTCCCTCCCAGAAAGAGTTAATAAAAGTTAATCAGGAAGTTATGTGTACCCCAAAATGGCGCCATTATAAACAACAATTTGTCCCGCAAAAAAAAACAAGCCCTCATAAAGCTATATAGATGGAAAAAAATAAAGTTATAACTCTTGGAACGCGACGATGAAAAAAGGAAGAAAAACGCTTGGTTAGTAAGGCCCAAAACAGGCTGGTCACTAAGGGGTCAAAGGAGTTGTCTCATCTGAGACGATGGGGGCATATCACTAGGATATGCCCCCATTGTCTAATAGGTGCGGGTCCAACCGATGAGATCCCCACCAATATCGAGAACATAGAGGGCCAAAGTGGTGGCTGGGGAACTCTGGTCGGCCACCACCAAGCGCTCTCCCCATAGAACCGCATGACCGGCCACTGTTTCTATTCACTTCTACGGGCCTGACGTAAATGGCCAAGCCAGTGCCGAGCCAGTACAGTGCACCCTCCACCACTTTCGGTGCTCCGTTTAGGAGATAGGTGCAGGTTCCAGCGGTGGGACCCGCACCTACCAGACAATAGGGGCATATCCTGGCAAATTGACCCCATTGTCTCAGATGAGACAACACCTTTTAATATAAATGCATGAAAAAAGGAAGATGTTATGGTGTGGGCCATGCAATTTGTTTACTTGGCAGTGACAGGACTGAGATTTGGAGAGACCTTGGTGTGCACAGTGTCCTAGCTGCAGTGATGATGTTCAGGTCACAGGATTATTCTTTGGCACTATATGTAGTTTGTGTAATCGGGAAAGGCAGCAGGATAAGGCTACATTCACACAACAGTGGAAATGGCACAGGCCATTTTTTTCCTAAGGCGAGTGAATAGTGGTTGTGAAAATTGGGACATGTCCTATTTGTGGCCGTTTTCACTGTCAGATGGACCCCATGTAAATCAATGTGACTATTTTTAATGGTGATTTAGACAGGAGAGCATCCATGCAATGGCCGTTTAAAATGGGTACACTAGTGGAAAATGGCCTTTTAGTGGTTAAAATAAAATTGCCTTATCCACTTGCACTTGCAGTCTCTCTTGGTGCTGAAGGACCTGTGCTACGATCATGATGACATCACCATGCAGAGCAACAGACAAGGGACTGGCCAAAATGGCATGTTACCATCCTCCTCCTTGGCATCCTCTTCGAGCAACATGAATACCTCTTTTTTAACAGTGTCAAACACTGTATCAGTTACGAGATTTAAACAGAGAATCGAACACAAACAGCTTACAGGTTGTAAACCTTTCCCTAAGACCATTAAGTAATGTTGAAATAGGAGTTCTCGGTAGAGGTCTATAAATTGTACCAACGGTAGACTTACATCCTTTCATCCTTTCTGTAGAAAATTGAAATGGCACAACAGACAGACTTGTGAAAGGTTGGGGCTGAATGAGATTTTCCTGATTTACAGGTACTGTTAGACCTCTATGAATAGGGTTCGAGAGGGACTGGTGAGGGTCCTTTTACGAATCTACACCCTGCGAGTACCAGGTTGCCACCCTTGTTCAACTTTGAGCACATTGACCTCTTCCTTGAATTAGTCATCTCTGATCTTGAAAAGATAAATGTCAAACATCCTCTCCACCGTAATTTATCTGCAAGAGAGATGGAGGCCCTTACGGGGCTGGAAAGAGATAAATCCATAGTCATTAAACCATCTGACAATGGTGGCAACCTGGTTATAATGGACCATGAGGATTATCGTACTATGTGTATGAATCTATTAAAGGACAGGGAGGGCTATGAGATACTTACTTACATCCGACCCGAGGGTTGAATTCCAGAGGGAATTGAAGAACATCCTCAGGGCAGGTATCAACAGTAAGGTTATTAGCCAAGCAGAGGCTAATTTCATCTTATCAGAAAATCCACAAATTGCCACATTTTATGGGTTGCCTAAGTTACATAAAGGGACTAATCCGCTGCGAGGCCGCCCCATTATCTCAGGGGTGGACTCCGTAATACAAAACTGCGGCATCTAGATCTATTGTGTACTTAGGGAATTTGTACTCGCGCTGCCATAATATACACGCGACTTTATGGATTTGTTGGCTAGTATCAATGTCGAGTCTTTGTATAGTAGCATTCCCCTCGAGAAAGGAATACTATCAATTGAGTATTATTTAAGCACTCGGGATATCCACTGCAGGACCCATAACAAATTCATTGTGGAGCTCCTAAGATTTGTCCTCACCAACTATTTCTTCTTGTTCAACGGACGTCTATACCACCAGCTCAGAGGTACCGCCATGGGGAGCCCATGTGCCCCCACTTACGCAAACTTATTTTTGGGCTGGTGGGAGGACGCCATTGTGTTCCCTGATAGTCATCGATGGTGGCACGAGAAGATCGGATTATGGTCTCGAGATATATAGATAGAGAGAGATATATATATATATATATATATATATATATATATATATATATATATATATATAGTGTTTTCATTATTTCGAACGGGACTAGTATCGAATTTACCCGTTTTGTGGACAGTCTTAACATCAATGAAGTTGGCCTTGGTTTTACTTATGAGATACATGTGGACTCTCTCTCACCTTTTTGGATGTCAAGGTCTCTAAACGGTGGGAGAGGCTGGCGACTACTATATTTAGAAAATACACCTATTTTACCCGGCATCCTAAGCCACCCCACAGGTCTGTAAATATCCTGCACCTCAGGTGGGACTGGACACTACATCTAACTGTAAGTGACCTTTTGTATTTTGGCAAATACTAAGCATTTAACCCCCTAAGGTACTGACTGGGGTCTGCCTTTTCTTTCTTTGTTTCAGACTATACTTAATTTTCCTGACAGTCATCACCCACTACATGTATTTCTGTTATCCACCAGGCCCACCTTTATCTTTACTTTCCCTTTTCTCCTCCTTTGTTGTACAAGAAGGGAGGTGGAGAGAGGTTGAATTTCCACTAGCCCATTTTTCTTAGCACCCGTCTTGAGTACCCACTGATGAACCCAATAGACTGGGGGAAACACGTTGGGATGACAGGTTTGTTAGTAGAGATGGCCTTGTGGTTCGCCCGGCAGGCGTTTCGCGGCAAACTTTGCGTGTTCGCGATTCGCTAAACATGAGAACATATGGAGATATTCGCGCCTGTCATATTCTTTTACATTATGAAGAACTTTGACCCATGACACATCCATCAGGTGGTACAGGACAGCCAATTGAGACATTTCAGCACATGGACATACCCCTTACCTTATAAATAAACCTGATCTGGCCACCATTTTACAGTCAGTGTTTTGCCAGTGTAGGAGGAGGTTGCTGTGTGGAGCAGGGACAGGCTGTTAGGGACACCAAACACTAGCTAATAGGGCCACAAAAGTCATTTTAAGGACTGGTATAGGTGTGCTATCTATATGTGTGATGCACAGAGGGGTGTGATATACTTATAATATACTTTTATAATGAGTCAAAAACACATAGATCTATATAGTGATCACCTGGAAGTCAGTGGGCTAGGGGCTTACTAGGGCCATTTTTATATAGGGTAAGGTTCTGGACGGGGTCACTTATCAGGGTGGGTGGTCTGTGGTTAGTCTATCAGGGCCAGAATAGCACCCCCCCCCCTGTAGGGCAATATCGGGGACAGTTCTTTGCCCACCTTGTCCTTCAATACCACATCATTATCTTGCCCAGGGATAGATGTTTTTTTGCTTTCCCTCCTGGATTCATGTATGTGCACTGGAACCCCCCGGATTGGGGTAGGACATATGGTTTCTGATTTAGTGCCGCTGAGCACTTGTTATTGCCTAACACATCTATGCTTTTTGGTTAACTTTAATAATTACATTTATTTTCATTTTGAGGGATCTCTTTTCTATTCACATGTCCGCAAAATGGGTCCGCATCTATTCATTTTCAATGGGGCCGGAATGTGCTGTCCGCATCCGCATTTGCGGATCCGCACTTCCGCATCCGTGCTTCCGTTTCGGTTAAAAAAATAGAACATCTTCTATTCTTGTCCGCAAGTGCAGACAAGATTAGGCATTTTCTTATATACTGCCGGCAATGTGTGGTCAGCAAATTGCGGAATGCACATTGCCGGTGTAACATTATTAAAGGTTACATTTTATCTTTATGTATATTCTAATGGATTGCCTTCCTTGTATGTTATAATATACTTTCTATGTTAGACAGTATATTATAGTGCATTTGGATTGTGCGGTTCTGCTGCGATACTGCAGGTATATAGAGGGACAAGCGTTATTGGAACAAATAATTTCTACTGGTGTGATATACCAGTCCCCCCCGTCCCCCCCGTCCCCCCCCCCCCCCAAAAAAAAAAAAAAAAAAAAGAATTGAAGTGGGGTGTTATATACCAATATACTTTCTTTATAGTGCATTTGAGTACTGTATAGTGCATTTGCGCATGCGCGTATGCCCAAATTATATTGCCAATATTTTGCATTGAAAAAATAATGAATGGTATGTCACTGTCCATGTTGTGGGACTATTTGTGCACTTCTAGTAATTATTTCTTGGCTGCAAATATGAGCTGAAGGTTTTTCAGGTTCGCCTGCCATTTAAAATTAACGGGACCCGCCGCGAACTTGTGGTTCGAACATTTGATCGCGTTTGCGAACCGTCCAGGCAGCTGTTCGTCCATCACTATTTGTTAGTTACTGATCAGGACAGGGCTTGACAAATTTCCTTGGAGATTAGGAGCCAGCTAAAAAAGTTAGGAGCCATTTTTTATTTTATTTTTGTAACCTTATAAAGCCTTATTTTCAGCGACAAAAATAACCTCTTAAATTAACATATAAAGAAGTCTAGAACCAAACAACATGGGCATTAACAACATATACAGTGGCAGTGTACAGAACCGCACACACATATACAGTGGCAGTGTACAGAACCGCACACACATATACAGGGGCAGTGTACAGAACCGCACACACATATCCCGGGGCAGTGTACAGAACCGCACACACATATCCCGGGGCAGTGTACAGAACCGCACACACATATCCCGGGGCAGTGTACAGAACCGCACACACATATACAGTGGCAGTGTACAGAACCGCACACACATATACAGTGGCAGTGTACAGAACCGCACACACATATACAGTGGCAGTGTACAGAACCGCACACACATATACAGTGGCAGTGTACAGAACCGTACACTAATAATAATAATGTACTGGCCCCTCCGCGCCCCCCCCCCCCCCCTTACGCTACGCCCCTGCGGCTATGCGATTCTGCTGCCGGCACCTGCCTCCTGTATTATGTGTTAAAGTCGACCTTATATGGGTCCAGAATTTAAATGGCAGGCTACATAGAGTGGAGCCCAGGGATGTCCCAGCACTTACTATTATTCCTGGGCGCTGCTCCATTTGCCTGCCGTGCCCCATTACTGTCTCCTGCTCCACATGTTTATTACTATCGCAGCAATGGGAAGGAGAAATCAGCTTCTCTCCTGGGCGTTCCTTCTCCCTGCGCTGCGATTGGACAGCGCTACAGCCATGGAGAAGGAACGCCCACATGATGAAGACCCACTGCGTCCTACCTACCTCCTCCACTCCCCCGATGCCACCCTGTCCACCCCGCTCTCTGCCCACGGGTCACTCCTTCCCTGCCAGACTGTCCGAGAAGTCCACGTAGAGGCGGCGGAGTGCCTGGAGCGCCCTGGATTACTGGGGGGCAGCCATGTGAGAGCAAATACCCAGGCGCCAGGACAAAATTCCTGATCGCCATGGCGACCTGGCGCCTGGGATTTGTCGAGCCCTGGATTAGGACTATCTCGGGTAATCCAGGGAAGGCACGGGTACGGAGGGTCACCACCTTTAGGTGATTCTCTCGGGCTGAGGGCCAATCAGGATCTCAATAGGGAAAGTGGTGTTCCCAAACAATTGTTTTCCTCACATAACCTATCCCCGGGCCAGTATGGTCATTTTAAGGCCAACAATAAAATGTTTAGATTTTAGGGTTTTAAGGTTTTTCTTCTACTGAGAGTTTAGGTCCTTTAGCGCCAAAACGAAGAGCAACTTTTCTCTACACGTGCAAGTTGATGAGAGGAGTAATTTTTTTTCCCCATAAAACAAAACCCTGCACATTCTTAACATTATTATTACTGATGGGGGCCACCCTGGGGAACATTATTACTAACTGGGGCCACTATGGAGGACATGATGTATACTGCAGGGATTGCTAATTTTAATTTAAAAAAGCAAATA
The DNA here is from genome assembly GCF_014858855.1 of Bufo gargarizans. Classification (NCBI taxonomy): domain Eukaryota; kingdom Metazoa; phylum Chordata; class Amphibia; order Anura; family Bufonidae; genus Bufo; species Bufo gargarizans. The sequence goes on from NC_058085.1 coordinate 20,399,834, forward strand.
AAAATCATCTAAATCATCCTCAAATAATGGCAAATGAATGCAAAACGTCCAGATTACCAAGAAAGGGATGCAAAAAAGTTGCTGAAAAATGACTATGAAAAACTGAGCGTGTCCGTTTTTATGGCCTTTTTTTCACGTGTGAATGTAGACTTCAGTTAAGAGACTTTTTTGTATGACCTCTTAACACCAGATATTTGCCTGCTGCTGGGAGGAGCAAGATGGGCTCGGTATTACTTTAACTTTATTCAGAGTATAGGAGCTTCACTGATGTAAAGGGGAAACTAAGGGACAGCACTACTGTGTGGGGGCGCACAAAGGGGGCATAACTACTGTGTGGGGGCACTTAGGGGGCATAACTACTGTTTGGAGACATCAAGAGGACATTCTACTGAGTGGGGGCACTTAGGGAGCATCAGTACTGTGAAGAGGGCACTAAGAGGGAATTCCACTGTGAAAGGGACACTGAGGGGAGATAACTATTGTGTGAGGCACTAAGAGGGGATTTGTAGCCTCTTGTCCAGTGCTAGGAAATGTTTTATTTATATATCTTTTAACCCCTTAAGGACCCTGCCATATTTGACCTTAAGGACCCGGCTATTTTTTTGCAAATCTGACGTGTCACTTTATGTGGTGATAACTTTAAAATGCTTTTACTTATCCAGGCCATTCTGAGATTTTTTTCTCGTCACGTATTGTACTTCACGACAGTGGTAAAATTGAGTAAAAAAAAAAAAAGAATTTTAATTTATAAAAAAAATCCAAATTTACAAAAAATTTGGAAAAATTAGCAAATTTACAAATGTCTATTGCTCTACTTTTATTATAGATAGTAATACCGGCAAAAATAGTTATTACTTTACATTCCCCATATGTATACTTTATGTTTGGATCATTTTGTGAATGCCATTTAAATTTTTGGGGACGTTAGAAGGCTTAGAAGTTTAGAAGCAAATCTTGAAATTTTTCAGAAAATTTCGAAAACACACTATTTCAGGACCAGTTCAGGTCTGAAGTCACTTTGTGAGTCTTACATAATAGAAACCACCCAAAAATGACCCCATTCTAGAAACTACACCCCTCAAGGTATTAAAAACTGATTTTACTAAGTTTGTTAACCCTTTTTTAGGTGTCCCATAAGAATTAATGGGAAATAGAGATCAAATTTCAAAATTTGACTTTTTTTGCAAATTTTCCATTTGAATCCATTTTTTCCAGTTACAAAGCAAGGGTTAACGGCCAAACAAAACTCAATATTTATGTCCCTGATTATGTAGTTTACAGAAACACCCCATATGTGGTTGTAAACTGCTGTACGGGCACACAGCATTGCGCAGAAGGAAAGGAACGCCATATGTTTTTTTTTTTAGAAAGCAGATTTCACTGGGATAATTTTAAGCTGCCATGTCACATTTTTATAGAGCAGGTTGTCACAGACGCGACAATACCAAATATGATTTTTTTTGTGTCTCCACATTCTGAAAGCCGTAGTTTTGTTTTTATTTTTGGCGACTGTCTTTTTTTCGGGATGAGATGTCAGTTTGATTGGTACTATTATAGGGTGCATATGACTTTTTGATCGCTTGCTATTACAAAAAATTGCTTTTTTTTTTTTCGGTATTCATCTTAGGTCATGTGATATTTTTATAGAGCAGGTTATTACAGACGCGGCGATACCTAATATGTCTACTTTTTATTTTATTTATGTAAGTTTTACACAATGATTTCATCTTTTTTTTTTTCCTCCCCATGACAGCACCTTAGAGAGATGGCTCCGCCTCCAGGACAGGAAACCTGCAGCATAAAAAGGTGGAGCCACTCTCCCACCTCAGTGAGGTTTCCTGTCCTGCTGCGGGAAGCCTGCAATTCAGGTTTGTCATGACCTGGAAGCCCCGGTAGATACTGGAGGGTCAGTGACAGCAAGATTCTTACCTGCCACAGGTTCCTCTCCCATAGGTTTGGGGCTGGAGGAATAGGAGAGAGCGGCAGCTGTCCAGGAGTCCGCAGGTCTCCCTAGCAGGCAGGAGGTGTCGGTCCCTCAGGTGAGGAGAACCACACCATCGTAGCCCCAGAAGGCCCCAGCAAAGCGCTGACCAGCCAGGACGCCAAGCGACGCGGGCGCAGAATGATGACATCATACAGGAAGTCGATGCATTCAACGGCCGTGCGCTCCAGGTGACCGGAAGTTCGGCATTTCGGCGTCTTCAAGAGCGGCAGCAGATATGGCAGCGATCCGGAGGGGTCGGAGTGAAGTTGTTCGGAGATAGACAGCAGAATTCCTGTCTCAGTGGTGTCCGTGGCGTGGTGGGTATGCAGGATGCATTGGATCTCTAAGGTGAGAGGGGCACTCTGGTGGCACATGGTAATCGTTTACAATATTGATTGTATGCAGTGTTACCTACAATAATGGAGGAATAAAAGAGGTCTGAAAGCGCAGACATTGAAATCTTGCCACCGGTATTGTGAGTTTTAATGTTTGGTCCTTAAAGGGTTCAGGCTGTTTCCTTAGATATGGGTATGTTTCCTCTCCGTAGACGGTGCCTAAGAAAGTGGTGGCCAAGTAAAAGAATAAAGAATGCCCTATCTGCAAGTGTTCGCTGACATCTTCGTATACTAAGAAGCTCTGTCAGCAGTGCATTGAAAAAACTGTGGCGGAAGAGACTCCGGGTATTCTGAGGGATTTGAAGTCTCTTATGTCCGAGGTTAAAGTGTCCCTTAAAGCTGGTAGAAAGAAGAGAAAAGCGGTGAGGCAGGAGCCTGATGTGGAGTCCGAAGACAGTGAGTCTCCTTCTGCAGATGAGGACTCTGATGATTCCTCCTCTTCAGAGGATGAAGGGAGAGAAAGAAAATTCCTATTCCTGGCTGAAGATATGGACAAATTACTAAAAGTTATTAGATCTACCCTGGAGTTAGAGTACACCAAGGAGGTCAGTGGAGGACTCCGTATTTGAAGGTCTGAGGGAAAAGAAGCGTGGATGTTTCCCAGTTCACAAGTCTATTTTAGCGGTAGTAGAGAAGGAATGGGAAAAAAAAATGATAAGAAGCCATTTATATCAAAGACCTTTAAAAGGAAATGCCCCTTTGAGGAGGAAGCATCTACCTCCTGGGATAAAGCCCCAAGACTAGATGTAGCTATTTCAAAAATTTCTAAGATCCTTCTTGCCTTTTGAGGCTATGGGTTTCTTAAGAGACCCTTTAGACAAAAGAATAGATTCTTCACTTAAAAGTACTTGGGAGTCTTCTGTGGCTGCGTTCAGGCCTAGTATAGCCGCCACAGCGGCCGCCAGATCAATGTCTCTGTGGCTAAATAGACTGGAAGGGCAGATCAGGGACAGATGTGCTAGGGAGCAGTTGTTAGCATCCATACCTACTTTCCAAAAGGCTGCAGATTTTATTGCGGATGCCTCAGTGGATGCGGTGAGACTGGATGCCAGAGCCGCATCCCTTTCTAATTCTGCACGCCAGGCCTTGTGGCTTAAAAGCTGGAAAGGAGGAGATATGCCTTTGAAATTAAATCTATGCGGCATTCCCTGTGACGGACAATTTCTCTTCGGGTCAAAACTAGACTCTTTGCTTGAAAAGGCTGCAGACAGAAATAAAAAATTTCCTCAGGAGTCCTTTACCCAGTTTAATCAATATAAACGGCCCTTTCGGAACCCGTCCAGATTCCAAAATAAAATGCAGACTGGAGACAGAGAGCAGGGAGCAAAACCTAGATCTGGGAATAAGGGTTTTTTGTTCAGATCCGCCTCCGCTCGTACGGAGAAACAGGGAAAACAATGACGGCATGATACCAGTAGGGGGAAGATTAAAATTCTTCCTACCTGCTTGGGAAAAGATTGCTGTGGGACTAATGCAAGAAGGGCTAAGGTTGGAATTCATAAAATATCTCACAGAAAGATTTTTGATTTTGAGATCGTCTCTTGCATTAATGCAAGAAATAAAGAAAATGTACAAACAAAAATGTGTTTATTCCTGTCCTAGAGTTAGAAGAAGGGAGAGGATTCTATTCTACTTTATTTCTACTGAAAAAAACTGATGGGTCATACCAGGCGATTATAAATTTAAAGCACCTGAACAAATTTCTGAAGGTCAGGAAATTCAAGATGGAGACTATCTTTTATCTCCAGGATGCCAAATGGCGGTTCTGGATCTAAAGGATGCCTACCATCATATCCCGATACATCCAGACCACCAGAAATTCCTCAGGGTGGCTGTAAGATCAGAGTTCGGTGTTCTTCACCTTCAGTTCCAGGCGCTACCTTTCGGCCTCTCTATGGCGCCTTGGATTTTTACCAAGGTAGTGGCGGAGCTGGCTTCTTTCATCAGAAAGGAGAATATCACGTTCATGCCTTGCCTGGACAATTTCCTGGTGGTGGCCCAGTCTGGGGAGGCAGGTGTCAGGGCGCTGAATCGGGTGATGGATGTCCTGCAAACTCTAGGATGGTTATTGAACTTCGAGAAGTCCAGGATGCAGCCATCGACAAGTCAAGTTTTCTTGGGTCTGGTACTAGATTCCAGACAGGAGAAAACTTTCCTCACAGTGGAGAAAGTTGCCGGGGTTCAAAATGCAGTTCAGAGGGTTCAGTCAGGAGAGGCCTTGTCCATAAGGAAAGCTATGTCCCTGTTAGGAGTTCTGACATCCTGTATACCAGTGGGCTCAGAGGCACTCGCGGCAACTACAAGTAGAGATCCTGGCCGCCACGGGACGGGCAGGGACTTCCCTGGAATCGATTATAAAGCTATCAGATCCAACACTTTGATCCCTGAACTGGTGGAAGGAATCAGAGAATTTAACTCAGGGAGTTCCCTGGTCTTTTCCGGAACCAGTAGTAGTAACTACGGATGCCCCTGGGGATGGCGGGCACATGTGGAGGATCAGATGTTCAGGGAGAATGGTCCCAGGGTCAGAGATGTTTCTCTTCAAATTGAAAAGAGCTATGGGCGGTCTTGCTAGCACTGAGAGCAGCTCTACCAAAAATCCAGAACAGGCATGTAAGAGTGATGTCCGACAATCGGTCGGTCGTTTCGTACCTCAATCATCAAGGGGGAACCAGGTCAGATTTCTTACTGAGAGAGACGGAGTGGATTTTCAAGGAAATAAAAGGGAGAGTTCTACATCTTTCAGCCATACACATAAAAGGAGTCGAGAACACTCAGGCAGATTTCTTGAGTCGTCAGGGGGAATGGTCTCTGAATCCAGAAGTATTTTCCCAGATAGTGGATTTATGGGGTTTTCCATCAGTAGACATGTTTGCCACAAGGAAAAACAGAAAAGTCAAGTAGTTCTTTTCCCTCAGTCCAAGGGAGTACCCATCTGGAGTGGATGCCTTTCTCCAGAGATGGAACTTCCCTCTGGGATATGCTTTTCCCCCTTTGTAGTTAATTTGAGGAAGCGAGAGTGATTCTAATAGTGCCCTTCTGGCCGAAGAGGGCATGGTTTTCCCTGTTGAGAGCCATGTCAGTTTCGGACCCATGGATTCTGCCAGAGATACCAAACCTGTTGTCGCAGGGTCCAGTATTCCACCCGGAAGTAGAGTCTCTACACCTTTTGGCGTGGAATTTGAAAGGTCATTTTTAGCCAGTCAGGGATTTTCGAAAAAAAGTTCTTTCCACTCTGAAAAGTAGGAAAGAGGTGACTAACGTTATCTATGCGCGAGTCTGGAGAATGTTCTTATCCTTTCTAGGTGTAGATAGAGTTTCTTGGCCTTTTAGAATTCTCAGTTGTACAGGTGTTGTGGTGGGGTTTGAAATGGTAATACGGCCTCTAAGGTATCTATTGCCCACTGGATTAGAGAAGCCACATCCTTGGCATATTCAGTATCTGGTGTTTCTCCTCCTAATTCTGTGAGCGCACTCCACAAGGACAGTGTCTACTTCCTGGGCGGAAAGGGCCAGTGTATCCATAGAACAGATTTGTCGGGCAGCCACCTGGTCCTCTCCATCCACTTTCTATAAGCACTATAGGCTTCAGCTCGATTCTATTTCTGACCTACTCTTTGGCACAAAGGTCTTGGGCACTGTCACTCACCCTGAGGATGATCTCTGAAATCTCTCTCTAAGGTGCTGTCGTGGGGGAGGGGAAAAATAATGATTACACTTACCGGTAATCAAATTTTCCTGACCTCACGACAGCACCGCTTTATTCCCTCCCTTTGGTGTAGGGCTGTGTGTTCACGGGTGTCGCAAAAAATATATGCATATGTATGAAATATAAACTAACGTAAGGGGGAGTCCCTCTCATGCTCTAAAAACTCACTGAGGTGGGAGAGTGGCTCCACCTTTTTATGCTGCAGGTTTCCTGTCCTGGAGGCGGAGTCATCTCTCTAAGGTGCTGTCGTGGGGTCAGGAAAATCGATTACCGTTAAGTGTAATCATCATTTTGTGTCTCATAGAAACATAGAATGTATCGGCAGATAAGAACCATTTGGCCCATGTAGTCTGCCCAATATACTAAATACTATGAATAGCCCTTGGCCTGATCTTATATGAAGGATGACCGTATGCCTATCCCATGATTGCTTAAACGCCTTCACTGTATTTGCAGCTACCACTTCTGTAGGAAGGCTATTCCATGCATCCACTACTCTCTCAGTAAAGTAATACTTCCTGATATTACTTTTAAACCTTTTCCCCTCTAATTTAAAATGATGTCCTCTTGTAGCAGTTTTTCTTATTTTAAATCTTCTCTCCTCTTTTACCTTGTTGATTCCCTTTATGTATTTAAAAGTTTCTATCAGATCCCCTCTGTCTAATCTTTCTTCCAAGCTATACAGTACAGACCAAAAGTTTAGACACACCTTCTCATTCAAAGAGTTTTCTTTATTTTCATGACTATGAAAATTGTAGATTCACACTGAAGGCATCAAAACTATGAATTAACACATGTGGAATTATATACATAACAGAAAAGTGTGAAACAACTGAAAATATGTCATATTCTAGGTTCTTCAAAGTAGCCACCTTTTGCTTTGATTACTGCTTTGCACACTCTCTTGATGAGCTTCAAGAGGTAGTCACCTGAAATGGTTTTCACTTCACAGGTGTGCCCTGTCAGGTTTAATAAGTGGGATTTCTTGCCTTATAAATGGGGTTGAGACCATCAGTTGGGTTGTGGAGAAGTTAGGTGGATACACAGCTGATAGTATTATTAGTATTATGGCAAGAAAAAAAACAGCTAAGTAAAGAAAAACAAGTGGCCATCATTACTTTAAGAAATGAAGGTTAATCAGTCTGAAAAATTGGGAAAACTTTGAAAGTGTCCCCAAGTGCAGTCACAAAAACCATCAAGTGCTACAAAGAAACTGGCTCACATGCGGACCGCCCCAGGAAAGGAAGACCAAGAGTCACCTCTGCTGAGGAGGATAAGTTCATCCGAGTCACTAGCCTCAGAAATCGCAGGTTAACAGCAGCTCAGATTAGAGACCAGGTCAATGCCACACAGAGTTCTAGCAGCAGACACATCTCTAGAACAACTGTTAAGAGGAGACTGTGTGAATCAGGCCTTCATGGTAAAATATCTGCTAGGAAACCACTGCTAAGGGCAGGCAACAAGCAGAAGAGACTTGTTTGGGCTAAAGAACACAAGGAATAGACATTAGACCAGTGGAAATCTGTGCTTCGGTCTGATGAGTCCAAATTTAAGATCTTTGGTTCCAACCACCGTGTCTTTGTGCGACGCAGAAAAGGTGAACGGATGGACTCTACATGCCTGGTTCCCACCGTGAAGCATGGAGGAGGAGGTCTGATGGTGTGGGGGTGCTTTGCTGGTGACACTGTTGGGGATTTATTCAAAACTGAAGGCATACTGAACCAGCATGGCTACCACAGCATCTTACAGCGGCAAGCTATTCCATCCGGTTTGCGTTTAGTTGGACCATCATTTATTTTTCAACAGGACAATGACCCCAAACACACCTCCAGGCTGTGTAAGGGCTATTTGACCATGAAGGAGAGTGATGGGGTGCTGTGCCAGATGACCTGGCCTCCACAGTCACCGGACCTGAACCCAATTGAGATGGTTTGGGGTGAGCTGGACCGCAGAGTGAAGGCAAAAGGGCCAACAAGTGCTAAGCATCTCTGGGAACTCCTTCAAGACTGTTGGAAGACCATTTCAGGTGACTACCTCTTGAAGCTCATCAAGAGAATGCCAAGAGTGTGCAAAGCAGTAATCAAAGCAAAAGGTGGCTACTTTGAAGAACCTAGAATATGACATATTTTCAGTTGTTTCACACTTTTTTGTTATGTATATAATTCCACATGTGTTAATTCATAGTTTTGATGCCTTCAGTGTGATTCTACAACTTTCATAGTCATGAAAATAAGAAAACTCTTTGAATGAGAAGGTGTGTCCAAACTTTTTGTCTGTACTGTACATGTTAAGGTCCTTTAATCTTTCCTGGTAAGTTTTATCCTGCAATCCATGTACTAGTTTAGTAGCTCTTCTATGAACTCTCTCCAAAGTATTAATATCCTTCTGGAGATGTGGTCTCCAGTACTGCGCACAATACTCCAAATGAGGTCTCACTAGTGCTCTGTAGAGCGGCATGAGCACCTCCCTCTTTCTACTGGTAATGCCTCTCCCTATACACCCAAGCATTCTGCTAGCATTTCCTGCTGCTCTATGACATTGTCTGCCTACCTTTTAAGTCTTCTGAAATAATGATCCCTAAATCCCTTTCCTCAGATACTGAGGTTAGGACTGTATCACAGATTTTATATTCTGCTCTTGGGTTTTTACACCCAAGGTGCATGATCTTGCACTTGTCAACATTAAATTTTAGTTGCCAGATTTTTGACCATTCCTCTAGTTTTCCTAAATCCTTTTCCATTTGGTGTATCCCTGCAGGAACATCAACCCTGTTACAAATCTTTGTCATCAGCAAAAAGACACACCTTACCATCGAGGCCTTCTGCAATTTCGCTGATAAAGATATTAAACAATATGGGTCCCAGAACAGATCCCTGAGGTACCCCACTGGTAACAAGACCATGGTCTAACTATACTCCATTGACTACAACCCTCTGTCTGTTTCTCAGCCACTGGCTAATCCATTCAACAATTTGGGAGTTCAAGCCCAAAGACTGCACTTTATTGATAAGCCTTCTATGTGGGACAGTATTAACCCCTTAGGGACACAGCCTTATTACACCTTAGGACCAGGCAATTTTTTGCAAATCTGACCAGTGTCACTTTAAGTGCTGATAACTTTAAAACGCTTTGACTTATCCAGGCCGTTCTGAGATTGTTTTTTCGTCACATGTTGTACTTCATGTTTCAACAAGGATCAGCCGGCACTCCGTTTGAAGGCGTGGTGCACGAGTCCAGGGCCAAAGTCCAGGTACAAGCAAAAGGAAAGACCGGCACTCACTTTTTCTTCAGAAAATTTTCGCTCTTTATTCGCCACATATCAAATGTTCAGTGACACGCGTTTCGGCTCTGCTGCGAGCCTTTCTCAAACCAATGGCATACAACAAAATCAAGCAGTATACATGATTTAAATAGACCGCCACAGCGGAAGTGACATCAAGTAGTCATGGTGATTTAGACAAACAAATGGAATGAAAAGAAAAAAAAAAGGGCAGAAAGGGGAGGGGAAAAAGGAAAAAGAAGGAGGGGAAAGGGGAGGGGAAAAAGGTAACAATTTGGACAATCAGATACACGTGAGAAGCGGCCCAACCGCAACAGCATCAATGAAAATAGTGACAATTGTAGATTCCTATGAGATTCTCTAGATAATCATAGTGGCTTGCAGTTCAGATGATGCGGTTGGGGAGTTCCTCACGTTTTCTGTAAAAATACAAAGAGGCAAAATATAAACTTAATATACACTTAAAAAGAATGGAAAATTACAGGAAGCTATGGAGATCATACTCCCGGTTTAACCCCATGGGTTCTAGTGTCTGGAGTGTATGAATCCAGTAGGATTCACGCTTCTTTAACATTTTCAACCGATTGCCACCTCTTCGAGGTTGTTGTACCTGCTCAATAATTTGAAAGCGCAATTGAGCAATATTGTGCTTACAGCGATCAAAATGGTAGGGGACCGGTAGAAGTAAATTATTTTTTCTTATGGTGGACTTGTGCTTAGAGAAGCGATCCTTCATCCGCATAGACGTTTCACCTATATATAACAATCCACAAGGGCATTTGAGTAAATATATGATGAAACTGCTGTTAAATGTGAAGAGGCCTCGAACTGGAAAGCGCTTGCCTGTGTGGGGATGTGTGAAGTATTCCCCTTTAATTACACTTGAACAGTGTATACACCCTAGGCAAGGGAATGTGCCCTTTCTAGGAGTAGATAAAGTCTTCTGGCGCTTCTCAGTTTGAGCACTGCCCACATCTGCCCTCACTACCATGTCGCGAATGTTTTTGTTACGTTTGTAACACAATAAAGGAGAACTTTTAAATTCCTCAATAGAGGGATAAGCTCTGGACAAAATATTCCAATGTTTAGAGAAAATAAAACGACACTTGTTAACCCATGGATGGAATTTGGTAACGAATGGTATACGTGACCCCCTGGACTCCTGTTTAGGGGTCAAGGAGGTAACCTTACCCCTCTCACTATCCAGCAGTGCGGTGGGATACCCTCTATTCTCAAATCTCATAGACATTTCATCAAGACGTTTTTCTTTCACCTCAGTATTGTAAACAATCCTACGTACCCTCTGAAACTGGGAGTGGGGTAATTGAAATGTCTATGAGATTTGAGAATAGAGGGTATCCCACCGCACTGCTGGATAGTGAGAGGGGTAAGGTTACCTCCTTGACCCCTAAACAGGAGTCCAGGGGGTCACGTATACCATTCGTTACCAAATTCCATCCATGGGTTAACAAGTGTCGTTTTATTTTCTCTAAACATTGGAATATTTTGTCCAGAGCTTATCCCTCTATTGAGGAATTTAAAAGTTCTCCTTTATTGTGTTACAAACGTAACAAAAACATTCGCGACATGGTAGTGAGGGCAGATGTGGGCAGTGCTCAAACTGAGAAGCGCCAGAAGACTTTATCTACTCCTAGAAAGGGCACATTCCCTTGCCTAGGGTGTATACACTGTTCAAGTGTAATTAAAGGGGAATACTTCACACATCCCCACACAGGCAAGCGCTTTCCAGTTCGAGGCCTCTTCACATGTAACAGCAGTTTCATCATATATTTACTCAAATGCCCTTGTGGATTGTTATATATAGGTGAAACGTCTATGCGGATGAAGGATTGCTTCTCTAAGCACAAGTCCACCATAAGAAAAAATAATTTACTTCTACCGGTCCCCTACCATTTTGATCGCTGTAAGCACAATATTGCGCAATTGCGCTTTCAAATTCTTGAGCAGGTACAACAACCTCGAAGAGGTGGCAATCGGTTGAAAATGTTAAAGAAGCGTGAATCCTACTGGATTCATACACTCCAGACACTAGAACCCATGGGGTTAAACCGGGAGTATGATCTCCATAGCTTCCTGTAATTTTCCGTTCTTTTTAAGTGTATATTAAGTTTATATTTTGTCTCTTTGTATTTTTACAGAAAACGTGAGGAACTCCCCAACCGCATCATCTGAACTGCAAGCCACTATGATTATCTAGAGAATCTCATAGGAATCTACAATTGTCACTATTTTCATTGATGCTGTTGCGGTTGGGCGCTTCTCACGTGTATCTGATTGTCCAAATTGTTACCTTGTTCTTTTTTCTTTTTCCTTTTTCCCCTCCCCTTTCTGCCCTTTTTTTTTCTTTTCATTCCATTTGTTTGTCTAAATCACCATGACTACTTGATGTCACTTCCGCTGTGGCGGTCTATTTAAATCATGTATACTGCTTGATTTTGTTGTATGCCATTGGTTTGAGAAAGGCTCGCAGCAGAGCCGAAACGCGCGTCACTGAACATTTGATATGTGGCGAATAAAGAGCGAAAATTTTCTGAAGAAAAAGTGAGTGCCGGTCTTTCCTTTATATTGTACTTCATGACACTGGTAAAATGAAGTCCAAAAAAATATTTTTTTTTGCACCAAAAAATACCTAATTTAACAAAAATTAGCAAATTTCAAAGTTTCAGTTTCTCTACTTCTGTAATACATAGTAATACCCCTAAAAATTGTGATGACTTTACATTCCCCATATGTCTACTTCATGTTTTGAATTATTTTGGGAATGATATATATTTTTTGGGGGATGTTACAAGGCTTAGAAGTTTAGAAGCAAATCTTGAAATTTTTCAGAAATTTACAAAAACCCAATTTTTAGGGACCACTACAGCTCTGAAGTCACTTTGCAAGGCTTACATAATAGAAACTACCAAAAAATGACCCCATTCTATAAACTACACCCCTCAAGGTATTCAAAACTGATTTTACAAACTTTGTTAACCCTTTAGGTGTTGCACAAGAGTTATTGGCAAATGGGGATGAAATTTTAGAATTTCATTTTTTTTGGCTAAGTTTCCATTTTAACCCATTTTTTCCACTAACAAAGCAAGGGTTAACAGCCAAACAAGACTGTATCTTTATTGCTCTGACTCTGCCGTTTACAGAAACACCCCATATGTGGCCGTAAACTACTGTACGGCCACACAGCGGGGCATAGAGTGAAAGGTGCGCCATATGGTTTTTGGAAGCCAGATTTTGCTGGACTGTTTTTTTGACACCATGTCCCATTTGAAGCCCCCCTGATGCAACCCTAGAGTAGAAACTCCATAAAAGTGACCCCATCTAAAAAACTACACCCCTCAAGGTATTCAAAACTGATTTTACATACGTTTTTAACCCTTTAGGTGTTGCACAAGATTTAATGGAAAATAGAGATACAATTTCCAAATTTCACTTTTTTAGCAGATTTTCCATTTTAATATTTTTTTCCAGTTACAAAGCAAGGGTTAACAGCCAAACAAAACTCATTATTTATGGCCCTAATTCTGTAGTTTACAGAAACACCCCATATGTGGTCGTAAACTGCTGTATGGGCACACACAGAAGGCGCAGAAGGAAAGGAATGCTATACGGTTTTTGGAAGGCAGATTTTGCTGGACTGTTAGTTTTTTACACCATGTCCCATTTGAAGCCCCCCTGATGCACCCCTAGAGTAGAAACTCTAAAAAAGTTACCCCATTTTAGAAACTACGGGATAGGGTGGCAGTGTTGTTGGTACTAGTTTAGGGTACATATGATTTTTGGTTGCTCTATATTACACTTTTTGTGCGGCAAGGTAACAAGAAATACCTTTTTGGCACAGTTTTTTTTTTTTTTGTTATTTACAACATTCATCTGACAGGTTAGGTCATGTGATATTTTTATAGAGCCGGTCGATACGGACGCGGCAATACCTAATATGTATACTTTTTTTTATTTATGTAAGTTTTACACAATGATTTCATTTTTGAAACAAAAAAAAAAATGTTTTAGTGTTTCCATAGTCTAAGAGCCATAGTTTTTTCAGTTTTTAGGCGATTATCTTAAGTAGGGTCTCATTTTTTGCGGGATGCGATGACTGTTTGATTGTTACAATTTTGGCGTACATGCGACTTTTTTGATCACTTTTATTTCAATTTCATCATAGTTTTTAATTTTTTATTTTTATGGCGTTCACTGTTCATGTAAAGTAACATGACCGTTTGATAGATCAGGTCGTTACGGACGCGGCGATACCAAACATGTGTAGGGAATTTTTTTTTTTTCATTTTTTTTTTTTTTTACCCAGACCCACTTGGTTCTTGAAGATCCAGTGGGTCTGATGTCTGTATAATACAGTACAATATATAGTACTGTACTGTATTTTACTTACACTGAACAGATCTATGTCTTTAGCATAGATCTGTTCAGCACCATGGACAGCAGGACGCCTGAGCAGGCGTCCTGTTGCCATGGGAACCTTCCCCGTCTGCCACAACTTTGCAGACGGGGAAGGGCGAGGACGGGGCTTCGGGGGGCTGCCTGGGGGCTCTATCCCTCTCCATCGGGAGGCTGCAAAGGCACAGCAGCCCTCCGATGGGAGAGGGAGGGAGCTCCCTGCGCTGTTAACCTTTTCAATACAGCGGTCCGTATGGACCGCTGTATGGAAAGGGTTCAACGGCTGACATCGCATCAACGATGTCAGCCGTTTATACCAGGGTGCCAGCAATGGGCTGGCACCCTGGTACACCCACTAGACGCCAACGATTATTCAAGGGGAGGCGGGCGGGGGATCGCAATCCCGCCTCCCGCACCGCCCGCAACCCTCCCCCTGCACCACCCGCCCACATAATATCATTCAGGGGTGCAGGGGGAGGAAAAAATATATATTTTGGGCACTATACAGTTTCTGATCCCCGCGGTCAGGGACCGCGGGGTCAGAAACGGCAAAAAGCGCATCAAACCGCAGGTGAATTGACCTGCGGTTTGTTGCGATCGCCGTCACTGGACCCCTCCGCGCATTTAGCCTAGGTGCCTGCTCAATGATTTGAGCAGGCACCTTGTTCCGATCACTGCTAGCCGGGCGGCAGTGATCGGAACAACACATGACGTATCGGTACGTCATGTGTCCTTAAGTACCAGGACATCATGACGTACCGGTACGTCACGTATCCTGAAGAGGTTAAAAGCCTTACTAAAGTCTAGATAAGCGGTGTCTACTGCACCTCCGCCATCTATTTTAGTCACGCAATCAAAAAAATCTATAAGATTAGTTTGACATGATCTCCCTGAAGTAAACCCATGCTGTTTTTCATCTTTCAATGGTTTCCATTAATTTCCCCCCTATTGATGCCAGGCTTACTGGCCTATAGTTGCCTGATTCCTCCCTACTACCTTTCTTGTGAATGGGCACAACATTTGCTAATTTCCAATGTTCTGGGAAGCTCTTTTAATAGCTTTGGGTGTATCCCATCAGGCCCCTGTGACTTATTTGTATTAATTTTAGACAGCTGACTTAGAACCTCTTCCTCTGTAAAGACACATGCATCAAAAGATTCATTAGTCTTCTTTCCTAAGGCCTCATGCACACGACAGTTTTTTTTCACGGTCCGCAAAAACGGGGTCCGTGATCCGTGACCGTTTTTTTGTCCGTGGGTCTTCCTTGATTTTTGGAGGATCCACGGACATGAAAAAAAAAGTCGTTTTGGTGTCCGCCTGGCCGTGCGGAGCCAAACGGATCCTTCCTGAATTACAATGCAAGTCAATGGGGACGGATCCGTTTGATGTTGACACAATATGGTGCCATTTCAAACGGATCCGTCCCCATTGACTTTCAATGTAAAGTCTGGAGTTCTTTTATACCATCGGATTGGAGTTTTCTCCAATCCGATGGTATATTTTAACTTGAAGCGTCCCCATCACCATGGGAACGCCTCTATGTTAGAATATACTGTCGGATATGAGCTACTTCGTGAACCTCAGATCCGACAGTATATTCTAACACAGAGGCGTTCCCATGGTGATTGGGACGCTTCAGGTTAGAATACACTACAAACTTTGTACAAGACTGCCCCCTGCTGCCTGGCAGCACTCGATCTCTTACAGGGGGATATGATAGCACAATTAACCCCTTCAGGTGCGGCACCTAAAGGGGTTAATTGTACTATCATATTCCCCTGTAAGAGATCAGGGCTGCCAGGCAGCAGGGGGCAGCCCCCCCCCCTCCCCAGTTTGAATATCGTTGGTGGCACAGTGTGCGCCCACCATCGCCCCCCCTCCCTCCCTCTATTGTAATAAATCGTTGGTGGCACAGTGTGCGCCCACCATCGCCCCCCCTCCCTCCCTCTATTGTATTAAATCGTTGGTGGCACAGTGTGCCAACCACCATCGCCCCCCCTACCTCTATAGCAGTAACATTGGTGGCAGTGTGCGGTCTCCCATTCCCCCCCCCTCTCATCATTGGTGGCAGCAGAGTTCCAATCGGAGTCCCAGTTTAATCGCTGGGGCTCCGATCGGTAACCATGGCAACCAGGACGCTACTGCAGCCCTGGTTGCCATGGTTACTTAGCAATAGTACAATTGTAGAAGATTCATAGTTACCTGCTTGCTGCTGCGATGTCTGTGAACGGCCGGGAGCTCCTCCTACTGGTAAGTGAAAGGTCTGTGCGGCGCATTGCTAAAGAACTGTCACTTACCAGTAGGAGGAGCTCCCGGCCGTTCACAGACATCGCAGCAGCAAGCAGGTAAGTATGAATCTTCTACTGTTGTACTATTGCTAAGTAACCATGGCAACCAGGGCTGCAGTAGCTTCCTGGTTGCCATGGTTACCGATCGGAGCCCCAGCAATTAAACTGGGACTCCGATCGGAACTCCGCTGCCACCAATGATGGGGGAGGGGGGGGGAATGGGGGGAGACCGCTCACTGCCACCAATGTTACTGCTATAGAGGGAGGGGGGGGGCGATGGTGGTTGGCACACTGTGCCACCAACGATTTAATACAATAGAGGGAGGGAGGGGGGGGGGCGATGGTGGGGGCACACTGTGCCACCAACGATTTATTACAATAGAGGGAGGGAGGGGGGGGCGATGGTGGGCGCACACTGTGCCACCAACGATATTCAAACTGGGGAGGGGGGGGGGTCTGCCCCCTGCTGCCTGGCAGCCCTGATCTCTTACAGGGGAATATGATTCCGCACCTGAAGGGGTTAATTGTGCTATCATATCCCCCTGTAAGAGATCGGGTGCTGCCAGGCAGCAGGGGGCAGTCTTGTACAAAGTTTGCAGTGTATTCTAACTAGAAGCGTCCCCATCACCATGGGAACGCTTCTGTGTTAGAATATACTGTCGGAAATGAGTTTTCACGAAGTGAAAACTTAGATCAGAAAAAGCTTTTATGCAGGTGGATCTTCGGATCCGTCTGTATGAAAGCAACCTACGGCCACGGATCACGGACACTGATGCCAATCTTGTGTGCATCCGTGTTCTTTCACGGACCCATTGACTTGAATGGGTCCGTGAACCGTTGTCCGTCAAAAAAATAGGACAGGTCATATTTTTTTGACGGACAGGATACACGGATCACGGCCTCGGCTGCAAAACGGTGCATTTTCCGATTTTTCCACGGACCCATTGAAAGTCAATGGGTCCGCGAAAAAAAAACGGAAAACGGCACAACGGCCACGGATGCACACAACGGTCGTGTGCATGAGGCCTAACTGAGGTCCTTTTCCTTCATTTTCCTTTGTAAAAACGGAACAGATTTTCATTGAGGCAGTCAACTAGTTCTTTATCTTCTTCCATATACCTTCCTTCTTTTGTTTTTAATTTATTAATTTCTTGTTTTAGTTTCCTTTTTTCATTTATGTATCTGAAGAATGTCTTATTGCCTTTTTTCACTGATTGAGCTAATTTCTCTTCTGCCTGTGCTTTAGAAGCTCCTATAACTTGTTTGGCCTCTCTCTGCCTAATCTTATAAATTTGCCTGTCATCCTCATTTTTATTTTTTATAATTACTAAATGCTATCTTTTTGTTTTTAATGATTTTGGCCACTTCTGTTGAGTACCACAGTGGTAGCTATTTTGGTTTTCCAGTTTACATCAGGAAGATTAAAGTCTCCCATAATGATCATTTTAGCTATTTCCTCAACTAGTAGATCATCCCTAATTCTTTGACTTGGCTAGGTGGTCTATATATCACACCTACACGAGTTACCTTATGATTATTAAGCTGCAAGGTAGCCCAAACTGACTCACAATTGGTCTTGCTAACTTGTATTAAATTAGATTTTATGCTATCTTTCACATACAGGCCCACCCCTCCTCCTTTCTTGCCTTTTCTGTCATTTCTATATAGAGAGAACCCTGGTATTGTTATATACCAGTCATTACTCCCATTGAACAATGTCTCAGTAACAGCCACTAAATCTATATTCAAAATAAATATATGTTGGTAAGGCTGATTAGTCAGCCTGCATTTGTGGGAGGGGCGGAGGCTCTTCATATACGAGCCACACCCTCACTCACAGGTGTGTGTTTTCAGGTGCCATTAGCACACTAGCTTCTCTGGTGGTAGGATTCTTTCTTTGCAGCATGGAGCCAGAATAGAGCTTGTTTTTTTGCTCTCTGCTACCATAGCATGCACGCGCCATACTACGTAAGTAGGTTGGGCCGGGGCCGTCTCTCTCCAGGCCGGTCGGATCCGACTTTGCTAGCGAACGGGAGGCTTCGCCTCAGAATCTTCTACCTCAGGTTTGCTCGTTTGGGCCTAAATACTTCCATTTGCTTTTCATTTTTGTTTGTTGGTAATAAGAGTTGGTTCCTATAAATCTTTGCTTCGTTCGTCTTGTATGAAAGTTTCTTTACATCAATCCGGCTGAAGTAAGAGTTACCCGGGCTGCACCTGACGTCATGTTTGGAGATCGGACGCAGCGTTTATTGTTTAGGCCTTTTGCTGTAGCTGTTCCTTGCCATGTGTCTACCCCCCCCCCCCCTTTTCCCCCCGCTACCACCATCTTTAAACTTCATGTATTTCACTTTCGTAAGCCGTGTACCGGCGTGGGCTCCCCAGGATACAGCAAAGTCACAGACATGGAAGCAACACTGACACCAGCTTTATATGCAAAAATATAAACTTTACTTTGGAAACAGTATTAACACAAGTACAAACAGTATAAGTAATACCCCAGGCCCACAGTCACCATCCCTGTCCGAGGGACAGGCCTAGCCTGCTGGCGTACACAGCAGAGCCTACAAGTCGTACTGTGCCGCTATAGAAGACACAACTAACAGGTGGCAGACGCAGCAGAGCCTGCAAGTCAATTACTGCGCTGCAGTCCAGTACAGTAAGGCCTAACACAGCTATAACCCTATCTAACTAGCGCATACAAGGCCTAGGCTAGTCTCTGTTACTTTAGGCGCCAAACAGTTAGGTACAATTGGTAATCAGGTGTACTGACCTGCGTCCGTTCTGGGCCCTAGGATGCCGCTTACCCGGGATGGCCACCAAGCTCTCAGCAACCGTGCGGCCTTGCTTGATGCTAAGGTTTTCTGTCCATACACTGGAACTGGTCTTCCTGGGACATACTCTCTTTCAAAGAGCTGGATCCTGACAGGGGACAGCAGATACTCTCCTTCCTTTGAGTGCCCAGTCACTGCCGGACATCCGCAAACCAGGATGGAATCGGATTCAGTCCCTCACAGCACAATCCTTCCACCATGTCAGGTCATTACTTCCTGGTTCACCCAGAAGCATGCTGACTGTGCTGCAAAACAGCGGCCTCTAGTGGCCGGAATGCCAAATGACAGCTCCAGTACAATTTAAACATAAATATACAGGCAGAGCTTATCCACAATCTCACACTTTCATGCTCTGCTGTTATCTCGAGCGGCATTTACACTTTCGGCTTTTATTTCATGTCTTATGCTGCATCCGCACGTCCTTACTGTACTGCACTTTTCTACTCTTGGTTCGTATTCACTCAGATTGGTCTCACATTCAATCTGCGCTCACCTGTTGGCTGTTACATCTCACTCCGTCCCCAGCCGACAGCCGGATCCGTATTACATGCCTGTTATTACATGTTGTATACTCGGCTTACAGCCATAGCTGCTACTGTTAATCCGTTTTCATGCTCTGGATGCACCACCCTGGTGTTCCCACCTTGCTCCACTCACAACCAGAGCTGCGTTTATACCAATTTTCATGCTCTGCTTATACCCAAAGTTGTGTTCACACTTCTACTACTACACCAGGTTGTATACCCCACTCACCAAAGCCGCTTTCCATGTCTGCGGTCACATCAAGTTAATATTCCGTTCACATCCAAAGCTGCGTCCGCATGTCTGCTTTACACATCTTGTCCTATACTCCTTTCACTACTAGAGCTGCGTCCACATGTCTGCTTTCGCATCACGTCAATACTCTGCTCACTTTCAGGTTGCATTTATACGTCTGCTTTATACCATGCTTTTCATGCGCTACCCATACTCAGAGCTGCGCCTATTCCATGTTTTTAGGTACCACTCGCATCCAAAGCTGCATTCACCCATTTGTTGTTACATCATGTGTTGTACTCTGCTCCCACTCAAAGCTGCATTCTCCTGTTCATTGCTACGTCATGGTTTTGCTCAATCTCACCGGGGCAGTCTGCACCCACCGCTCTGGTACCTATCTCCTGACAAACATAACTGCGTTCTTTTCAGGCTTACGTTCCCTTCCTCGTGGTCTGTCACATTCCATAGGCCTAGTTTCTGTTTAATCCTGGTTCATATTCACTCAGACTGGTCTCCTTTTACTTCTGGTTCGTATTCACTCAGACTGGTCTCCTGCCCCAGTTCACCAAACAGCTCCTCAGCGGAGGTCAGTGGGCCGATAGGAGTACGTTTCCTGCTATGTTTTCACAAGCTGTTCATTTGTTTGTCACGATAAGAGACTTCTCTTAGCGAACTTGCAATGCCCCAGGCATTTCATGTATACGTTTATGGTTCACGGTGGTTAGTGTTTTATGTATGCACGTGCTTCGGATTACTAATATCTATATTTTTAACGCCTGTTGGCAGTCATGTTCCTTAGGCCACCTTCTAGCTAATCCAATCATTCAAGTAGCTTCATATGCCATCAGGTCCGGCTTACGTTTTAATTACTTATCGTCACCGCAACGTCATCCCTCTGGCTTCGGGGGCCCTATGACCGATCCGGCCTCATGGCTCCGGGGGCCCCTTGACCGCTTTTCATGTTTTGTTTGTTAAGGGTACGACATGGTTGTAGGCTGGTTAGTTTCCCAGGTTTCTGTTGGAGGTTATGCGAGTCTATGTCTTTGTCTTTCTAGGTTATCGAGTCCCGGTTGCTTACTAAACCCGTTGGGTTAAGGCCCAATCTTTTCCCCAGCCGTCCTTAATTCTAAGGTTCGCATCCCGACGGCTGCCCGGCCCCATGGGCCCCTGGTGGTTGCTTCAGCCCCATGGCTTCAGGGGTCTGACCAATGGTTGTCTGTCCACCTGTGCAGCTATGCTTTTGAATGACTCATATCTTTACCTGCTTACCAACTTATGTTATTAATTTTAGTTAATGTCCGTTATTATCTCCATTTTCTGTCACGTTTCCCTTCGTCTTTTCAGGTCATGCAGTTGAACTATTGGGGTCACCTTCCACGTCGGTCAGTTCTCGTTCCTAACGATATTTTGCCTTGCATGTTATTCAGGCCACGTAGTTTATCTTGGGTATCGCCTGCCACATCGGTCAGGCTCATGGTTTAATTCACGTGCACCTTATTCATGTCACTTTTCATAGTTATAATTCTTAAAAAAAAAAAAAAAAACGTCCCCATGGCTTCGGGGGCCCGACGACTGCTTCGACCCCATGGTTTCGGGGGCCCGACGACTGCTTCGACCCCTTGGCTTCGGGGGCCCGATGACTGCTTCGGCCCCATGGCTTCGGGGGCCCGACGACTGCTTCGGCCCCATGGCTTCGGGGGCCCGACGACTGCTTCGGCCCCATGGCTTCGGGGGCCCGACGACTGCTTCGGCCCCATGGCTTCGGGGGCCCGACGACTGCTTCGGCCCCATGGCTTCGGGGGCCCGACGACTGCTTCGGCCCCATGGCTTCGGGGGCCCGACGACTGCTTCGGCCCCATGGCTTCGGGGGCCCGACGACTGCTTCGGCCCCATGGCTTCGGGGGCCCGATGACTGTTTTCAAACCTGCTGGGCTGATTGCCTGGTTGGTTGTCCATCTGTGCATCTAGGCTGATTTGACCCCTATGTATCGCACACATACCTGCTTTCCTCATAATCCATGTTGATCGCTCCATGTTGATCCATGGCTTCGGTGGCCCGACGACCTGCTTCGGCCCCATGGCTTCGGGGGCCCGACGACCTGCTTCGGCCCCATGGCTTCGGGGGCCTGACGACCTGCTTCGGCCCCATGGCTTCGGGGGCCCGACGACCTGCTTCGGCCCCATGGCTTCGGGGGCCCGACGACCTGCTTCGGCCCCATGGCTTCGGGGGCCCGACGACCTGCTTCGGCCCCATGGCTTCGGGGGCCCGACGACTGTTTTCAAACCTGCTGGGCTGATTGCCTGGTTGGTTGTCCATCTGTGCATCTAGGCTGGCCCCTATGTATCGCATACATACCTGCTTCCCTAATTTCCTAATAATCCATGTTGATCGCTCCATGTTGATCCATGGTTTCGGGGGCCCGACGACTGCTTCGGCCCCATGGCTTCGGGAGCCCGACGTCTGCTTCGGCCGCATGGCTTCGGGGGCCCGACGTCTGCTTCGGCCCCATGGCTTCGGGGGCCCGATGACTGCTTTGGCCCTATGGCTTCGGGGGCCCGATGACTGCTTTGGCCCTATGGCTTCGGGGGCCCGATGACTGCTTTGGCCCTATGGCTTCGGGGGCCCGATGACTGCTTTGGCCCTATGGCTTCGGGGGCCCGATGACTGCTTTGGCCCTATGGCTTCGGGGGCCCGATGACTGCTTCGGCCCTATGGCTTCGGGGGCCCGATGACTGCTTCGGCCCTATGGCTTCGGGGGCCCGATGACTGCTTCGGCCCTATGGCTTCGGGGGCCCGATGACTGCTTCGGCTCCATGGCTTCGGGGGCCGACGACTGCTTCGGCCCCATGGCTTCGGGGGCCCGACGACTGTTTTCAAACCTGCTGGGCTGATTGCCTGGTTGGTTGTCCATCTGTGCATCTAGGCTGATTTGGCCCCTATGTATCGCATACATACCTGCTTCCCTAATTTCCTAATAATCCATGTTGATCGCTCATTTTATGTTTTGACCGCAAACTGGTCCGGTTCGCCCTACAGCATTATTGTCATGTCTTACGCAGATATTTCGTCTTTCTTTAATTGTTCATGCTTTCGTTCAGGTCCTGCCAGAGGAAGAACAAGTAGGGCAATTCGCTCTAGCATTTCAGTCTCTGATCGTAGTCGATCATATCTTGTCAACCAGGTCCCTGCGCAAAGTCTTTGCCTTGTTACCACGACCAGGAATTCATTTTCGCCAGTAGCTTCATTGCATTGCATTCCCTCACTCATGGGAGGGCATAGACAGAATCTTGTATATCATGGCTTAATAGCTTCTTGCCCCACTAACCTCCGACTCCCTACAACCACGTTGAATCGGATTTTGGACAAGGTCCAGCATTTTCTCACGGAAGATTCAGATAGTAGGTCGGTCTTCACGTCTCAAGCGTAAAAACAATTCTCAGGGGCGCACAGTAGAACAAAGCGCGGATAGCTGTTGTCTGGGTAACTATTCAAGGATTCTCTTCCTATCTACATGGTTCTTTTTGGCCCTCATTCCTGCATAGTCTAGGCAGTTAGGCTTTGGTCCCACGATCTCCTGACGCTAGGGCATTGCCAGTACTCGCACTAGAACCAAACTTTACAAGTTTCAGTTGGTTTTTATGATCCATTTCACAACTTATTCTCGGTCCTCCATTCCGCTTTGGTGCAGTATCCGCAATATTGAGCATCATGTCTCTGGCCTTGTCATCCACAAGATGGGTTGTAGGTTTCCTACTGGTCTTGCCTCACATACCCCGAATTTTCGCTCTAGATTCCGGATGCCTTGCAGTTGGCTTGGGGATTAGTTTGTACATGCCATTCAAATTCCTTTTCTACCCTACTTGGCTTGGTTTTTGCCCACTTATAGGCCTACCCACGATCATGGCTTAGGGCACACAACAAGCCGTTTAGTCAGGTCAGCTAAGACACGCCTAGCTGGGTTAGGTTGTTCCCGTTGTTTTCTCCCTAGGGTTCTTCGGATACCTCTTGGCCGTAGCCATGACCACAAGTTGGTAAGGCTGATTAGTCAGCCTGCATTTGTGGGAGGGGCGGAGGCTCTTCATATACGAGCCACACCCTCACTCACAGGTGTGTGTTTTCAGGTGCCCCACCCTCCCTCCCTTATCTTCTCATTTCCACAGGGTATGCCCACTTATAGGCCTACCCACGATCATGGCTTAGGGCACACAACAAGCCGTTTAGTCAGGTCAGCTAAGACACGCCTAGCTGGGTTAGGTTGTTCCCGTTGTTTTCTCCCTAGGGTTCTTCGGATACCTCTTGGCCGTAGCCATGACCACAAATATATATATATATATCTATATTCTCAGATGCCATTACAGACTCAACTTCATTGATCTTATTCTCCATAGTTTGAGAACCATAGTTTTTTCAGTTTTTAGGCGATTATCTTAGGTAGGGTATGATTTTTGTGGGATGAGATGACTGTTTGATTGGCACTATTTTGGGGTGCGTATGACTTTTTGATCGCTTGCCATTACACTTTTTGTGATGTAAGGTGACAAAAAATGTTTGTTTGTTTTTTGTTTTTTTTACACAGTTTTTATCTAATTTTTTTACGGTGTTCACCTGAGGGTTTGTCATGTGATAAACGGAAGTGGCAATAGCTCATATGTATACTTTTTTTATTTACTTAAGTTTTACCCTTTTTTTTACTTGAAACTTTAGCTTTTTTGGGGTGAAAACTATTTTTTTTTTTTACTTTTTTCACTTAACTTTTTGTCCCACTTTGGGACTTAAACTTCTGGGGGTCTGATCCCCTTTACAATGCATTCCAATACTTCTGTATTGGAATGCATTGGCTGTACGAGTAGTACAGTGTGTATTACTCATATAGCTTTCTGCCTGTGAGATCCAGGGTGCTGGATCTCACAGGCTCTCCACCGGAAGGCAGCCCCGATGCCTAAGGAAGGCATGCCTTTCATGCCATTGGGTCCCCGTCACAGCAACATGGGAACCCGATGGCAGCGCCGATCCCCGCCCGCCATCGCTGACCGCGGCACATGAAGGGTTAATGAGCCGGCATCGGTGATTTCAAAAATGCCGGCGCATGCAGCAGGGCTCTGGCTATCAGTGACTGGCGGACCCCTGCTGCTGATCGGGCGGGCGCAGCTCCTGCCCCGCCCAATCCCCATGAAGTACATGTACGTCATGGGTCTTTAAATCCCACAAAGAAATTATGTACATGTAGTCATGGGTCCTTAAGGGGTTAAATGACTGATTGGTTGAGGGTTGCAGGGAATTTGCTCAAGGTGGGAGCCAGCATTTTCTAGTTATGCCCCCGGTCTATTAGATTGTGGTCTGTTTGGCCACCACTGTTTTAGTCAGTTGATATTTTAATTGTGTGCCATGTCTTATACTTTCTGTGGATTTTTATATGAAAAAGTTATAAAACTTCAATACAATTTTTTTATTTTATTCATCAATAATAAAATGTGTTTTGTTCTTGGCAGATGACTGTACCAGGAACTTAGAAAAACATCTGGTATCTTCAGATTTTCAAGTAGATGATTGTGGTATCACACGAGAAAGATTTGAAGAGCATGCCAATATGCAAGATATATCATCATCCAATCACAGCAACAATGCATCATTTGATTCTTTTAAACAGGTCCGATCTTCTGATTCATCACAGACTGTAACACAGAATAAAAGTCACAGAAGAGGTGCTAAACATCAAACGGCTCACGTAAAAAAGAAGCCATTTTCATGTTCAGAATGTGGAAAATGGTTTACATTTAAATCAGCTCTTGTTGTACATCAGAGAAATCACACAGGGGAGAAGCCATTTTCATGTTCAGAATGTGGGACATGTTTTAACCGTAAATCGGATCTTGTTGTACATCAGAGAATTCACACTGGGGAGAAGCCATTTTCATGTTCAGAATGTGGGAAATGTTTTAAGAGTAAATCAGGTCTTGATAGACATCAGAGAATTCACACAGGGGAGAAGCCATTTTCATGTTCAGATTGTGGGAAATGTTTTTACCGTAAATCAGATCTTGTCATACATCAGAGAATTCACACAGGGGAGAAGCCATTTTCATGTTCAGAATGTGGAAAAAGTTTTAACCAGAAATCAGATCTTGTTATACATCAGAGAATTCACACAGGGGAGAAGCCATTTTCATGTTCAGAATGTGGGAAATGTTTTAACCGTAAATCATATCTTGTTATACATCAGAGAATTCACACAGTGGAGAAGCTATTTTCATGTTCAGAATGTGGGAAATGTTTTAACCGTAAATCATATCTTGTTATACATCAGAGAATTCACACAGTGGAGAAGCTATTTTCATGTTCAGAATGTGGGAAATGTTTTAAGATGAAATCAGAATTTGTTATACATCAGAGAAGTCACAAAGGGGAGAAGCCATTTTCATGTTCAGAATGTGGGAAATGTTTTAACCGTAAATCAGCTCTTGTTATACATCAGAGAATTCACACAGGAGAGAAGCCATTTTCATATTCAGAGTGTGATATGTGTTTCAACCATTAAATATCTTGTTAATCATCAAAAAATAAAAAACATATAAGAGAAGCCATCTTCATGCTTAGCCCGTTTAGTGACCTCCTCCTTCATGTGTTTTTTTTATGGTGGTCACTAACTGGCTTCAATCCTTCAGAAACACCTTTTTACAAAACAGCACCTTGCTTTCAGTTACTAGAGGTAGCCGAGGGCTTAGAGCGATGATTGGGACCGCTGTGAGAGCTCCCCAAACAAACAGTCTCCTGTATTGAATGAATATTGGCAATCAAAGGGCAGACCCAGTTAAAAGTGAAACTAAAGTGTGTGTGTATATATATATATACATATATATATATATATATAAAATCTAAACACAAATGTTTGCTGAGAGAAAAACAAAACAAAAAAAACGGTATTCCACCCTGCCTGTGATCTGTATGAGGACCCTCCATTATTGTAAAACTGCAAATACAGGGGCCTATACAGGTGAAACTCGAAAAATTTGAATATCGTGCAAAAGTCCATTTATTTCAGTAATGCAAATTAAAAGGAATTGCATTAATGCAGCTTAAAATTAGAATTTTGTGAAAAGGTTCAATATTCTAGGCTTAGTGTCTCACTCTAGTCATCTAATTAATCCATATCCCCTGAACAAAGGGTACCTCAAAATTGTGATTTTGTAGTTTCATAAGCTGTAAGCCATAATCATCCAAATTATAACAAATAAAGGTTTGAAATATCTCGCTTTGCATGTAATAAGTCTGTCTCATATATTAGTTTCACCTTTTATGTTGGATTATGTTGGATTACTGAAATAAATGAACTTTGCACTATATTCAAATTTTTTCGAGTTTCACCTGTATGTGAAAGTCTTGTTTACTGCCTCAGAAGAACGCTTAAAATTATTATTAAAATGTTGTGGCTATCCGCCAACAATACAATTCAGGCTGGTGCAGTGGAGTAGTGGACTGTTTGTTTAAGGCCTCATGCACACAACCGTTGTGTGCATCCGTGGCCGTTGCGCCGTTTTCCTTTTTTTTTTCGCGGACCCATTGACTTTCAATGGGTCCGTGGAAAAATCGGAAAATGCACCGTTTTGCAGCCGAGACCGTGATCCGTGTATCCTGTCCGTCAAAAAAATATGACCTGTCCTATTTTTTTGACGGACAACAGTTCACGGACCCATTCAAGTCAATGGGTCAGTGAAAGAACACGGATGCACACAAGATTGGCATCCGTGATCCGTGGCCGTAGGTTACTTTCATACAGACGGATCCGAAGATCCGTCTGCATAAAAGCTTTTTCAGAGCTGAGTTTTCACTTCGTGAAAACTAATTTCCGACAGTATATTCTAACACAGAGGCGTTCCCATGGTGATGGGGACGCTTCTAGTTAGAATATACAACGAACTGTGTACATGACTGCCCCCTGCTGCCTGGCAGCACCCGATCTCTTACAGGGGGCCTTGATCCGTACAATTAACCCCTCAGGTGCTGCACCTGAAGGGGTTAATTGTGCTATCTTAGCCCCCTGTAAGAGATCCGGGGCTGCCAGGCAGCAGGGGGCAGACCCCCCTCCCTCCCCAGTTTAAATTTCATTGGTGGCCAGTGCGCCCCCCCTCCCTCCCTCTATTGTAATGATAACATTGGTGGCAGTGTGCGGCCCCCCCCCCCCCGGCCCCCTCCTCCCTCCCTCTATTGTAATGATAACATTGGTGGCAGTGTGCGGCCCCCCCCCCCGGCCCCCTCCTCCCTCCCTCTATTGTAATAATAGCATTGGTGGCACAGTGTGCGGCCCCCCCCTCCCTCCCTCTATTGCAATAACATTGGTAGCAGTGTGCGCCCCCCCCCCCTCCCTCTATGGTTTTAATACATTGGTGGCAGTGTGCGCCCCCCCCCCTTCCTCCCTCTATTCTTTTAATACATTGGTGGCAGTGTGCGGCCTCCCCTCCCCCCCCCCCCCCCCAGATCATTGGTGGCAGCGGAGTTCCGATCGGAGTCCCAGTTTAATCGCTGGGGCTCCGATCGGTAACCATGGCAACGAGGATTCTACTGCAGTCCTGGTTGCCATGGTTACTTAGCCTTAGCAATAGTAGAAGATTCATACTTACCTGCTGGCTGCTGCGATGTCTGCGTCCGGCCGGGAGCTCTTCCTACTGGTAAGTGACAGCAATGCGCCGCACAGACCTGTCACTTACCAGTAGGAGGAGTTCCCGGCCAGACACAGAGATCGCAGCAGCCAGGTAAGTATGATGCTTCTACTCCGCTGCCACCAATGATCGGGGGGGGGGAGAGGGGAGGCCTCACACTGCCACCAATGCCATTATTACAATAGAGGGAGGGAGGGGGGGCGCACACTGCCACCAATGCTATTATTACAATAGAGGGAGGGGGGGCGCACACTGCCACCAATGCTATTATTACAAGGGAGGGAGGGGGGGCGCACACTGGCCACCAACGAGTTAACTACAGGGGAGGGAAGGGGGGCCCACTGGCCACCAATGAGTTAACTACAGGGGGGGGGTCTGCCCCCTGCTGCCTGGCAGCACCTGCCAGGCAGCAGGGGGCAGTCATGTACACAGTTTTTTTTGTATATTCTAACCTGAAGCGTCCCCATCACCATGGGAACGCCTCTGTGTTATAATATACTGTCGGATCTGAGTTTCACGCTGTAGCTCATATCTGACAGTATATTCTAACATAGAGGCGTTCCCATGGTGATGGTCCCCAGAAAACTCCAATCCGATGGTATAAAAGAACTCCAGACTTTACATTGAAAGTCAATTGGGACGGATCCGTTTGAAATGGCACCATATTGTGTCAACGTCAAACGGATCCATCCCCATTGACTTGCATTGTAATTCAGGGCGGATCCGTTTGGCTCCGCACGGCCAGGCGGACACCAAAACGACTTTTTTTTTCATGTCCGTGGATCCTCCAAAAATCAAGGAAGACCCACGGACGAAAAAACTGTCACGGATCACGGACCTACGGACCCCGTTTTTGCGGACCGTGAAAAAAAAACTGTTGTGTGCATGAGGCCTAATATTCAGCCACTAGCTTCACTAGTACCAATGATACTTCTGTGTGCAGTACTGGATAATCTACACCGGGATAACTGCTCTCAGAGTAGATACACTTTTTGTTGGTAGTGTGTATCATGGGTTAAGGTACTTTCACACTAGCGTTTTTCTTTTCCGGCATAGAGTTCCGTCACAGGGGCTCTATACCGGAAAAGAACTGATCAGGCATATCCCCATGCATTCTGAATGGAGAGTAATTCGTTCAGTTTGCATCAGGATGTCTTCAGTTCAGTCGTTTTGACTGATCAGGCAAAAGAGAAAACCGCAGCATGCTACGGTTTTATCTCCGGCGAAAAAAAACTGAAGACATGCCTGAACGCCGGATCAGGCATTTTTTCCCATAGGAATATATTAGCGCCGGATCCGGCAGTCAGAATACCGGAATGCCGGATCCGTTGGTCCGCATGACAAGCGGAGAGACGGATCAGTCCTTGCAATGCATTTGTGAGATGGATCCACATCCGGATCCGTCTCACAAATGCTTTCAGTCAGCGGCGGATCCGGCGGCCAGTTCAGACGACGGAACTGCCCACCGGATCACACTGCCGCAAGTGTGAAAGTAGCCTAATTCGTTCAGTTTGTATCAGGATGTCTTCAGTTCAGTCATTTTGACTGATCAGGCAAAAAATAAAACCGTAGCATGCTACAGTTTTATCTCCGGCGAAAAAAACTGAAGACATGCCAGATCTGGCATTTTTTCCCCCTAGGAATGTATTAGTGCCAGATCCGGCATTCAAAATACCAGATCCGTCCTTCTGTGAGGTAGAAGCCAATTTTCCCCACTTTAGGGGGAAATAATTTGTTCCCGACTCCAATCAGTAAATCAGAATAACTCCCTGGATCAACGACCCCTCTCTAGTAGCTACAGCCTGTAATATTATTACACTCCAGAAATACATCCAGGCCCCTCTTGAACTCTTTTAGTAAAACTCACCATCGCCACCTCCTCAGGCAGAGAGCTTCATAGTTTCACTGCTCTTACCGAAAATAATCCTATTTGTTTGTGTACAAACCTTCTTTCCTCCAGACGCAGAGGATGTCCCCTCGTCACAGTCACAGTCCTGGGGATAAATAGATGATGGGATAGATCTCTGTACTGACCCCTGATCTATTTATACATAGGTATTAGATCTCCCCTCAGTCGTCCTTTTTTCTAAAGCGAATAACCCTAATTTTGACTGTAGACCACCCATTCCAGTTATTACTTCAGTTGCCCTCCTCTGAACCCTCTCCAGCTCTGCTATGTCTCCCTTATTCACAGGAGCCCAGAACTGTACACAATACTGCAATACTCCTTGTAAAGTGGCAGGACTATGTTCTCATCATGGGCACCTATGCCCCTTTTGATGCAACCCATTATCTAATTTCCCCTGGCAGCAGCTGCCTGACCCATTCTATTCTATATATTGTCAGATCAAATCAATATCCTTTTAGGGGTTCTATCTACATATAAAATAATAAATTTTATTTCAATTCTTTAAAACATCCCAACAAGAACGAGTATCGGGTTTTCATCCAATCTTTTTGTGTATGTTCAGATGCCGAAGTGGAGTGAGTGAATAAACTATCTTTTGTTGGTTTTTGGTGTGAACTGTTTGCCTATTAATTACTCTTTATCCAGTTATTTAGGGTGACTGGAATATGGAATTAAGGGATAATATTCCTATGTCCAGTGATAGTTATCAGATCAATCGCAGTTACATTCACTGCTTTATTAGGCTCTCATAAATTACAGAGGAAAGCCCCAATAGTCTGTAATTGGTGACCCAGGTCTCCGGGTTCACTCACGTACAACTGTCCCTTGGTCCCGTGTGTACAGGACCAATGCAAACATACACACCACACTCGCACCACTAAATATACAGCATCTAGTTTTAGTTGGATGGAAAAATGCCCTGCCTAAAACATTTGTCAGTGTTAAACCTCATCTGCCACTTATCTGCCCAAGCCTCCAATCTATCCAGACCCCTCTGTAGCAGTATACTGTCCTCTTCCATTTTAATTACTTTACACAGTTTAGTGTCATCTGCAAAAAATTATATTTTACTATGCAAGCCTTCTACAAGATCATTATTAAATATATTGAAGAGAATAGGGCCCAATACTGACCCCTGTGTTACCCCACTAGTGACAGTGACCCCATGAGTGTGTACCATTAATAACCACCCTCTCTTTTCTATCATTGAGCCAGTTACTTACCCACAAGCAGACATTTTCTCCCAGTCCAAGCATTATTTGATATACCAACCTTTTATGTGGTACAGTGTCAAATAGGGGTGCACCGAAATTTCGGCGGCCGAAAATGCACCTAATCTGTTTCTGCCGATATTTTTACATATCGGCCGGAAATAGCGGGGAGGGACTGGGAGGAGGAGCTGGGGGCCGGTGCGTTCACTGTGCTCCGGCCCCCAGCTCCAGTAGTTATAAAATGTTGTACAATTAATAAGCATTCTATTCACGAGGCCCCCCTCTGCAGTATTACATTCAATACAGCCACTTCCTACTCACAGGGCTGTGCTGGCCGGCCGGGCAGACGAGCGGCAGCATCACGACTGACGTCACATGCCTGCGCCGCCTCCTTCATTCAGAAAGTAGGCCGGGCACATGACGTCAGTCGTGACGCTGCCGCTCCTCTGCCCGGCCGGCCAGCACAGCCCTGTGAGTAGGAAGTGGCTGTATTGAATGTAATACTGCAGAGGGGGGCCTCGTGAATAGAATTAATTGTACAACATTTTATAACTACTGGAGCTGGGGGCCGGAGCACAGTGAACGCACCGGCCCCCAGCTCCTCCTCCCAGTCCATCCCCGCTATTTTCTATTAATTGTACAATTGGGGGGGGGGGGTCTGTGGATGGCACTGTTATGGGGTGGGTGGGGGTCTGTGGATGGCACTGTTATGAGGTGGGGGGGTCTGTGGATGGCACTGTTATGGGGTGGGGGTCTGTGGATGGCACTGTTATGGGGTGGGTGGGGGTCTGTGGATGGTACTGTTATGGGGTGGGTGGGGGTCTGTGGATGGCACTGTTATGAGGTGGGGGGGTCTGTGGATGGCACTGTTATGGGGTGGGTGGGGGTCTGTGGATGGCACTGTTATGGGGTGGGTGGGGGTCTGTGGATGGCACTGTTATGAGGTGGGGGGGTCTGTGGATGGCACTGTTATGGGGTGGGTGGGGGTCTGTGGATGGCACTGTTATGAGGTGGGGGGGTCTGTGGATGGCACTGTTATGGGGTGGGGGTCTGTGGATGGCACTGTTATGGGGTGGGTGGGGGTCTGTGGATGGCACTGTTATGGGGTGGGTGGGGGTCTGTGGATGGCACTGTTATGAGGTGGGGGGGTCTGTGGATGGCACTGTTATGGGGTGGGTGGGGGTCTGTGGATGGCACTGTTATGGGGTGGGTGGGGGTCTGTGGATGGCACTGTTATGAGGTGGGGGGGTCTGTGGATGGCACTGTTATGGGGTGGGTGGGGGTCTGTGGATGGCACTGTTATGAGGTGGGGGGGTCTGTGGATGGCACTGTTATGGGGTGGGGGTCTGTGGATGGCACTGTTATGGGGTGGGTGGGGGTCTGTGGATGGCACTGTTATGGGGTGGGTGGGGGTCTGTGGATGGCACTGTTATGAGGTGGGGGGGTCTGTGGATGGCACTGTTATGGGGTGGGTGGGGGTCTGTGGATGGCACTGTTATGGGGTGGGTGGGGGTCTGTGGATGGCACTGTTATGAGGTGGGGGGTCTGTGGATGGCACTGTTATGGGGTGGGTGGGGGTCTGTGGATGGCACTGTTATGGGGTGGGTGGGGGTCTGTGGATGGCACTGTTATGGGGTGGGTGGGGGTCTGTGGATGGCACTGTTATGAGGTGGGGGGGTCTGTGGATGGCACTGTTATGGGGTGGGGGGTCTTTTAAAAGTATTTGGGCAAAACGGCAGTTTCGGTTTCGGTTTCGGTCAAGGGGTATCCTGAATTTTCGGTTTCGGTTTCGGACCAGAATTTTCATTTCGGTGCACCCCTAATGTCAAATGCTTTGGAGAAGTCCAGATATACGGCATCCATTGATTCGCCGCTGTCAAGTCTAGAACTTACCTCCTCATAGAAACTGATTAAATTAGTTTGGCATGACCGATCCCTCATGAAGCCATGCTGATATGGCGTTATTTGCTTATTTTTATTGAGGTACTCCAAGATAGCATCTCTTAGAAAACCTTCAGTTTACCAACGACAGATGTTAAACTTACCGGCCTATAGTTTCTGGGCTCTGTTTTTGGACCCTTTTTGAATATTGGCACCACATTTGCTTTGTGCCAATCTTGTGGAAAAAAAACCCTGTCAGTATAGAATTCTTAAATATCAACAATATGGGTCTGGCTAGGACATAACCCAATTCTCTTAGGATACGGTGGTGTATGCCATCTGGTCCCAGCAATATGTCTATTTTAATCTTCTTCCTGGGTGAGACAGGGCACTTTTAATGGGGAATTTACTTTTTCATTTTGCATTTTATCTGACAGTTTATTTTCTTCAGTGAATTCAGTGAAGAATAAAATATTTAATAGCTTTGCTTTTTCCTCATCACTCTCTGCAACTCCCCCCTCATTACTCTGTAAAGGGCCGACACCTTCAGATTTATACTGTTTACCATTTATATAATTCAAGAAAATTTTAGGGTTATTTCTGATATTTGCAGATTCTATATTGACAGGGAATGTCCCACAGGATTGGCGCATGGCAAATGTGGTGCCAATATTCAAAAAGGGTCCAAAAACAGAGCCTGGAAACTATAGGCTGGTAAGTTTAACATCTGTTGTGGGTAAACTGTTTGAAGGTTTTCTGAGAGATGCTATGTTAGAGCATCTTAACGGAAATAAGCAAATAACGCCATATCAGCATGGCTTTGTGAGGGATCGGTCATGTCAAACAAATTTAATCAGTTTCTATGAGGAGGTAAGTTCTAGACTTGACAGCGGCGAATCAATGGATGTCGTATATCTGGACTTCTCCAAAGCATTTGACACTGTACCACATAAAAGGTTAGTATATAAAATGAGAATGCTCGGACTGGGAGAAAACGTCTGTAAGTGGGTAAGTAACTGGCTCAATGATAGAAAAGAGAGGGTGGTTATTAATGGTACATACTCAGATTGGGTCACTGTCACTAGTGGGGTACCTCAGGGGTCAGTATTGGGCCATATTCTCTTCAATATATTTATTAATGATCTTGTAGAAGGCTTGCATAGTAAAGTATCAATTTTCGCAGATGACACTAAACTGTGCAAAGTAATTAACACTGAAGAGGACAGTATACTGCTACAGAGGGATCTGGATAGATTGGAGGTTTGGGCAGATAAGTGGCAGATGAGGTTTAACACTGACAAATGTAAAATTATGCACATGGGAAGGAATAATGCAAGTCACCCGTACTTATTAAATGGTAAAACACTCGGTAACACTGACATGGAAAAAGATCTAGGAATTTTAATAAACAGCAAACTAAGCTGCAAAAAACAGTGTCAGGCAGCTGCTGCCAAGGCAAATAAGATAATGGGTTGCATCAAAAGGGGCATAGATGCCCGTTATGAGAACATAGTCCTACCACTTTACAAATCATTAGTCAGACCACACATGGAGTACTGTGTACAGTTCTGGGCTCTAGTGAACAAAGCAGACATAGCAGAGCTGGAGAGGGTCCAGAGGAGGGCAACTAAAGTAATAACTGGAATGGGGCAACTACAGTACCCTGAAAGATTATCAAAATTAGGGTTATTCACTTTAGAAAAAAGACGACTGAGAGGAGATCTAATTAATATGTATAAATATATCAGGGGTCAGTACAGAGATCTATCCCGTCATCTATTTATTCCCAGGACGGTGACTGTGACGAGGGGACATCATCTGCGTCTGGAGGAAAGAAGGTTTGTACACAAACATAGAAGAGGATTCTTTACGGTAAGAGCAGTGAGACTATGGAACTCTCTGCCTGAGGAGGTGGTGATGGTGAGTACAATAAAGGAATTCAAGAGGGACCTGGATGTATTTCTGGAGCGTAATAATATTACAGGCTATAGCTACTAGAGAGGGGTCGTTGATCGAGGGATTTATTCTGATTGCCTGATTGGAGTCGGGAAGGAATTTTTATTCCCCTAAAGTGAGGAAAATTGGCTTCTACCTCACAGGGTTTTTTGCCTTCCTCTGGATCAACTTGCAGGATGACAGGCCGAACTGGATGGACAAATGTCTTTTTTCGGCCTTATGTTATGTACAGGTCCTTCTAAAAAAATTAGCATATTGTGATAAAGTTCATTATTTTCTGTAATGTACTGATAAACATTAGACTTTCATATATTTTAGATTCATTACACACCAACTGAAGTAGTTCAAGCCTTTTATTGTTTTAATATTGATGATTTTGGCATACAGCTCATGAAAACCCAAAATTCCTATCTCAAAAAATTAGCATATCATGAAAAGGTTCTCTAAACGAGTTATTAACCTAATCATCTGAATCAACTAATTAACTCTAAACACCTGCAAAAGATTCCTGAGGCTTTTAAAAACTCCCAGCCTGGTTCATTACTCAAAACCGCAATCATGGGTAAGACTGCCGACCTGACTGCTGTCCAGAAGGCCATCAGTGACACCCTCAAGCAAGAGGGTAAGACACAGAAAGAAATTTCTGAATGAATAGGCTGTTCCCAGAGTGCTGTATCAAGGCACCTCAGTGGGAAGGAAAAAGTGTGGCAGAAAACGCTGCACAACGAGAAGAGGTGACCGGACCCTGAGGAAGAATGTGGAGAAGGACCGATTCCAGACCTTGGGGGACCTGCGGAAGCAGTGGACTGAGTCTGGAGTAGAAACATCCAGAGCCACCGTGTACAGGCGTGTGCAGGAAATGGGCTACAGGTGCCGCATTCCCAGGTCAAGCCACTTTTGAACCAGAAACAGCGGCAGAAGCGCCTGACCTGGGCTACAGAGAAGCAGCACTGGACTGTTGCATGTCATTCGGAAATCAAGGTGCCAGAGTCTGGAGGAAGACTGGGGAGAGGGAAATGCCAAAATGCCTGAAGTCCAGTGTCAAGTACCCACAGTCAGTGATGGTCTGGGGTGCCATGTCAGCTGCTGGTGTTGGTCAACTGTGTTTTATCAAGGGCAGGGTCAATGCAGCTAGCTATCAGGAGATTTTGGAGCACTTCATGCTTCCATCTGCTGAAAAGCTTTATGGAGATGAAGATTTCATTTTTCAGCACGACCTGGCACCTGCTCACAGTGCCAAAACCACTGGTAAATGGTTTACTGACCATGGTATTACTGTGCTCAATTGGCCTGCCAACTCTCCTGACCTGAACCCCATAGAGAATCTGTGGGATATTGGGAAGAGAAAGTTGAGAGACGCAAGACCCAACACTCTGGATGAGCTTAAGGCCGCTATCGAAGCATCCTGGGCCTTCATAACACCTCAGCAGTGCCACAGGCTGATTGCCTCCATGCCACGCCGCATTGAAGCAGTCATTTCTGCAAAAGGATTCCCGACCAAGTATTGAGTGCATAACTGAACATAATTATTTGAAGGTTGACTTTTTTGCCTTAAAAACACTTTTTTTTTATTGGTCGGATGAAATATGCTAATTTTTTGAGATATGACATTTTGATTTTCATGAGCTGTATGCCAAAATCATCAATATTAAAACAATAAAAGGCTTGAACTACTTCAGTTGGTGTGTGATGCATCTAAAATATATGAAAGTCTAATGTTTATCAGTACATTACAGAAAATAATGAACTTTATCACAATATGCTAATTTTTTTAGAAGGACCTGTACTATGTTACTATGTTTACTCTTTAGCAATTAATCTCTGTCTCTAGTTTGTCTGCTTTTATTTGTCTTTTACATATTAACTTTTTTTCCTTGTAGCTTTTTAATGCCTCCGCGCTACCCTCCTGTTTTAGTGATTTGAAATGCTATCTTTTTGTCATTTATTGCTTTCTTTACATTTTTACTTATCGACATTGGTTTTTTTTTCTTGTTCCATAACCTTTTATTCCCATAAGGTATGTACCTTTCACGATTAGATTTTAGGATGCTTTAAAAAATATCTCATTTTGTGACTGTATTTTTATTGTTGAGGTCTTTTTCCTAGTTACGGTAGTTATGTCTATGGCCTCTCTTCGTTGGCAAAATTTTGCTTTTTTGAAGTTTGGTATTTTTGTTCCTTCCTGAAGAAGAATTCTTTTGAATGACAATTGGAAGGTTATTACTTTATGGTCACTATTTCTCAGGTGTCCCCCAACCTGCACATCTGCTGTTCTGTCAGGTCTATTGGTTAATACTAAGTCCATTGTGGTTGTCCCTAGTCGCGTCCTTAATCAGTTGGGAAAGGTAATTGTCTTTGGGTTTTGCCAAGAACCTATTTCCTTTATGAGATGTACAGGTTTCAGTTTCCCAGTCTATATCTGGGTAGTTGAAGTCCCCCATAATAACGACCTCATTAAGATTTGCCGACTTGTCTATTTTGTTTAGTAGTAGATTTTCTGTGGACTCTGGTATATTAGGCTTATAATAAACTCCTATTAGTATTTTATTATAGTTTTTTTTTTCTCCATTTATTTCTACCCACAGTGACTCCACATGTTCATGTCCCTCACTTATATCTTCTCAGACTGTGTGCTGTAGACAGGACTTTACATACATGCAGACCCCTCTCCATCTCTGGTTTTGACGATCCTTTCTAAAACAGAAGGAAACCCTGTACATTAACTGCCCAGTCATAGCTATCATCCAGCCATGTCTCAGTAATTCCCATTATGTCATAGTCCTACTCACACATCACTAATTCCAGTTACCCAGTTTTATTAGTCAGGCTTCTGGCATTAGTATACATACAATTAAAAGGTTTATGTATATTTTTTACCCTACACCTTTCCTTCTGAACTGTTCTACTCCCTCCTTCCATTCCTCCCCCGGGTCTCTATCTGCACTATCTTCCCCTCCTATAATGTGATTACTACTACCAGTCCCTAGTTTAAACACTCCTCCAACCTTCTAGCCATCTTCTCCTTCAAAACAGCTACCCCATCCCCATTGACATGCAGCCCATTCCTAAGTTAGATTCTGTAGCCAACAGAGTAGTCGGCCCAGTTCTCCAGGAACACAACCCTCTCCTTCCTACATCAGTTCTTGAGCCACTTGTTAACCTCCCTAATTTCATGCTGCATTTCTTGTCTGGCTCGTGGTACAGGTAGTTTTTTTTGGAAAACACTACGTTTTGAGGTCCTTGCCCTAAGCTTGTGACTTAACCACTTAAGGACCACAGGTTTATACCCCCCTAGTGACCAGGCCCTTTTTTTTACAAATCGTCACTGTACAACTTTAGCGGTTTATTGCTCGGTCATGCAACTTACCACCCAAATGAATTTTACCTCCTCTTCTCACTAATAGAGCTTTCATTTGGTGGTATTTCATTGCTGCTGACAGTTTTACTTTTTTTGTTATTAATCGAAATGTAACGAATTTTTTTTAAAAAAATGACATTTTTCACTTTCAGTTGTTACATTTTTCAAAAAAAAACGACATCTATATATAAATTGTTCTCAAAATTTATAGTTCTACATGTCTTTGATAAAGAAAAAAATGTTTGGGGGAAAAAAATGGTCTGGGTAAAAGTTATAGCGTTTACAAACTATGGTACAAAAATGTGATTTTCCGCTTTTTGAAGCAGCTCTGACTTTGAGCACCTGTCATGTTTCCTGAGGTTCTACAATGCCCAGACAGTAGAAAAACCCCACAAATGACCCCATTTCAGAAAGTAGACACCCTAAGGTATTCGCTGATGGGCATAGTGAGTTCATAGAACTTTTTATTTTTTGTCACAAGTTAGCGGAAAATGATGAATTTTTTTATTTTTTCCTTACAAAGTCTCATATTCCACTAACTTGTGACAAAAAATAAAAACTTCCATGAACTCACTATGCCCATCATGAAATACCTTGGGGTGTCTTCTTTCAAAAATGGGGTCACTTTTGGGGTAGTTATACTGCCCTGGCATTTTAGGGGCCCTAATGTGTGCAAAGTAGTTTGAAATAAAAATCTGTAAAAAATGGCCTGTGAAATCCCAAAGGTGCTCTTTGGAATGTGGGCCCATTTGCCCACCTTGGCTGCAAAAAACTGTCACACATGTGGTATCGTCATACTCAGAAGAAGTTGGGCAATGTGTTTTGGGGTGTCTTTTTACATATACCCATGCTGGGTGAGAGAAATATCTCGGCAAAAGACAACTTTTCCCATTTTTTTATACAAAGTTGGCATTTGACCAAGATATTTATCTCACCCAGCATGGGTATATGTAAAATTACACCCCAAAACACATTCCCCAACTTCTCCTGAGTACGGTGATACCACATGTGTGACACTTTTTTGCAGCCTAGGTGGGCAAAGGGGCCCACATTCCAAAGAGCACCTTTTGGATTTCACAGGCCATTTTTTACAGATTTTGATTTCAAACTACTTTGTACGCATTAGAGTCCCTAAAATGCCAGGGCAGTATAACTACCCCAAAAGTGACCCCATTTTGGAAAGAAGACACCCCAAGGTATTCCGTGAGGGGCATGGCGAGTTCCTAGAATTTTTTATTTTTTGTCACAAGTTAGCGGAATATGATTTTTTAAATTTTTATTACAAAGTCTCATATTCCACTAACTTGCGACAAAAAATAAAAAATTCTAGGAACTCGCCATGCCCCTCACGGAATACCTTGGGGTGTCTACTTTCCAAAATAGGGTCACTTGTGGGGTAGTTATACTGTCCTGGCATTTTAGGGGCCCATATGCGTGAGAAGTAGTTTGCAATCAAAATGTGTAAAAAATGGCCTGTGAAATCCAAAAGGTGCTCTTTGGAATGTGGGCCCATTTGCCCACCTAGGCGGCAAAAAAGTGTCACACATGTGGTATCGCCGTACTCAGGAGAAGTTGGGGAATGTGTTTTGGGGTGTAATTTTACAGATACCCATGCTGGGTCTCGGCAAAAGACAACTTTTCCCATTTTTTTTATACAAAGTTGGCACTTGACCAAGATATTTCTCTCACCCAGCATGGGTATATGTAAAATGACACCCCAAAACACATTCCCCAACTTCTCCTGAGTAAGGCGATACCACATGTGTGACACTTTTTTTTTGCAGCCTTTTTTTTGTCACAAGTTAGCGGAAATTGATTTTTTTTTTTTCTCACAGTCTCCCTTTCCGCTAACTTGGGACAAAAATTTCAATCTTTCATGGACTCAATATGCCCCTCAGCGAATACCTTGGGGTGTCTTCTTTCCAAAATGGGGTCATTTGTGGGGTGTTTGTACTGCCCTGGCATTTGAGGGTCTCCGCAGTCATTACATGTATGGCCAGCATTAGGAGTTTCTGCTATTCTCCTTATATTGAGCATACGGGTAATGAGATTTTTTTTTCCGTTCAGCCTATGGGCTGAAAGAAAAAATGAACAGCACAGATTTCTTCATTTGCATCGATCAATGTGGATGAAAAAATCTCTGCCAAAAAAAAAAAAGGAGGGGAAAGGCGTCTGCCAGGACATAGGAGCTCCGCCCAACATCCATACCCACTTAGCTCGTATGCCCTGGCAAACCAGATTTCTCCATTCACATCAATCGATGTGGATGAATAAATCATTGCCAGGATTTTTTTTTTTTTTTTATATATACAAAGTGTTTGCCAAAGCATATGAACACCGCCGCCTCCTCAGCTCATAAGCCTCGGCAAACGTATCTTTTACTGCAGAGGAGAAATCTCATCTTGCAGCGCCGCATACACCGACTTGTGTGTAATCTGACAGCAGCGCAATGCTTCTGTCAGAATGCACATCAGTGCTGCAGCTGCTTGATCGCTTGGTCCACCTAGAAGGTAAAAAAAAAAAAAAAAAACAGGCCGCAACGCAATAAATGTATTAACATTAACTTTTATAAACTTTTGAAACTGAACAATAACTTTTTGGCTTAACGGTGATTTTTTTTTTTTTTTACCTTTATAAGACAAACCTCTCCTTCCCCATGGGACAATGTGCAAAGTGCAAATCGCCCAGAGATGTGGCGAAGTACATTATGCACTTTGTCCCAGGTGAAAGGAGAGGTTTGTGGCAGCTCTGTGTGAAAGGGCCCTAAGACCCCTATGTGCCTGTCCTGTGTGACGCAATCCCTACACTAATAGTGTACCTGAGTGTGGAACTTGCGGAAACACTCCCCTATGCATAGAGCAGGCTGGTCAGGACAGTCAGGACAAAAAAAGGTTGTGTCACGCCTTATTCCACCCCTGCTACAGACACGACATCTTTTTCTTGGGGAATGTTCAGTTGGGGTACCAGGATAGACAGACAGGAAGTGTCTGCCATGTAGCTGGCTCACTACATCAGGGCCTTGGGGCACGGACCCTCCTGGATACAGGATTTCTGAAATGATCTCTTCCTTTCAGGAAGGATCCTGTTCTCCCAGCCTTACTGTAGAGAACAAAACTATTATATACAGCCAATTGGATCAAATATACAGACACCTTCTTATACCAGCGTCTGGTGCGTCTAGAAACTAAATAGGGAGCCAACATCTGGTCATTGAAGTCCACCTCTCCCATGTGAAGGTTATAGTCGTGGACAGAGAGGGGTTTTACAATGACTCCAGTTGCCCTTTCAATTTGTACAGTCGTGTCTGCGTGAATGGTGGACAGAAGGTAAGCGTCCCTCTTGTCCCTCCACTTCACCGCCAGCAGTTCTTGGTCACACAAGGCAGCCCTCTCCCCCCGTGCAAGTCTGGTACTAATGAGCCATTGGGGGGAAGCCCCGGCGACTAGATTGCGCGGTGCCACAGCATTGAATTCCGACTAGATGTAAGTGCCGAAAGAGGGCCACGCTTGAGTAAAAATTGTCCACGTATAAGTGGTACCCTTGTGCAGTAAGGGTGACACCAAGTCCCAGACAATCTTGCCACTGCTCCCCAGGTAGTCAGGACATCCGACCGGCTCCAGTTTTGAGTCTTTTCCCTAATAGACCCTAAAACGATATGTATAGCCTGTGGCTCTTTCACAGAGCTTATACAGTTTGACCCCATACCGGGTGCGCTTGCTGGGGATGTAGTTTTATGCCAAGGCGCCCGGTAAAATGTACTAGGGACTCGTCTATGCAGATGTTTTGTTTAGGGGTATACGCATCTGCAAATCTGGATGACAAATGGTCTATGAGGGGCCGAATTTTATGGAGCCGGTCATAAGCAGGGTGGCCTCTTGAATGACAGGTGTTATTGTCAGCGAAATGCATAAAGCACATGATGGCCTCAAAACGCGCCCTAGACATTGCAGCAGAGAACATGGGCATGTAATGTATCGGGTCTTTAGACCAATATGACCGCAATACATTTTTTTTAGTTAGACCCATGCTGAGGAGAAGGCCCCAAAAAATTTTTAACTCGGAAACTCTGACTGGTTTCCACCAGAAAGGCTGGGCATAGAAGCTTTCTGGATTGACGGTAATAAACTGTGTGGCGTAGCGGTTGGTTTCTGCCACAACTAGGTCATAGAGATCCGCGGTGAAGAACAGCTAAAAAAACTGAAGGGCCGATCCTATATGAGCCGTCTCCACGCGAACTCCAGACTGGGCGGTGAAAGGGGGCAATACGGGTGCGGCAGAAGCAGGGGATTGCCAATTAGGATTTGCCAGCACCTCTGGGAGACTAAGGGTTCTACGGGCCTGTAAACGCGGTGGCTGCGACAGGGGAGTTATTGCACGTGCCACCGTACCAGCTGGAACTGCCCTTCTGGTGCTCGCCGCTTCACCAGGGAATACAGCAGTGCTGGTAGAAGGTCCAGGGTGTGCTGCGCTGCTGGTATATGCCGCACCATAAACAAGATCAGCGCTAGCACCACTCTGCTGCAAATGAGGATCATCATGCGGGGTATGGAGAACTCTGACATGGGATCGGGTACGCCTGACCGTAGCAGGGACCTCTACCTCGTCATCTTTGCTATGTTTGTAGACATAGGTTTACGATATACTTCAGTATTGATGTGGCCAAGGATCGTTAGGGTGTGTTGATGTATCTCTGAAGTGAATTTCATGCCTATGTCATTATTGTTTAGACTCTTCACAAATTTGTGAACTGATGCCATCGTGCCATCCCATAAAATCAAAACATCATCTATAAACCGCCCCCAAAACAAAATGTGTCCACTGTACTGTTGAAAGTGTTAAAACAATAGTGTTCTCCCACTACCCTAAAAAAAGATTTGCATAATTCGGTCCACGCTTAATGCCCATTGCTGTACCAATTTGCTGTAAATAAAAATTCCCATTGAATAAAAAGTAGTTATGTGTGAGAAGAAACCGTAGAAGTGTAAGTACCAGCTCATTGTGAGCATGAAATTGAGTGCCCTTTGTGGATAGAAAAGAGCCTACTGCCTTTATTCCCAAATCATGCCTAATATTAGTGTATAGTGCCTCAATGTCCAAACTGGCAAGATACGTGTGATCTCGGACCTGAATCTCCTGTAATCTGGTAACTGCATCCTTGGTATCCCTAATATAAGATGGTAGAGAGGGACCAAAAGGTGAAATGAAAACATCTACATATTGGCTGATGTTTTCAGTCAGGCTATTATCTCCCGACACGATCGGTCTACCTGGTATAGGCCATCTTTGTTCATGTATCTTGGGAATTGTGTACAGGGTTGCAATAGTTGGACAAGAGTTACACAGGAATTTATATTTATTCTTTGAGATCAAATTATCTCTCTTAGCTGTTGTCAAGATGACTCTGGGTTCCTCAAGGTAATGTGCCCTGGGGTTAGCGTCTAATTTCTTGTATGTCTGCGTGCCCTTTAGTAGCATCATGACCATGTCCTCATACATTTGTCTCTCCATGATTACTATATTGCCGCCTATGTCAGACTGCTTTATTACCAACTCACTGTTATCCCTTAGTTCTACAAGAGCTGATTATTTCATCTGGGTCAAGGTTGCTGTTAACAATAGATCTGGGTGTCTTGATAATTTCGAGGTCATCGGTCACCAAATTAACAAACGTCTCAATACTTCCAAACTGAGAAAATGGTGGTGTGAATTTGGACCTAGGTTTAAGTGACGACAATGGAGTAGAGTTGAGCGGACACCTGCATGTTCGTGTTCGATGGGTTCGGCCGAACTTCGGAAAGCCCATTGAAGTCAAAAAGGGACCCAAACTTTTGAGCACTAAAATGGCTGTAAAAATGTAATGGAAAGGGCTAGAGGGCTGCAAATGGCGTCAAAATGTGGTTAAGAGCATGGCAAGTGCTCTACAAACAAATGTGGATAGGGAAATGACTTAATAACATAAAATGCGTAAAAAAAATAAAATAATAATCTTGATCTAGGAGGACCAGGTCCATATGGAGTAGGAGCATGAGGAGGCGGTGTAAGCGGCGGTGGAGGATGAGGTAGCCTACACTGTTTTTTTGTTTTAATTTTTATTTTTTAAATTGGGGTACACCCCAAAACATTGGGAAATATAACCTGTGATAACCCCCTCCACATTCAGACAATACACTGGCTGCAGGGCAGGCCAGCACCTCCAAGGGGTTAAGGGCAAGCTCAGGCCATGTGCCCAATTTGGAGACCCAGATATTACAGGGGCTGACCCCTGTCAGTCAGTTCGTGTAGGCACGTGCACACTTACTGCCCCACCATGTCGCACGTCCCC
Organism: Bufo gargarizans; assembly: GCF_014858855.1. Taxonomy (NCBI): domain Eukaryota; kingdom Metazoa; phylum Chordata; class Amphibia; order Anura; family Bufonidae; genus Bufo; species Bufo gargarizans. The sequence continues at coordinate 20,444,782 of NC_058085.1, forward strand.
GTGATGTTCACGATCCAATTTGATATCTGCTCTATCAACTTTCGATGTTCTTTTATGCGCCTACCATTGTGATCACGGGTGGTGGGGAATCGGCGTTCCAGGCCAGAGAGGGAGCATGAGAAAGAAAGACCACATCCAAAAAAGGATCAATTTTTTCAAATTTAAAATTAGAGTTGAAATATGGGAGAAATTATTAAAGCATAAAAGTGTGACAACTTTTCAACGTTTAAGCATTGAATGAAAGGATGTGGTGCGCATTAATTACTGAATAATTTATAAAATTTTATTCCCTGTCACCTATGCATAGCAGGTGTTTATTCACATCTAAAATTGTATAATGTCAACCCAAGAATGTAACAGAAAAATTATTGAAATTTATTAAGCTGTCAACTAGATAGTGGAATTGGTGAATTTCACCCCAAAAAATTAACTGACTATTTTTTTGGTCTATTAGGTATAGGAGTGGTACATCACACCCAAAAATTTGTTTATTTCACCAGAAAATGTAACTGAATTGTTTTTCTTTTTTTTTTACTGGTCTACTAGGTATAGCAGTGGTATTATACACCCAAAAATTGGTGAATTTCACCCGAAAATGTAAATGACAAAGTAGTGAAATGATTTAAAATAAAAAACACAAAAAAAAATGGATTTATGAGGTGGAGGTCCATATGGAGTATGAGTTTGAGGAGGCGGTGGAAGCGGCGGTGGAGGAGGACGAGATAGCCAACACAGGTTTTTGGTTTTAATTTGATTTTGTAAAATTAAGGTACACTCCAAAAGAGTGTGAAATATCCAAAATACAAATATGAGCAATTGCGCTGCAGTATAACAATGGCTGCGTTCACACGGGCGAGATAGTGGTTTGTCTTGAAAATTTCGAAGTTCCTGCACATCCTCAGTTCAGCATAGCGGCGTTGGCAGAAGGTAAGTCCCTGCGCAGGTATCGAACATGCAGCTGATTTACAAGGATACACCCACCCAGATGACAGTGAGTTGTGTCACTGTGACCTACAGCCTCTCTAGGGGCAGGATGATTTATGGGACAATCGCCCCTTTTCATTCTATGTATCAGTCTTTATAAGGTTCAGAGGCAGCGTCTTTATTCAATTCTGTCCGTTACCCCTGATGAAGCCAGGCTAGCTGGCAAAACATGTTGGGGGACAGTAATTAGTGTTTTAGACTCTGATGTCCATGTCAGTTCTGGCAATTAGTGCCGCAAAATAATAGTGAATATATCCAAGAGTGAACAGTGTTTGCCATATAGAATCACTCTAAACCAAACATATACAGGACGGTGTTGCACTGGTTAGCTAATACAGAGTTCAAGTGTGTGACGGTATGGGGAGTGCACCCCCAACTGACATTGCAGCTATAGCAAACACGCTTTAGAACTGAAAGGATATTAGATAGTCTTAACACCTTTTTCTCCTGTTCACATTCACTTATAACTAGTAAAGTTTTATACTAATGATAGTAAAAGTTGCGTTTTAATATCTGGGACAAGCAAGGTTATTAGCCTAAATAAGCTTTTTTTTTTTGGTGAAGACAGACCTGAGATCTTGTGCCCCGATTCCCAATCTCTTGAGCATCCAGAGTCACAAGAACATGATGCTGGGGAATGGAAATTAGTGTTTAATGAGGTGGATGATTATGAGACACAGTTGCCAATGACTCAACCAATCACTGAGGTTGTGGTTAGGTCAACAAATCATAAGGATGATTAGAGTGAGGAAGTGGAAGAGGAGGTGCTGGACGACGAGGTCACTGACCCAACCTGGGAAGGTGGCAACAAGCCAAACGAGGAGAGCAGTACAGAGGGGGGGGGGGGAATCTGCAGCACTGCAACAGGCTGGAAGCGGCAATGGGGTAGCAAAAGGTAAAAGGTGGGCACCACCGAACAGGGCCGCAACTGTTCCATGGAATACCCCCTTGCATAAATCTTCCTGGCCAAGGGGTAGGTGTTCGGCAGACGACAAGGGGTAGGTGTTTAGGAAAGTGCAGACGACAAAAGAATAGTAGTTTGCAACTTGTGCCACACCAAAATGAGCCGGGTGGTGAACACTAGCAACCTCACCACCACCAGCATGATCTGCCACATTGCATCAAAGCACCCTAATAGGTGGGCTGAATGCCTGTGTCCACAATCTGTGTCTGCGGGTCACACCACTGCCTCCTCTTCCCCTGTGTTATGTGCTGGCCAATCCCATGTCCAAGACGCAGGCCCGGATACCTCCCGCCCTGCACCTGGACCTTTGCAAGCATCATCAGTGACCACATCCACTTCATGTCATTACACCAGGCATTTGAACGCAAGTGCAAATACCCAGCCACCCACCCGCCATAGCACTAAATGCGCAGCTTTCCAAATTACTGGCCCTGGAAATGTTGCTATTTAGGCTTGTGGACACTGAGGCCTTCCGGAGCCTGATGTCGGTGGCCGTCCCTCATTACGCAGTTCCCAGCCGCATGCCAGCCTTACACCAACATGTGTCCCTTAACATCACACGTACTCTGACCAACACAGTTACTGGGAAGGTCCACTTAACCATGGACACATGGACAAGTGCTTTCGGCCAGGGACGCTACTTTTCCCTGACGGCACACTGGGTGATTGTTGTGGAGGCCGGAAGTGACTCGTACCCTGGGATGGCACAGGTGCTACCGACGCTAAGGATTGCAGGCTCCAATTCCATTAGGGTTTCTGCCACCACCTACGTTAGTGGCTTCCACCCCCACTTCTCCTCCTCCACTTCCACCTCTGAATTATCCTCATGCTGCACCAGTCAGTCATCAGTCGGTAGCTGGAAGCAGTGTAGCACTGCAGTGGGGAAGGGGCAACAGGCCGTGCTGAAGCTGATCTGCCTAGGTGACAAACAGCACACCGCCGCAGAGCTGTGGCAGGGGATAAGAGACCAGAATAAACTGTGGCTCTCGTGACTCAACCTAGAACCATAGAAAAAAGCAAAGTGTAGTAGCACAATGACAAGATATATACCGTTCCTTTATGTGGTGCTGCCAGCCATGTTGGAAACCAGTCCGATGCTCCCCCAAACATAGGTAAAACTTGAAGAAGAAAAAACGCAGCACTATCTTGTCTTCAGTATCCAAAGGTTTATTCACCAATACAGTGCGACGTTTCGACCTGTGTGGTCTTTCTCAAGCAACTAACAATGTGAACATAATTAAATACATATACCCTCTCAAAAGGTCACATGACCCAATTGAGTATGCTAATTACCAATTACATATGCAAAGTGTGCACCACCTCTCTTTGTAATCCCAACAATGGAATCTACTTATCACCTTATTCAAATCACAGCCCTTCATCATACATACTGTCATACAAAAGGTATTAAAGTCAGAAACCGTGCTTACTGCAATTCTTGATGGAATCCTGGGGAGCACATCCTAGAAGACGCCATCCTATTAGTATCCATTCAGGGGAAGCGCACACTCTATCCGGCGTTCCTCAATCTGTCCCATTCAGACTAGCCCTATTATAAACCATATAAGTAACGGGCTCAAGAAAATATCCACAAGGGAAAAGGGAGTAACTCTATTTCCTAATATGGTATAAGCTGCAGAAACCCTGTAGTATGGAACAATAGTTCTCAGTTGCTCCTTGGCCACAATAGATCCCAACTGACTCCGGACTATGCAATAGCCCTTACATAAAAAAAAAAAACTAACTGAGGTATTCTAGATCAGTGTTTCCCAACCAGTGCGCCTCCAGCTGTTGCAAAACTACAACTGCCAGCATGCCCGCACAACCAAAGTCTGCCCAGGCATGCTGGGAATTGTAGTTTTGCAACAGCTGGAGGCACACTGGTTGGGAAACACTGTTCTAGATGTTAGTATGTTTAGTCCTTAATATTTAAAGATAGCTACCGTAAGATATGAACCTTCCAGCATTAGAATCTCTTCATAGATTATACCCCCAGGTTCCATCAGTAATGCAGATACCTATAAAAAATAATAATAATACGAAATATAAATAATCACAGCCAAATAGGCATGGTTGTGTCTGAAAATGGCCGTAACTTGGTGGCGGCTTTGGAGCTGGGCAACCTTAGACACATCCCATGCCTTGCCCACGTATTCAACCTTGTGGTTCAGCGGTTTCTAAAAACATACCCCAATTTGCCTGAGCTACTGGTGAAGGTGCGCCGCTTGTGTGCACATTTTCGAGAGTCACCGACAGCTTCAGACGGTCTGTCAACGCTGCAGCAGCGCTTGAAATTGCCAGCTCACCAGCTGTTGTGTGACGTGAGCACGCGCTGGAACTCCACGTTCCACATGTTGGCCAGGCTTTGTGAGCAACAGAGGGCAGTTGTAGAATACCAGCTGCAACATGGTCATCGCCTTTCCATTCAGCTTTCCGCTATTCACAAGCGAGGAGTGGGCATGAATGTCTGACCTCGGTGAGGTTTTATGCAACTTTGAGGAATCAACACTGATGGTGAGCGGCGATGACGTTATTATCAGCGTCACCATCCCACTTCTGTGTCTACTCAAACGCTCGCTGCTCGCAATTAAGGACGACGCTTTGCATGGGGAAGAGGTGGAAATGGGGGAAGACATTACACAGGGTGATAGCCAGACCACCCTCAGTTCGTCTTCTCAGTGTGAATTGGACGATGAAGAGGAGGAGCAGGAGACGGTTGCCTCCGCTACAGAGGGTAGTACCCATAGAAGTTTAATTCCATCTGTTCAGTGTGGATGGGCGGAAGAGGATGAAGAGATTGAGAGTCATCCTCCTGATGACAACAGCGAAGTCTTGCCTGTTGGTACTCTGGCACACATGGCTTACTTCATGTTAGGCTGCCTTTCCCATGACCTGCACGTTATACAGGATACTTTTTGGTAAATTGCTCCAAAATATTCCGCTGGCGGCAGAGTCCGTACTTCCTTGGCCAACCGAGGAGGGGAGGCAAGGGGAACACACAGCAGTTCCAACAGAGGCAGGGCAACACTCTTCAAAACCTGGGACAGTTTCATGACACCCCGCCAGCACCCTCACCCTGAAGTGCGGCCTACTGCCACAAGGAGAGAATTTTTTTTGAAGATGGTGAAGGAGTACATAGCAGACCATGTCAGTGTCCTCAATCATCCCTCAGTTCCTTACAACTACTGGGTGTCCAAGCTGGACATGTAGCACGAACTGGCGCTCTACAGTTTGGAGGTGCTAGCCTGCCCTGCCGCCAGCGTTTTGTCTGAGCGTGTATTTAGTGCTGCTGGTGGCATTATAATAGAGAAGCCTATCCGCCTGTCAACTGAAAATGCTGACAGGTTGACTCATAAAAATGAACAAGGCCTAGATTGACCATGACTTCTCAACTCCACCAGAGGATTGCTGGTGAACATAAAGGCAATTTACATGTGTTGTTTTTAATGTAGTTAATAGACTGTATTCCCATGCACCCCTTCCACCACAATCAAGGGTATATGGTTGAATATTCCTTTTCTCATCCTCCTCCTCTTCTGTCATATCAACATGCATTGCTTATTCTTAACATATAATGCCCTCGCATATATGGCCTTTGAATATAATTTTTTAGCGGGTCCGCTCACCAGCAGGCCCTCACATATAATTTTTTTTACAGAGTCTGCTCACCAGCAGGCCCTCACGTATAATTTTTTACAGGGTCCGCTCATCAGCAGGCCCTCACATATAATTTTTTACAGGGTCCGCTCAACAGCAGGCCCTCACATATACTTTTTTACTGGGTCAGATCACCCGCAGGCCCAAACCTGAAATCTTTTACAGGGTCAGCTCACCTGCAGGCCCGTAACTCAACGTGAATGAGGCCCTCGTTTATATGATATACAGGTTGTATCGGAGTGCCTCTTCCTTGTAATTTTTGGCAGCACTTGCACTTTATATACAAGTAAATATACAGGAAAGAATGTTTTCTAACAATTTTTCCTATAAAATCGATTTTTTACTTTGGTTTTGTGCGTAAAACTTTAATTAGATGATGGTGATCAGTTTAAGGCCTGTTAAGCAGCATCAGCATGGTGATACAATTGAGTGGCAAGGTGACATAATGTGTAGATGGCAGCATGAGGTGGCCACATAGTGGCACAATGACTGAGTCTGGATAAAAGACTAAGGCCACAGATTGTTTAGAAAGATGCAGATGGAAACAAATCCGTGGAGCTGTATCACGGTCACCTGCAGATTAATGCAGACCAGGGGCGTAGCTATAAGGGAAGCAGGGGAAGCTGCAGCTTTGGGGCCCTGACCCAGAAGGGGCCCATCCAGGAGGAGGAGGACTAAAGGATTTGGTCAGGGCCCCCTCAACAGTATTACACAATGAAATGATATACATTGACAGTATAGACAGTGTAAAAAATGGATGGAACAGCTGCTGGCCCTGGTCTGAGAGAGCAATCTTTACTAGCCACAGGAATGGTGGCAGCATGAAAAGAAGGGGTCGTTAAAAAATTACTATGCGATGGAGCCCCATTCAAAAATTTGCTGTGGGGCCCTTTAAATTCTAGCTAAGACACTGATGCAGTCTGAAAGGATTTGGATCTTTCTGGACCTCTACGACCACCTTGGTTTGATCTGACTGACGTCAGGAGAGATATTTCTCAGCCGGCAATAACATGACACACACCCGGGTATCACTGAGAAATACTCTAACTTTATTATGCTATAGCTTGGCCTTATATAGGCAGTAGAAAATTTTGCATAACAACAGCGTTAAACCAATCATAAAGACACACATTGTTTCTCATACAGATACTACCGGAACATCCTTATATGGTATGTGTACGTGCAGTAAGCAAAAAGAATAGGTTTTAATCAGTCTCTATAAGAATGTATGCAGTAGGGCCGAATGACCGTGAATAAGGCAAGAACGTTTGTACTAATTCTGGGGTATTCCCAGAATCTGTCCTGGGACAGATTAAGCGAAACTTAACTCACAGCGGGGGAACTTGAAACAGTGCGTGGGTGAGATGTTATTATAATTCTTTACTTATTTAGAGCAAACAAGATGGAGTCACATTTCTATTCACAGCCCACAAAAGCAAGTTGGGTTTATCGATTACAAAACCTTAAAGGGGTTGGCCACCATAAGTATAAAAACAATAAAGTGCCCCAGACAATGACTAAAGCCAAGAGGAATTTGTGTCATGACAGATATACTGTATATATATCATTTAGCATAGCATGCTCCCATTAATGAGAGGCTGTGTGGGCGGAGCAGCTGCAAAGTGAAAGTAAAAATCCCAGCATGCATCACAGCAAAGAGTCTCCAGGGGAGCAGTCACATGACCTCTCTGCCTACTTGTGATGCCATAGTGACAACAGCACATTAGGTGTCATTTCATCAGTGCTTTAGCATACCTCCCAACTTTAGAATAGAAGGAAGAGGGACACTACGTGCCGAGGGCTACTTTCACACTTGTGTTTTTTGCGGATCCGTCATGGATCTGCAAAAATGGTTCCGTTACCATAATATAACCGCATGCATCCGTCATAAACGGATCCATTTGTATTAGGTCTTCTATAACCATAACGGATCCATCTTGAACACCATTGAAAGTGAATGGGGGACGGATCAGTTTTCTATTATGCCAGAGAAAACGGATCCGTCCTCATTGACTTGCATTGTGTGCCAGGACGGATCCGTTTGGCTCAGTTTCATCAGGCGGACAGCGTTTTGCTGTCCGCCTCCAAAGCGGAATGGTGACTGATTGGAGGCAAACTGATGCATTCTGAGCGGATCCTTTTCCATTCAGAATGCATTAGGGCAAAACTGATCCATTTTCGACATACCACCCCCGTACCAGGATCGCCACTGAAATCCGGGACTGTCCTGCCGGATACTGGAAGGAGGTATGGCTTTAGGCCTCACGCACATGACCATAGCCTGCCTGTGCCTGTATTGTGGCCAGCGAACAGGGGGTCTGCAATATACAGGCACCAGCCGTGTGCGCACCGTATCAAGTGATGGGTCTGAAATACGAAAGATACGGTGTGGTGCGGAATGGAAGCACAGATTGGAAACATATGGAGTGCATCCATGGGTTTTCTGTCCATCCCTCCGCACTGCGAAAAAGTACTGTCGGATGCAGATTGCAGACCCCATTTAAATGAATGGGTTCATGTTTGTTTGCAGACAGTGGACACACTGTCGGCGCCCATGCATTGCAATGTATACACACACACACGTGTGTAAATATTTGTATATAAATATGTATATATACATATGTGTATGTATATTCAAATATATATTTATATGTACACATACTTAAGCTCAATTTACACATCCGCAATTCCATTCCGCATTTTGCGGAACGGAATTGCGGACCCATACATTTCTATGGGAAACACGACGTGCCAGCAATGTGCGGTCCGCAAAATGCGGAACGCACATTGCCGCTGTCCGTGTTTTGCCGATCCGTGAATCCGCAAAACACACACGGATGTGTGAATGGACCCTTAGACATAAATACATACACACACATACATATAGATACATACACACATATATACACATACGGTCAGTGCCCATGCATTGCGGACCGCAGTATATATAACCGTGTGTTATATTTTGTGTATATATAAATATGTATATATATATATATATATATATATATATATATATATAGTAGATGAAAAAAGTCCAGTGGGAGCACCACCAGAGTACGGGTGCAAGGTCCAACACAGGGCAGTGGCAAACCCCAAAATTGTATAAAGCGAAGAAGTAGGACTGCACTCCAAAGTGTGGTAAAATAGCAGTGGTTTATTCACCCATGATATGGCAAGTCTTGCGACGTTTCGGCTCACAAGAGCCTTCCTCAAGCATAGTAACAGTGAAAATCAGAACATATAAAGGCATTTACAAAGTGTCCAACCCACAAAGGTGTGGTCACAATCAATTACAATTACATACATCTGGTTGAGATCAATAAAGTGCAAATACATAAAGTGACAAGTGCTGAATAATGTACAACTATGGGGATGCCTTACCCTCAGCGAGAGCCAAAATGTGTACAATACTTTGTATAGGTAGATTCACAATTAAATAAGTGACTTATTGAATGTGGATCACAGAAATACGGCCTTCAGTGGCGATGGGGCCCACATATACCATTGCGTTCGTTGCAAGTCCTCAACTCATCAATGCGCATGTTCGCACTGACCTCATGGTGTGCGTCATAGTGTAAAATTCGCGCGCATGCGTACCATGCGATCGGCGCAAAGGCACCATTTTGCTTAAGGGAATCCACCCTACAATTCTATTTGTATTATATGTGACTGTTATATAAATGGGATCGTCATATAAACATGCGACCGCTGTAGGGATCTCCTACAAAAGCCAGCCTCTGGACCGGGATCCCGACCTTGCGAGCGGGACACCTGACCAGGGGGCCGTGAATGCCAGGGGAGCGCATTTCCATGATCTCCGCCGGCAGTCTAGGCCCATTGCTGGTAATTAAAGCAGTCATAAACAGATACTCACTCCCAAATAAACAGTCATATCATATAAATATAAAAGTACAGATGTATATCTGAAGTAACGCATAGATGTAAAGACGCCGATGTCCACGCTGGGCCGCATCGTCCACAAAGGCAAAAAATTCAAGGATCCACATCCAATAGTGTGAAAATATATAAAACCTAAAAACAAAGAGAGAGGAATAAATATTTCCAAATATAATACAGATATATATTGATCTTTTCACGGTTATCTTACACCAATATACCGATATAAGGAGGACAAGAACACATATATGCGATTGGACTAAGAACGACCCGCAGATCCACAACACTGTCACCTGAACTCGATGTTAAGACCCTTAGGGTGCAAGCTGTCAAGATCATAAATCCAGCGTAATTCTCTTTTTTTCAAGAGAGTTAAGCGATCACCACCTCTTCTGGGGAGCCTAACCTGATCGATGATCCAACATCTTAGATCCCGCTCGCAGTGTCCTAGGGATCCAAAATGTCTGGATACTGGTAGATCAGTGCGTTTCTTCCTTATTGAGTTCCTATGGTTATTCAACCTAACTTTTAATTCTGTAGAAGTTTCCCCAACATATAATAGGTTACAGGGGCAGGCCAGCACATATATCACATATGACGATGAACAGTTTAAATGGAACTTAATAGGGTATTCTTTATTTGTGAACGGATGTACAAAAGACTTAGCTTTGCAAATATGTCGACAATTGACGCAACCGAGACTCGGTTGCGTCAATTGTCGACATATTTGCAAAGCTAAGTCTTTTGTACATCCGTTCACAAATAAAGAATACCCTATTAAGTTCCATTTAAACTGTTCATCGTCATATGTGATATATGTGCTGGCCTGCCCCTGTAACCTATTATATGTTGGGGAAACTTCTACAGAATTAAAAGTTAGGTTGAATAACCATAGGAACTCAATAAGGAAGAAACGCACTGATCTACCAGTATCCAGACATTTTGGATCCCTAGGACATACCGAGCGGGATCTAAGATGTTGGATCATCGATCAGGTCAGGCTCCCCAGAAGAGGTGGTGATCGCTTAACTCTCTTGAAAAAAAGAGAATTACGCTGGATTTATGATCTTGACAGCTTGCACCCTAAGGGTCTTAACATCGAGTTCAGGTGACAGTGTTGTGGATCTGCGGGTCGTTCTTAGTCCAATCGCATATATGTGTTCTTGTCCTCCTTATATCGGTATATTGGTGTAAGATAACCGTGAAAAGATCAATATATATCTGTATTATATTTGGAAATATTTATTCCTCTCTCTTTGTTTTTAGGTTTTATATATTTTCACACTATTGGATGTGGATCCTTGAATTTTTTGCCTTTGTGGACGATGCGGCCCAGCGTGGACATCGGCGTCTTTACATCTATGCGTTACTTCAGATATACATCTGTACTTTTATATTTATATGATATGACTGTTTATTTGGGAGTGAGTATCTGTTTATGACTGCTTTAATTACCAGCAATGGGCCTAGACTGCCGGCGGAGATCATGGAAATGCGCTCCCCTGGCATTCACGGCCCCCTGGTCAGGTGTCCCGCTCGCAAGGTCGGGATCCCGGTCCAGAGGCTGGCTTTTGTAGGAGATCCCTACAGCGGTCGCATGTTTATATGACGATCCCATTTATATAACAGTCACATATAATACAAATAGAATTGTAGGGTGGATTCCCTTAAGCAAAATGGTGCCTTTGCGCCGATCGCATGGTACGCATGCGCGCGAATTTGCGCGCATGCGCGCGAATTTTACACTATGACGCACACCATGAGGTCAGTGCGAACATGCGCATTGATGAGTTGAGGACTTGCAACGAACGCAATGGTATATGTGGGCCCCATCGCCACTGAAGGCCGTATTTCTGTGATCCACATTCAATAAGTCACTTATTTAATTGTGAATCTACCTATACAAAGTATTGTACACATTTTGGCTCTCGCTGAGGGTAAGGCATCCCCATAGTTGTACATTATTCAGTACTTTTCACTTTATGTATTTGTACTTTATTGATCTCAACCAGATGTATGTAATTGTAATTGATTGTGACCACACCTTTGTGGGTTGGACACTTTGTAAATGCCTTTATATGTTCTGATTTTCACTGTTACTATGCTTGAGGAAGGCTCTTGTGAGCCGAAACGTCGCAAGACTTGCCATATCATGGGTGAATAAACCACTGCTATTTTACCACACTTTGGAGTGCAGTCCTACTTCTTCGCTTTATATATATATATATATATATATATATATGTGTGTGTATAAAAAACAACAGCACTCTCATTAGAAAAAAGATTATTCACCCATGTGGACGCTGTTTGTGTATATATACACAGTAAAGACCAAAAGTTTGGACACACCTTCTCATTCAAAGAGTTTTCTTTATTTTCATGACTATGAAAATTGTAGATTCACACTAAAGGCATCAAAACTATGAATTAACACATGTGGAATTATATACATAACAAAAAAGTGTGTAACAACTGAAAATATGTCATATTCTAGGTTCTTCAAAGTAGCCACCTTTTGCTTTGATTACTGCTTTGCACACTCTTGGCATTTTCTTGATGAGCTTCGAGAGGTAGTCACCTGAAATGGTTTTCACTTCACAGGTGTGCCCTGTCAGGTTTAATGAGTGGGATTTCTTGCCTTATAAATGGGGTTGGGACCATCAGTTGCGTTGTGGAGAAGTCAGGTGGATACACAGCTGATAGTCCTACTGAATAGACTGTTAGAAATTGTATTATGGCAAGAAAAAAGCAGCCAAGTAAAGAAAAACGAGTGGCCATCATTACTTTAAGAAATTAAGGTCAGTCAGTCCGAAAAATTGGGAAAAACTTTGAAAGTGTCCCCAAGTGCAGTCACAAAAACCATCAAGCGCAACAAAGAAACTGGCTCACATACGGACCGCCCCAGTAAAGGAAGACCAAGAGTCACCTCTGCTGCGAAGGATAAGTTTATCCGAGTCACCAGCCTCAGAAATCGCAGGTTAACAGCAGCTCAGATTAGAGACCAGGTCAATGCCACACAGAGTTCTAGCAGCAGACACATCTCTAGAACAACTGTTAAGAGGAGACTGTGTGAATCAGGCTTTCACGGTAGAATATCTGCTAGGAAAGCACTGCTAAGGACAGGCAACAAGCAGAAGAGACATGTTTGGGCTAAAGAACACAAGGAATGGACATTAGACCAGTGGAAATCTGTGCTTAGGTCTAATGAGTCCAAATTTGAGATCTTTGGTTCCAACCACCGTGTCTTTGTGCAACGCAGAAAAGGTGAACGGATGGACTCTACATGCCTTGTTCCCACCGTGAAGCATGGAGGAGGAGGTGTGATGGTGTGGGGGTGCTTTGCTGGTGACACTGTTGGGGATTTATTCAAAATTGAATGCATACTGAACCAGCATGGCTACCACAGCATCTTGCAGCGGCATGCTATTCCATCCGGTTTGCGTTTAGTTGGACCATCATTTATTTTTCAACAGGACAATGGCCCCAAACACACCTCCAGGCTGTGTAAGGGCTATTTGACCATGAAGGAGAGTGATGGGGTGCTGCGCCAGATGACCTGGCCTCCACAGTCACTGGACCTGAACCCAATCGAGATGGTTTGGGGTGAGCTGGACCGCAGAGTGAAGGCAAAAGGGCCAACAAGTGCTAAGCATCTCTGGGAACTCCTTCAAGACTGTTGGAAGACCATTTCAGGTGACTACCTCTTGAAGCTTATCAAGAGAATGCCAAGAGTGTGCAAAGCAGTAATCAAAGCAAAAGGTGGCTACTTTGAAGAACCTAGAATATGACATATTTTCAGTTGTTTCACACTTTTCTGTTATGTATATAATTCCACATGTGTCAATTCATAGTTTTGATGCCTTCAGTGTGAATCTACAATTTTCATTGTCATGAAAATAAAGAAAACTCTTTGAATGAGAAGGTGTGTCCAAACTTTTGGTCTGTACTGTATATAATCCAAAAAGCAGGCAGCATTCCAAGGTAAAGGTGTATATATATGTATACACAAAATAATAGTTCCTGGCTAGATGTCCTGCTTGCCCTGTTGGTTGCAGGGGGCGTGGCTTAGCGGGTCGGCTGTGTGGTGATAGTGCAGGGGGGACGGGGATTAACTTTGTAGCTTCTGCAGTAGGGACTCGGAAGGTTTTTATCACAGCCAGCTTCTGACAGGAATCAGCTGTTTGTAGAGAGGGAACAAGCAGCTGATTCCTGTCACAGTTGGAGCAGGCAGCAGGGAGCCGACTGCACATGCGCATGGCCGAGCTTCCTCTCAAGCTCCTCCATGTCACGTGCAGCCATGGACGAACTCAGCTGCAAGGTAGAGCTGGGCTGAGGGGGAGTGGCTTATAACTGAAAGAGAAGCAGGCAGGTGTGTTTAATGAAGTATATTAGGAACTTCATTTTTTCCCTGCCTGCCACACTGTAGTGGGGAGTATTTAAAGAGTGGCCAACCACTTTAATTAGATTGTGGGCCTGGTGATCAGTTTAAGGCCTTTTAAGCAGTATCAGCAGCAGCAAGGTGATAAAAATGAGTGGCAAGGTGACATGGTGTGGAGATGGCAGCATGAGGAGGCCACATAGTGGCACAATGACTGAGTCTGGATAAAAGACTAAGGCCCCAGATTGCTTAGAAAGATGTAGATGGAAACAATCTGTGGAGCTGTATGACGTCACCTGCAGATTAATGCAGCCATCAAAATCAAGTTGGGTTTGTTGGTTCCACCTCAGCTCACCAGCAGGCCCGCAACGCAAATCTATTACTGGGTCAGCTCACATGCAGGCCTGCAGCTCAAATCTTTTACAGGGTCAGCTCACATGCAGGCCCTCACATATAATTTTTTTTAGAGGTCAGCTCAGCTGCAGGCCCTCGCATATAATGTTTTACAGGGTCAGCCCACCCGCAGACCCGCAACTTATGCTGCCTTGCTTTGAAGTAGTAGCCATAGCCATTTATCAGGCTCCCTCTCCAAAATCAAACAATGATTCCCCGTTACCGGTGGTCACCATGTTAGGCGCATAAAAGAACATTGAAGGTTGATAGAGAAGATATCCAAATGGATCGTGGACATGTGATCAGGCAGAAGTTATCTTGAGTCAACAAAGCGGCAGCAGGGCCTCTTCTGTATAACAACATTTCCTCACCCAAACTACCGCAGTGACATTCCCTGTATTTTTTTATTACTCATTCCAATAACAGGGCATCTTAAGAGTCCTGTATTGTTATTTATTGTCACTACCTTCACGAGTCGGGAATGTGTGATTTGCGCGCCACCCGCTTGCCTTCCTTGGATGTGGTAGCCATTTCTCAGGCGCCGTCTCCGGAATCAAACACTGATTCCCCGTTACCCGTAGTTTCCAATGGTTTCGAGCTGACAATTGCATCAAAAGTAAATAGGCCAGACATCCGAATAGATTGTCGCCATCACGGGGACATGACATCAGCCCCAGGTTAACTAGAGTCACCAAAGCGGCAGCAGGCCACCGCCCATAATGTTTTAGATCGTCAGATCAGCAGGCCCTTCCTCCTATTGTTTTTGAGTGTCACCAGCAGGCCATCAATCATAAATTTTAAAGGGTGTGTATGATGCCCTCTTTTATGTGTAACTAAGGGTCCATTCACACGTCCGTTTTTTCTTTCCTGATCTGTTCCGTTTTTTGCGGAACAGATCAGGACCAGATCAGGACCCATTCATTTTCAATGGGTCCTGGAGAAAATCGGACAGCACAATGTGTGCTGTCCGTTTCCGTTGTTCCGTTCCGCATGTCCGTTTAAATATAAAACATGTCCTATTATGTTCCTGAAAAATCGGATCCTGGTACAATGCAAAGTCAATGGTTCCGCAAAAAACGGAAGACATTCGGATGTCATTCCGTATGTCTTCCGTTTTTTGCGGAATCCGTTCCTGGAAACACATAGCAAATTTTTTATTTTATTTTTTTCATTTTTTTTTCAAAGGAATCCAAACAACTTTATTTGATTATTGAAATGTATACATGTTTCCGTTTTTTGCGGATGCGCAAAAAACGGATGACATACGGAAACATTTTCAGGAACAACGGATCCGCAAAAAACGGACCGAAATTCGGATTATAGAAAAATACTGACGTGTGAATGTAGCCTAAGGGTGCCTCTTCCTTGTAATTTTTGGCAGCACTTGCACTTTATATTCAAGTAAATATTCAGGAAATAATTTTTCTTCTAAAATCTATTTTTTTCCTTGGTTTTGTATGTATTATTGTAATTTTGTAAAAGTGGTGTACTGTTCGGAAAACATAGTTCCCAAGCAGCGACCAGCGAGTCCAAGATGCATCCATACATCCTCTCTATGCTGTTGCAGAACCATTTTAGTGGTGTTACCAACAATTTCTGAAATTTTCTTATGAATCAGACACCCTCCCCTTTTCAGAGCAGGGGGTACCTGGTTTAATGCTCGGATTCTCCCATTGACTTCCATTATACTCAGGATTCACATTCCTTATCAATGCACACGCCCATCCAACAATGGAAAGTTCCAAATTAGGATGGTGTGTTCATCTGATAAGTTTTGGGTTAAGAAACCAGATACCAAGAAGAGAAGAAAAAAAAAGAGCGAGAAAGAAAAAAAAACAAAGAAAGAAAGGGAGATCTCTGGAGAAAGATTTGGATTATCAGAAAAACTCTTGAGAGCTGACTGCCCCAAGGCTCTGCAC
This sequence comes from Bufo gargarizans, assembly GCF_014858855.1. Classification (NCBI taxonomy): domain Eukaryota; kingdom Metazoa; phylum Chordata; class Amphibia; order Anura; family Bufonidae; genus Bufo; species Bufo gargarizans. The sequence goes on from NC_058085.1 coordinate 20,460,977, forward strand.
ATCACTTGACCCTTGGGTAATGTATATTTTGGTTTTATGCAGTATTGATCTAATTAAATTGGCTTGATACTTAGCCAGATACAGCTCATTTGCGGACGTGTAATGTTAGTTGCTACATCAATATTTTCGCTGGATTTCAGTTACGATGCATATAACTGAATAAAGGAGATAATATTGGAGAAACTCTCTGTTGGGTATCTTTATATTCCCTAGTTTGATATCCAGCCACTAATTTATAAGTTTTGTTGCAATACTACCCCATATCTGAGATTGGTCATAATTTTGGGCAGAGCAAGGGCTCGTATCTGTCATTTTCTTGATTTTTTTGTGCATAATCCATTGATTTTATATCTCTCACAATTTTAACCCCTTAAGGACTCAGCCCTATTTCACCTTAAGGACCAGGCCATTTTTTGCAAATCTGACCAGTTTCACTTTAAGTGCTCATAACTTTAAAACACTTTGACTTATCCAGGCCATTCTGAGATTGTTTTTTCGTCACATATTGTACTTCATGACACTGGTAAAATGAAGTAAAAAAAATCATTTTTTTGCATAAAAAAATACCAAATTTACCAAAGATTTGGAAAAATTTGCTAATTTCAAAGTTTCAGTTTCTCTACTTCTGTAACACATAGTAATACCCCCAATTGTGATGACTTTACATCCCCCATATGTCTACTTCATGTTTGAATTATTTTGGGAATGATATTTTATTTTTTGGGGATGTTACAAGGCTTAGAAGTTTAGAAGCAAATCTTTAAATTTTTCAGAAATTTTCAAAAACCCAATTTTTAGGGACCACTACAGGTCTGAAGTCACTTTGCGAGGCTTACATAATAGAAACCGCCCAAAAATTAGCCAATTCTATAAACTAAACCCCTCAAGGTATTCAAAACTGATTTTACAAACTTCGCTAACCCTTTAGGTGTTGCACAAGAGTTATTGGCAAATGGGGATGAAATTTGAGAATTTAATTTTTTTGCCTAATTTTCCATTTTAACCCATTATTTCCACTAACAAAGCAAGGGTTAACAGCCAAACAAGAATGTATCTTTATTGCCCTGACTCTGCCGTTTACAGAAACACCCCATATGTGGCCGTAAACTACTGTACGGGCACACAGTAGGGCATAGAGGGAAAGGTGCGCCGTATGGTTTTTGGAAGCCAGATTTTGCTGGACTGGTTTTTTGACACCATGTCCCATTTGAAGCCCCCCTGATGCACCCCTAGAGTAGAAACTCCCTAAAAGTGACCCCATCTAAGAAACTACACCCCTCAAGGTATTCAAAACTGATTTTACAAACTTTGTTAACCCTTTAGGTGTTGCACAAGATTTAAAGGGACACTGACAGGCCCAATTAGCATATTGAGTTATATATATCACATTACAGGTCATATAAAGTGTATTAAAATCATGTAAGTATCCCCCCTGCCCACCTTATAAATACGGAAATATAAAGTTTTATAACCTGATGTCCGGTCTCCAATCTGCCCAAGGGGCGGCGTTTCATCAGAAAATGCGCCCAGCCAGCTGCTCCCAACTGCCGTTCTGAAGCCCCGCCCAGCTCATCAATATTCACGTGGCTGGGCGGCGGCTACAACTCTCCAGGTCTCGATCCTGCGCATGGGCAATCGAATCCTCCTGGCATCGTTCGTGTGTAATCTTCTGCGCCTGCGCCCCGCCGTGGTTAGATCGCGCCTGCGTACACACCCTGCCTGCGTCCCCGAGCCTCTGCCTCATGTGCATGCGACAGACACTGTTCAAAGCAGCAGCGCTTCAGGCGCATGCGCATGAGGCAGAGGCTCGGGGACGCGGGCAGGGTGTGTACGCAGGCGCGATCTAACCACGGCGGGGCGCAGGCGCAGAAGATTACACACGAACGATGCCAGGAGGATTCGATTGCCCATGCGCAGGATCGTGACCTGGAGAGTTGTAGCCGCCGCCCAGCGAAGTGAATATTGATGAGCTGGGCGGGGCTTAAGAACGGCAGTTGGGAGCGGCTGGCTGGGCGCATTTTCAGATGAAACGCCGCCCCTTGGGCAGATTGGAGACCGGACAAGCAGGTTATAAAACTTTATATTTCCGTATTTATAAGGTGGGCAGGGGGTATACTTACATGATTCTAATACACTTTATATGACCTGTACTGTGATATATATAACTCAATATGCTAATTGGGCCTGTCAGTGTCCCTTTAATGGAAAATAGAGATACAATTTCAAAATTTCACTTTTTTGGCAGATTTGCCATTTTAATATTTTTTTTCCAGTTACAAAGCAAGGGTTAACAGCCAAACAAAACTCATTATTTATGGCCCTGATTCTGTAGTTTACAGAAACACCCCATATGTGGTCGTAAACGGCTGTACGGGCACACGGCAGGGCGCAGAAGGAAAGGAATGCCATATGTTTTTTGGAAGGCAGATTTTGCTGGACAGTTTTTTTTGACACCGTGTCCCATTTGAAGCCCCCCGATGCACCCCTAGAGTAGAAACTCCAAAAAAGTGACCCCATTTTAGAAACTACGGGATAGGGTGGCAGTTTTGTTGGTACTAGTTTAGGGTACATATGATTTTTGGTTGCTCTATATTACACTTTTTGTGCGACAAGGTAACAAGAAATAGCTTTTTTGGCACCTTTTTTGTTATTTACAAAATTCATCTGACAGGTTAGATCATGTGGTAATTGTATAGGGCAGGTTGTCACGGACGCGGTGATACCTAATATGTATACAATTTTTTTTATTTATGTAAGTTTTATACAATGACTTCATTTTTAAAACCCCAAAAATGTTTTAGTGTCTCCATAGTCTAAGAGCCATAGTTTTTTAAAAGTTTTTGGGCGATTATCTTAAGTAGGGTCTCATTTTTACGGGATGAGATGACGGTTTGATTGGCACTATTTTGGGGTGCATATGACTTTTTGATCGCTTGCTATTACACTTTTTGTGACGTAAGATGACAAAAAATTGCTTTTTTTGCACCGTTTTTATTTTTATTTGTTTACGGTGGTTAACTGAGGGGTTAGGTCATGTGATATTTTTAGAGAGCCGGTCGATACGGACGCGGCGATACCCAATATGTATACTTTATTTTTATTTATGTAAGTTTTACACAATGATTTCATTTTTGAAACAAAAAAAAAAATCATGTTTTAGTGTTTCCATAGTCTAAGAGCCATAGTTTTTTCAGTTTTTGGGCGATTATCTTGGGTAGGGTATGATTTTTGCGGGATGAGATGACGGTTTGATTGGTACTATTTGGGCATACATGCGACTTTTTTGATCACTTTTATTACCTTTTTGGGATGTAAGGTGGGCAAAATTTCAATTTTCTCATAGTTTTTTATTTTTTTTATGGCATTCACCGTGCAGGGAAAGTAGCATGATCGTTTTATAGATCAGGTCGTTACGAACGCGGCGATACCTAATATGTGTAGTGTATTTTATTTTTTTAATTTTTATTCAGTGATAAATGTTATTTTTTCTTAACTTTTTTCTCATTTTTTTTTTTTTTTTTTTTGACCCAGACCCACTTGGTTCTTGAAGATCCAGTGTGTCTGATGTCTGTATAATACAGTACAATACACTATAGTGTATTGTACTGTATTTTACTTACACTTTGTCTGAATAGATCTATGCCTTTAGCACAGATCTGTTCAGCACCATGGACAGCAGTATGCCTGAGAAGGCGTCCTGTTGCCATGGGAACCTTCCCCGTCTGCTTAGTTGTGGCCACAACTTCGCAGACGGGGGTAAGGGTAAGGAGGGGGGCTCCCTACCTCTGTCACCCCATCCTGTCTGGGGGCTGCAAAGGCACAGCAGCCCCCCGATGGGAGAGGGAGGGAGCTCCCTGACCCTGACAGTTAACCTTTTCCATACAGCGGTCCGAACGGACCGCGGTATGGAAAGGGTTAAACGACTGACATCTGCACAGATGTCAACCGTTTATACCATAGTGTCAGCAATGTGCTGACACTCTGGTATAACCACTGGCCACCAATGAATTTTCAAGAGGAGGCGGGCGGGGAATCACGATCCCGCCTGCCGCACCGCCCCCACCGCCCACAACCCCCCCCCTGCACCACCCGCCGGCATAAAATTATGCAGGGGTGCGGGGGGTGCAAAATCAATATTTTAGGCACACTAAAGTTTCTGATCCCCGCGGTCCCTGAAACTGCAGAAAGCGCAGCAAACCGCAGGTCTGAATTGACCTGCGGTTTGCGGCGATCGCCTATACGGGGGGGTCACATGACCCCCCTGATGTTGTGACAGGATGCCGGCTAAATGATTTCAGCCAGCATCCTGTTTGGATTAACCCCCGGGGCGCCGCAATCGCGATTTAAACTTAGGACGTACCGGTACGCCCTGAGTACTTAAGGATTCGGGAAATAGGGCGTACCGGTACGCCCTAAGTCCTTAAGGGGTTAAAGCCGTATTGCATAATGTTTTTGTGTTGGTTGAGTAGTGTTTTGTTGGCACCATATAGTGGCGAATTCTGGGTACTGCATATCATTGTATATTATTGAAATTTACGTTGATAATTTTTTTATTGTATTTTAAACTACTGTATAATAAACCATTTATATTTTTTGCATAGACGCTTGTACCCTGTTTTACTGATTGCACAAAATAATTAGATTCTCGATTAAACTCTTGGAGAGGTATACATGTCCACCTTGCAGATGAATATCATTTGCATAATTTTTATTTTGATCCATACATTTTTATATATTTTTATTAAGCATTTGCTTTATATACCCGACATTGCGTAGTCTACAGAAAGGCACGTAAACCTACAGAACAAAGAATGGCAGATTTACTGGCAGATCGTATAAACCCATCACCACTGTTTCTTTATAGCGGAATGGATTGTCTTGGCCCATTCATCACCAAACAGAACCGCAAGGAGTACAAGAGATATAGACTAATATTTACATGTCTAAGCTCCACAGCAATTCACCTGGAAATGTTAGAAGATATGTCAACTGATGCATTTATCAACGCCTTAAGATGTTTCATAGCCATTAGAGGTACCGTCAGAGAGCTTAGATCTAAATAAGGATCTAATTTTGTCGGAGCAAATAATTAATTGAAGAAAGCTCTAAAAGAGATCGAAAGCTCTGTTAGAGAAACAGTGTGATTTTCACATGAATGCTCCACATACAAGCCATACAGAAAGAGTTTGGGAAAGAACTGTAAGAAATGTGTTTAGTGTTGAAAAAGAACGCTGGAAGAATAGATGATGCTTCACTTGGGACACGATTCTATGAAGTAATGTCTATGGTTAACAGTCGTCCACTTACAGCTGATAACATCAACGATTTAACAAGTTTGGACACTTTAACTCCTAACTATCTACTTCACCTTAAGTCTGATTACATACAGCCACTGCCTGGCAAGTTCACCAAAGAGGATTTATATGCCAAAAGGAGATGGCTTAAGAGTTCAATATCTATCAGAACAGTTTTGGAATAGATGGAGGAAAGAGTACTTAGCCAATCTCATGCTAAGAAGTAAACACCCAGAAGAAATGTGTAAGTTGGTGACCTAGTGAAAGAAGACGATTTACCTAGAAGTCAATGGAAATTGTCCAAAGTTTTAGAAGTTTAAAAGGATGAATACAGACTAGTAAGAAGAGTGTTGTTACAAATAGGAGACTCAAAACTTGACAAAAGGGGAAAACGTCTCACTACTCCAAGTTGGAACGTCCTATACAGAAGTTAGTTGTTCTACTTGAGAGTGATAAGAGACACTTGGAAGTTAAGAACCTGATGGAAAATTCCTCAAATTTATGTTCAAGTCCTACCACTAAGAACATAGAATTATAGGTCACTTTGGTCTGACAGCTAAGACCTGTCCTAGGTTGCTAATACAGCTTGTGTGTTTATACAGCTAGACCTGCCAATAACCTTAATACAGTTCCTATGTTTGTGTGTTAAAGACAATAGCAGAGTTATTTACAGTGACTTCATGTTTGGCTGTCATATAACTGTTATATAGTGTGCTCACAGAAGCAGATAAGATAATATGCCTTTAAGATTCATTAAATGATGTGAGGTAAGCTCAATGACACAGCAGAAACAACAGAAAGCATAGAGTTAAACTGTTGTTGCTGGGAAGGAGTCTAAACCAATCACAGCCAGCCTCACACACAGCCTATGTGGGAAATCCCCCTAGCAGGAGCTGCTAGAATCATTACACCAGAGGAGAGAAGCTGAACAAACATTCACTCCACTAAGAGCTGTGTTTTATGGAATCAGAGAGGCCAAAATAGGTATTTAAAACAGTTACAGTCATGTGAAAAAATTAGGACACCCTTTGAAAGCATGTGGTTTTTTGTAACATTTTTAATAAAAGGTTATTTCATCTCCGTTTCAACAATACAGAGAGATTAAAGTAATCCAACTAAACAAAGAAAACTGAAGAAAAGTCTTTTCAAGATCTTCTGTAAATGTCATTCTACAAAAATGCCTATTCTAACTGAGGAAAAAGATAGGACACCCTTGCCCCTAATAGCGAGTGTTACCTCCTTTGGCTGAAATAACTGCAGTGAGACGGTTCTTGTAGCCATCTACCAGTCTTCGACATCGGTCTGAGGAAATTTTACCCCACTCCTCAATGCAGAACTTTTTCAGCTGTGAGATGTTTGAGGGGTTTCTTGCACGTACAGCCCTTTTCAAGTCACCCCACAGCATCTCAATGGGATTCAAATCTGGACTTTGACTTGGCCATTCCAGGACTCTCCATTTCTTCTTTTTCAGCCAATCTTTGGTTGATTTACTAGTATGTTTTGGGTCATTGTCATGTTGCATGGTCCAGTTCCGCTTCAGCTTTAATTTTCTAACTGATGGTCTCACATGTTCTTCAAGCACCTTCTGATACACAGTAGAATTCATCGTGGATTCTATGATGGTGAGCTGACCAGGTCCTGCTGCAGCAAAGCAGCCCCAAACCATGACACTTCCACCTCCATGCTTCACAGTTGGTATGAGGTTCTTTTCTTGGAATGCTGTGTTTGGTTTACGCCAAACATGTCCTCTGCTGTTGTGTCCAAATAATTCAATTTTGGACTCATCTGTCCAAAGAACATTATTCCAGAAGTCCTGGTCTTTGTCAACTTTATCTCTGGCAAATGTCAGTCTGGCCTCGATGTTTCTCTTGGAAAGCAAAGGTTTCCTCCTTGCACACCTCCCATGCAAGTTAAACTTGTACAGTCTCTTTCTGATTGTAGAGGCATGTACTTCTACATCAACAGTAGCCAGAGCCTGCTGTAGTTCTCGAGATGACACTTTAGGGTTTTTGGAGACCTCTTTTAGCATCTTGCGGTCTGCTCTTGGGGTGAACTTGCTGGGGCGACCAGTCCTGGGCATGTTGGCAGTTGTTTTGAAAGCCCTCCACTTGTAGACTATCTTCCGGACAGTGGAATGGCTGATTTCAAAATCTTTTGAGATCTTTTTAAATCCCTTCCCAGACTCATAGGCTGCTACAATCTTTTTTCTGAAGTCCTCTGACAGCTCTTTTGCTCTCACCATGGTGCTCACTCTCACTTCAACAGTCAGGAGCACACCAAACTAAATGTCTGAGGTTTAAATAGGGCAAGCCTCATTCAACATGCAGAGTAACGATCTACTAATTATGTGCACCTGGTGTGATATACCTGTGTGAGATCTGAGCCAATTTAAGAGGGAATACATGTGAGGGTGTCCTATCTTTTTCCTCAGTTAGAATAGGCATTTTTGTAGAATGACATTTACAGAAGATCTTGAAAAGACTTTTCTTCAGTTTTCTTTGTTTAGTTGGATTACTTTAATCTCTCTGTATTGTTGAAAAGGAGATGAAATAACCTTTTATTAAAAATGTTACAAAAAACCACATGCTTTCAAAGGGTGTCCTAATTTTTTCACATGACTGTATATAATGTTCCTACTGCTAATATAGTGATTAGAACTGTATACTGAACTAGTTATATATGTGTTTACTTACAGTTCCACCAATTACAAACCACAAAGTTCACAATTGCAAACTACAAAGTTCATAATTGCAACCATTCAAATTCCATATTGCAATCCAAATTGCATACAACCATACAAGATCATACTCAACCAATCTGCAAATAGTTTCTGCTAACTGCATACTGCAAATTGCCACCAAATTCAGCAAGTAGAACTTTTAGTTAGACCTCAGATATACCTCTCAAAGAGATCATAAAGTGCTTAAATAACTTAAAGTGAGAGTACAGATACTCAAGAGAGAAATATATCCACCATTTTATGTTGAATGACAAGATTGAACAGTTGAACCACGATCTTATGCATACCGCCATTTTATGAATCTTCGTGTGTTTTGTACATGGACTATCTGCTGCGGAGGCGTCAGTGTTATATATGAAGAAAAGTTGAAGTTAATAAAGAAGTTATTTCAAGCATTTAGTGTGCTCTTTAAACCTACTGTTTCCATAGAACGGCACTAGAGGAATTACGGAGTGATAGGCAGTGTGGTTAGACTAAAAGTCAGAGATATCAAAATTCTTCTAATGCCACAGCGCAAAAGGCACTTCATAGTGCTGCACCTGCCACAGGAGGTCACTAACAGGCTAAGCATGTAGATGGTTTCTCTTATATGTGGGTTTTTTGATGTTTAACAAGAGATGATTTATGGTTGAAACATTTCCCACATTCTGAACATGAAAATGGCTTCTCCCCTGTGTGATTTCTCTGATGTATAACAAGTTCTGATTTCATCTTAAAACATTTCCCACATTCTGAACATGAAAATGGCTTCTCTCCTGTGTGATTTCTCTGATGTTCAACAAGATATGATTTCTGCTTAAAACATTTCCCACATTCTGAACATGAAAATGGCTTCTCCCCTGCGTGAGTTCTCTGATGTTTAAATAGAGATGATGTATTGGTAAAACATTTCTCACATTCTGAACATGAAAATGGCTTCTCCCCTGTGTGATTTCTCTGATGTATAACAAGTTCTGATTTCATCTTAAAACATTTCCCACATTCTGAACATGAAAATGGCTTCTCTCCTGTGTGATTTCTCTGATGTTCAAAAAGATGTGATTTCTGCTTAAAACATTTCCCACATTCTGAACATAAAAATGGCTTCTCCCCTGTGTGATTTCTCTGATGTACAATAGAAGCCCATTTCTGCTTAAAACATTTCCCACATTCTGAACATGAAAATGGCTTCTCCCCTGTGTGAACTCTCTGATGTACAATAAAAGCCCATTTCTGCTTAAAACATTTTCCACATTCTAAACATGAAAATGGCTTCTCCCCTGTGTGAACTCTCTGATGTATAACAAGAGCTGATTTCTGCTTAAAACATTTCCCACAGTCTAAACATGAAAATGGCTTCTCCCCTGTGTGATTTCTCTGATGTATAACAAGTTCTGATTTCATCTTAAAAAATTTCCCACATTCTGAACATGAAAATGTCTTTGCTCCTGTGTGATTTCTCTGATGTACAATAAAAGCCCATTTCTGCTTAAAACATTTCCCACATTCTGAACATGAAAATGGCTTCTCCCCTGTGTGATTTCTCTGATGTATAACAAGAGCTGATTTAGTCTTAAAACATTTCCCACATTCTGAACATGGAAATGGCTTCTCCCCTGTGTGAACTCTCTGATGTATAACAAGAGCTGATTTCTGCTTAAAACATTTCCCACATTCTGAACATGAAAATGGCTTCTCCCCTGTGTGATTTCTTTGATGTATAACAAGATGTGATTGTTGGTGAAAACATTTCCCACATTCTGAACATGAAAATGGCTTCTCCCCTGTGTGAATTCGCTCATGTCTAACAATACCCGATTTAAATCTAAAACATTTTCCACATTCTAAACATGAAAATGGTTTCTCTTTTACGTGAGCTGTTTGATGTTTAGCACATTTTCTGTGACTTTTATTCTGTGTTACAGTCTGTGATAAATCAGAAGATCGGACCTGTTTAAAAGAATCAAATGATGCATTGTTGCTGTGATTGGATGAGGGTATATCTTGCATATTGGCATGCTCTTCAAATGTATATCGTGTGATGCCACAATCATCTTCTTCAAAATCTGAAGATACCAGATGTTTGTCTAAGTTCCTGGTACAGTCATCTGCCAAGAATAAAACACATTTTATTACTGATGAATAACATAAAAATTTCATTGAAGTTTTATACTTTTTCCAATTAAAAAAAATCCACAGAAATTACAAGGCATGGCGCAAAATTCAAGTATCAATTGACTACAACAGTGGTGGCCAAACAGACCACAATCTATTAGTAGACCGAGGGGCATAACTAAAAAACGCTGGCTCCAACCTTGAGCAACTTCCCTGCAACCTCCACCCAATCAGTCATTTAGAAGATATATAAATAATACATTTCCTAGTGTTGGACAAGAGGTGACGAATCCCCTCTTAGTGCCCCACACAATAGTTATCTCCCCTCAGTGTCCCTTTCTGTAATGCAAGGCACCAACAAAACAGACCAGTAAAGATGAAGTCAAGGGGTTTATTAACAAAATAAACAAAGTCCAGGCAAAACTTCACTGGAGCTAATATCAGGCAAACAAAACAAAGGGAAGCCAGGAGTAGTCCTGATCCGTGCATAAGTCCTTGTGTAACTTCCCAAGTGAACGGATGCGACACGGAAAATCCCGGGTCCTGCGTCCCACTGGAACGAACGAAGTCCAAGCAAACTTCAGTCAGCAGCAAGCAGTACTGACCTGCATCTGGATGAGGGAAGATAACAGTGGGGACTGACCGACCTGGGAGGCCACCTTTTATGTGCCTGCTAACAAATCCCAGGGCGCCAAGTGTCCACTCCCCATAGGTCATGATCCTGCCCTACACCTGTGTACAAGGCTTTGGTCACTCATTAGTCAATTAGACAAATGCCGGCCCCCTAATCTGCTTTGAACTTACGGCTAGGTGCTATTTCCTTCGCTGGTCGGCGAAGCGCATAAGAAGCATGTACACGCGACCGCGTATCCCCTTGCGAACCCGCTTTCGAACGTAAATGCGATGCACGACAGGCTCTGAGAGAGTGCGCAAGCGCCTTGACATGGACACCGGAATGGCTTCTGCAACAGACACCGGAGACAAGCTCGGCCGCAGCGTACTGCCACTAGCCTGGCCAAGCTGTCCCTGAAAGCCATGCAGTCTTCCTCCAGGTTCACATGCGAACGCATCCCAGCGTCGGTTCGCAAAGGGGTCGGAGCAGGTGTATCAATGGAGATACATGTAACCTGTCCCGCAGCTCCACGAGGACCCTTTTTGGTCACACCAGAGTGCGAGACAGGTGAGGATCTTACACTTTCACAGTGGAATTCCCCCTTAGTGCCCTCTTCACAATACTGATGCTCCCTAAATGCCTTCACTCAGTAGAATGTCCTCTTGATGTCTCCAAACAGTAGTTATGCCCCCTTTGTGCACCCCTGCAGTAGCGCTGTCCCGTAGTGTCCCCTTTACATCAGTGAAGCTCCTGTACTGTGAATAAAGTTAAAAAAGTAATACCGAGCCCATCATGCTCTTCCCAGCAGCAAACAAATATCTGGTGTTCAGTGGTGAGACTTTTTTGTATGACCTTTTAAGGCTACATTCACAAGTGAAAAAAAGACCATAAAAAACAGACACTCAGTTTTTTATGGCCATTTTTCAACCATTTTTGCATACCTTTCTTGGTCGTCTGGACGTTTTGCATTAATTTTTAATGGCCATTATTTGAGGATGATTTAGATGATTTTTATTTAATTACCAATCCCTGCAGTATACATAATGTCCCCCATAGTGGCGCCAGTTAGTAATAATGTTCCCCAGGGTGGCCCCCATCAGTAATAATTAGTCATCCACTTGCACTCGCAGAGACAGTCTCTCTTCATTTGGTGCTAAAGGACCTACACTCTCAGTGGGATAATGTCACCATGCGCACCTAAGCAATAATGCTGGAAGAGCATGGTGATGTCATCACGTTGGTAGCACAGGTCCTTCAGCACCAAGAGAGACTGCCTTGTCTGTGCAAGTGGATAATGCAATTTATTTTTATTTTAACCCCTAAAAGACCATTTTCCACTAGTCTATCCATTTTAAACGGCCATTACATGGATGCACTCCTGTCTAATGGCCATTAAAAATAGTTCCATTGATTTAAATTGGGTCCATCGGGCAGTGAAAACGGCCACAAATAGGCCATGTGAACAGCGCCATTGAGTTCAATTCATTCTAAAAACAGCTGTGTGCCATTTTTCACTGTTGTGTGAATGTAGCCTTATCCTGCAGCCTTTCCCGATTACGGAAACTACATATAGCGCCAAAGAATAATCCTGTGACCTGAACATCATCAATGCAGCTAGGATACTGTGCACACCGAGGTCTCTCCAAATCTCAGTCCTGTAACTCTCAAGTAAACAAACTGCATGGCCCACACCATAACATCTTCCTTTTTTCATGCATTTATATTAAATGGGTTGTCTCATGTGAGACAATGGGGGCAATTCTCTAGGATTTATCTCCTAAACAGAGCCCCGAAAATGGTGGAGGGTGCACTGTGCATGCGCAGCACTAGCTTGGCTATTTCCGTCAGGCACCTTGAAGTGAATGGAAACAGTGGCCGGTCATGCACAGTGCTCTCCCATTCACTTCTATGGGGAGAGCGCTTGGTGGTGGCCAGATCAGAGTCCTCCAGCCACCACTTTGGCCCACTCCATTCTCGATATAGGTGGGTGTCCCTGCGGTTGGACCCGCACCTATCTGACAATGATGGCATATCCTAGTGTTATGTCTCGATTGTCTCAGATAATACAACCTCTTTAAGTGCTTGCAACTCATATATACTGTACACACCATCCAAAGATTATTATCACTAGAGACAAACCAATTTCTTGAAAGACATTTCAGGTGTAATTCTGAAGAATCAGTCAGAAGAGGGAACAGATAAATTAAATCAATTTCGAACCTGCTCCCATTGGCCTGATAATCTGGGTATGACTCTCTGGCAAATCTACTCATTGACATCAGCTGGAGGTGTGTGACGATGCCACACTGAATACCCTGCACTGGAGGCTGGACAAGACAGTACAGTCGTGGCCAAAAGTTTTGAGAAAACTGCTTTTAGATCTTTGTTTCAGTTGTTTCTGTGATGTAGTGAAATATAATTACACGCACTTCATACATTTCAAAGGCTTTTATCGACAATTACATGACATTTATGCAAAGTGTCAGTATTTGCAGTGTTGGCCCTTCTTTTTCAGGACCTCTGCAATTCGACTGGGCATGCTCTCAATAAACTTCTGGGCCAATTCCTGACTGATAGCAACCCATTCTTTCATAATCACTTCTTGGAGTTTGTCAGAATTAGTGGGTTTTTGTTTGTCCACCCGCCTCTTGAGGATTGACCACAAGTTCTCAATGGGATTAAGATCTGGGGAGTTTCCAGGCCATGGACCCAAAATGTCAATGTTTTGGTCCCCGAGTCACTTAGTTATCACTTTTGCCTTATGGCACGGTGCTCCATCGTGCTGGAAAATGCATTGCTCTTCACCAAACTGTTGTTGGAAGAAGTTGCTGTTGGGAGGGTGTTTTGGTACCATTCTTTATTCATGGCTGTGTTTTTGGGCAAAATTGTGAGTGAGCCCACTCCCTTGGATGAGAAGCAACCCCACACATGAATGGTCTCAGGATGCTTTACTGTTGGCATGACACAGGACTGATGGTAGCGCTCACCTTTTCTTTTTCCGGACAAGCCTTTTTCCTGATGCCCCAAACAATCGGAAAGAGGCTTCATCGGAGAATATGACTTTGCCCCAGTCCTCAGCAGTCCATTCACCATATTTTCTGCAGAAGATCAATCTGTCCCTGATTTTTTTGGGGGGAGAGAAGTGGCTTCTTTGCTGCCCTTCTTGACACCAGGCCATCTTCCAAAAGTTTTCACCTCACTATGCGTGCAGGTGGCACTCTGATCCCGCAGCTGAATCCTCTTTAGGAGATAATCCTGGCGCTTGCTGGACCTTCTTGGACGTCCTGAAGCCTTCTTAACAAGAATTGAACCTCTTTCCTTGAAGTTCTTGATGATCCTATAAATTGTTGATTGAGGTGCAATCTTAGTAGCCACAATATCCTTGCCTGTGAAGCCATTTTTATGCAACGCAATGATGGCTGCACGCGTTTCTTTGCAGGTCACCATGGTTAACAATGGAAGAACAATGATTTCAAGCATCACCCTCCTTTTAACAGGTCAAGTCTGCCATTTTAACCCAATCAGCCTGACATAATGATCTCCAGCCTTGTGCTCGTTTTTTTGGGATTAAGTTAATTTTCATGGCAAAGAAGAAGGACTATGCAATTCATCTGATAACTCTTCATAACATTGTGGAGTATATGCAAATTGCTATTATAAAAACTTAAGCAGCAACTTTTCCAATATTTATGTAATTCTCAAAACTTTTGGCCAATACTGTGCACATATCAAACTGGGCCAGTTCCATTCACTGTTCCAATCTCCCTCCCAGAAGTCCATGGAGTCAGGGGACAGGTTATGTGCAGAAGAAAGGGCACAGTCCAGGTACGAATGAACCCGGTTGTTCAGGCAATGCTTGTCCTTTTGCTGATATGCGTCAGGTGGGCACAGCACTTAAAAAAAAAACTTCCATCACATTAGGAAAACTAATTTGGCTGCTGCTGCTGTGCCTTCTGAGACTTATTGTAGGGGTAGCACCACCAGAGAGGGCGGGAGGTCTCTGACTCAGCCAGGTTGGAGATGGGACTGCTGGACAGAAATGCAGGTGACAGGCATCAGTAAAACATTCTCCCCTTTTTGCTTTGATTGCAATGATCTAAAAGAATGGCTATCCAGTAGTCAATCACCTTGCTTTATGCTAACCACATGCTTGCCAGCATGTAGGCAACCAAGCATGCAGTTTGTCATGCTCACCAGCATGCCTGAGGACCCACTTCTTTAAGACTCCACTGCAATGGTTGGTCATGGCCAATGTCACTGTCATCGTCATGAGCATATATATCATACCGAGCGTCAACCTCCTTCCCTAGCTGTGCCTGGGAAAAACTCCATGTCTCCCTGCAGCACAAACTTCTCCTGCTCCACTTCCTCCTTTACGCAAATTGTCCGTCCAGGTTCCTATCAGCCAGGGGCTTTGCCAGGTCAAAACATTCGGATGTTCTGTCAAGGGCCCTGAATGTTATGGCAGTCGCAGGGCACAGTGTGAAACATTAATATTTCACAGAGAGAAGGAGACAAGCAGTGCTCCTCCCTCTCTTCTGCAATACCTATGCTGATTTGTGGAGGAGCAGTCAGCAGGCTTCTCTCATTGCTGCTCCACTAATCAGAGCCTCCTCCTGCACGCTGACATAGAATGCGCTGGAAACGCTGGCCGGCTCTGTCACACCATGAGAAAAGCCAGTCATGGTGTATTTTCTATAGCTGTGTTCTTGGGAATATGGTGGTTGGGATGTGTGGGAAGGGGGTGGATGAGGGCACCGGCAGCAGGACGGCTACTGCACATTCCAGGGAAAGGTTGTGGACACAATGCAGGATACACTGACTTTATTTTCGAAAGGTGAGGAGAGTGATTCCTACAGGCAAATGTCATTCACTCCACTTTCCCTCCATACTAGATCGAAATGATCTTGGAATTACAGTATCTGCGGCCAAAAAGCAGACATACATTATATTTCTACTAATAAATATATATATAGTAATGTAAAGCTTATGTGTGGTCCCCGATAATTCCAAGATCACTCCAATAAGTTATGGAAGGGGCCTGGAGTAAATGACTCTGCCTGTGGCACCCTTTATCTACAAGCATACCCCCAAATAAATATGCCCCAGAAAGCCTTTAGATGAAACACCCCATCTAAGACCCCAAATGACAGCCAACAGATCCTAGCCATTAAACTCTTAAAAACGATATGACAGAACTGTACATCATAAGCGTTAAGGGGTTATATGTGAACACATTTGTCCGGTTAAACAGAGGGAAGGTGCTCCCTCTGTCATGCCACCAGTGTCCTGTGATGTGACTGGCACATATCATTCAAGCCTTAATTAGCCATTTTATAAAATAAATGTCTTATTTATAATGCATGGTGAATGCCAGCAAGGGTCATATACCATCTGTCCCCACCAAAAACACAGAAAAAGTGATCAAAAAGTTGCAGGGACCCCAGAATGAAAACAGTTTATAATACAAAAAATAAGCCTCATACAGCTCCATCAAGAGTAAAAATAAAAACATTTTGAATCTCAGAATATACAACTAAAATAAATAATAATCAAAAGAAAAAGAAGAAGCATGTACAAAGGTTCGAAGTTTATACATGGATCTTTGTCACACATGAAGGTTGTTGGCAATGAGATCACTGTGGATATCACAGGTGGAATGGTCTAAGGGGAGTGGTTATTTCTGGTGCCTTGGGACAGCCCCCCAACCAATCCTATTTGAATAGGATGTATATACAGTCCTGATCAAAAGTTTAAGACCAAAAAATCATATTTAGCATGGCTGGTTTTTAACAAGGTTCCAAGTAGAGCTTCAACATGCAACAAGAAGAAATGAGAGTGAGACAAAACATTTTTTGAGCATTCAATTAATTAAAAATAACGATTAAACTTAAACAGGCTGTTTTTCAGGTGATCCAAATTTTAGGACCACATGCCTTTAAAAAGGCCAAATCTGTGCAAAGATGTGGATTCATTGTCATTTTCTGTCAGGTAGTTCCACGTTGTGATGGCAAAGGCAAAAAAACTCTCCCTTTCTGAACTTGGTCGGGTTGTTGAACTGCATAATCAGGGTCTCTCACAGCGCGCCATCGCTGCTGAGGTGGGACGCAGTAAGACAGTCATTTGGAATTTCTTAAATGATCCTGAGGATTATGGAACAAAAAAGTCAAAATGGAAGACGCAAAAAAAATGTAATCAGCACTGAGCCGGAGGATCCAATTGGCTGTCCGTCAAGACACTGGATGATCCTCAACCCAAATTAAGGCCTTTACTAGCGCTGACTGCAGCCCCATAACTATCAGATGGCATCTGAGACTGAAGGGCTTCAAAAACAAAAAACGACTTCAAAGACCTTGTCTCCTTGAATGCCAGATAACTGCTCTTTTGGACTTTGCAATTGCAAAAGAGCACCAAACATGGGACATTCAAAGGTGGAAGAAAGTTTTATTCTCTGATGAGAAAAAATTTGACCTTGATGGTCCTGATGGTTTCCAACATTACTGGCATGACAAGCAGATCCCACCTGAGATGTTTTCTATGCGCCACAGTGGAGGGGGCGCCATAATGGTCTGGGGTGCTTTTGCCTTCAGTGGAACAATGGAGCTTCAGGAAGTGCAGGGGCGTCAAACGGCCGCTGACTATGTCCAGAGGTTGCAGAGAGAATTCCTCATGACTGAGGGCTCTCGTCTGTGTGGTAACGACTGGGTTTTTCAACAGGACAATGCTACAGTACACAATGCCCGCAGGACAAGGGACTTCTTCCAGGAGAATAACATCACTCTTTTGGCCCATCCTGCGTGTTTCCCTGATCTAAATCCAATTGAGAACCTTTGGGGATGGATGGCAAGGGAAGTTTACAAAAATGGACAACAGTTCTAGACAGTAGATGGCCTTCGTGCGGCCGTCTTCACCACTTGGAGAAATGTTCCCACTCACCTCATGGAAACGCTTGCATCAAGCATGCCGAAACGAATTTTTGAAGTGATAAACAATAATGGCGGAGCTACTCATTACTGAGTTCATGTTTGGAAGTTGGATTTCTGTTTTGGGGGGTTTAGTTTTTTTTTTGGAGGTGTGGTCCTAAACTTTTGATCAGCTGAAAAACAGCCCGTTTCAGTTTATTCGTTGGTTTCATTAAATTGAATGCTCAAAAAATTTTTTGTCTCACTCCCATTTCTTCTTGTTGCATGTTGAAGCGCTACTTGGAACCTTGTTAAGATCCAGCCATGCTAGATATGATTTTTTGCAATTTTTCAAGTGGTCTTAAACTGTATAGATATATATATACGGTTGCAAGAAAGAGTATGTGAACCCTTTGGAATTATATAGATTTCTGCACAAATTGGTCATAAAATGTGATCTGATCTTCATCTAAGTCACAACAATAGACAATCACAGTCTGCTTAAGCTAATAAAACACTAATAATTAAATGTTACCATGTTTTTATTGAACACACCATGTAAACATTCACAGTATAGGTGGAAAAAGTATGTGAACCCCTAGACTAATGAAATCTACAAGATCTAATTGGGGTGAGGTGTCAGCCAACTGGGGTCCAATCAATGAGATGAGATTGGAGATGTTGGTTACAGCTGCCCTGCCCTATATATATATATAAAAAAAAAAAACACACACCAGTTCTGGGTTTGCTTTTCACAAGAAGCTTTGCCTGATGTGAATGATGCCTCGCTAAAAAAGAGCTCTCAGAAGACCTACAATTAAGAATTGTTGACTTAAATAAAGCTGGAAATGGTTATAAAAGTATCTCCAAAAGTCTTGCTGTTCATCAGTCCATGGTAAGACAAATTGTCTATAAATGGAGAAAGTTCAGCACTGCTGCTACTCTCCCTAGGAGTGGCCGTTCTGTAAAGATGACTGCAAGAGCACAGCGCAGACTGCTCAATGAGGCTAAGAAGAATCCTAGAGTGTCAGCTAAAGACTTACAAAAGTCTCTGGCATAAGCTAACATCCCTGTTAGCGAATCTACGAGACGTAAAACACTAAACAAGAATGGATTTCATGGGAGGATACCACAGAGGAAGCCTCTGCTGTCCAAAAAAAACATTGCTGCACGTTTACAGTTTGCACAAGAGCACCTGGATGTTCCACAGCAGTACTGGCAAAATATTCTGTGGACAGATGAAACCAAAGTTGAGTTGTTTGGAAGAAACACATAACACTATGTGTGGAGAAAAAGAGGCACAGTACACCAACATCAAAACCTTATCCCAACTGTGAAGTGTGGTGGTGGGGGCATCATGGTTTGGGGCTGCTTTGCTGCACCTGGGCCTGGACGGATTGCTTTCATTGAAGGAAAAATTAATTCCCAAGTTTATCAAGACATTTTGCAGGAGAAATTAAGGCCATCTATCCACCAGCTGAAGCTCAACAGAAGATGGGTGTTGCAACAGGACAACGACCCAAAGCATAGAAATAAGACAACAGAATGGCTTAAACAGAAGAAAAAACGCCTTCTGGAGTGGCCCAGTCAGAGTCCTGACCTCAACCCGATTGAGATGCTGTGGCATGACCTCAAGAAAGCGATTCACACAAGACATCCCAAGAATATTGCTGAACTGAAACTGTTCTGTAAAGAGGAATGGTCAAGAATTACTCCTGACCGTTGTGCACGTCTGATCTGCAACTACAGGAAACGTTTGGTTGAAGTTATTGCTGCCAAAGGAGGTTCAACCAGTTATTAAATCCAAGGGTTCACATAGTTTTTCCACCTGCACTGTGAATGTTTACATGGTGTGTTCAATAAAAACATGGTAACATTTAATTCTTTGTGTGTTATTAGTTTAACCGCCTCCGGACCGCCTAACGCAGATGTGCGGTCCGGAGGCAGCAGCCCTGCGCACGACGACGCATATACGCGTCATCTCGCGAGGGCCGGGATTTCCTGTGAACGCGCGCACACAGGCGCGCGCGCTCACAGGAACGGAAGGTAAGCAAGTGGATCTCCAGCCTGCCAGCGGCGATCGCTCGCTGGCAGGCTGGAGATCCGAATTTTTTAACCCCTAACAGGTATATTAGACGCTGTTTTGATAACAGCGTCTAATATACCTCCTACCTGGTCCTCTGGTGGTCCCTTTTGTTAGGATCGACCACCAGAGGACACAGGTAGGTCAGTAAAGTCGCACCAAACACTACACTACACTACACCACCCCCCCGTCACTTATTAACCCTTTATGAACCCCTGATCACCCATGATCACCCCATATAAACTCCCTGATCACCCCCCTGTCATTGATCACCCCCCTGTCATTGATCACCCCCCTGTCATTGATCACCCCCCTGTCAGGCTCCGTTCAGACGTCCGTATGATTTTTACGGATCCACGGATACATGGATCGGATCCGCAAAACACATGCGGACGTCTGAATGGAGCCTTACAGGGGGGTGATCAATGACAGGCGGGTGATCACCCATATACACTCCCTGATCACCCCCTGTCATTGATCACCCCCCTGTCATTGATCACCCCCCTGTAAGGCTCCATTCAGACGTCCGCATGATTTTTACGGATCCATGGATACATGGATCGGATCCGCAAAACACATGCGGACGTCTGAATGGAGCCTTACAGGGGGGTGATCAATGACAGGCGGGTGATCACCCATATACACTCCCTGATCACCCCCTGTCATTGATCACCCCCCTGTAAGGCTCCATTCAGACGTCCGCATGATTTTTACGGATCCATGGATACATGGATCGGATCCGCAAAACACATGCGGACGTCTGAATGGAGCCTTACAGGGGGGTGATCAATGACAGGCGGGTGATCACCCATATACACTCCCTGATCACCCCCTGTCATTGATCACCCCCCTGTCATTGATCACCCCCCTGTAAGGCTCCATTCAGACGTCCGCATGATTTTTACGGATCCATGGATACATGGATCGGATCCGCAAAACACATGCGGACGTCTGAATGGAGCCTTACAGGGGGGTGATCAATGACAGGCGGGTGATCACCCATATACACTCCCTGATCACCCCCCTGTCATTGATCACCCCCCTGTAAGGCTCCATTCAGACGTCCGCATGTGTTTTGCGGATCCAATCCATGTATCCGTGGATCCGTAAAAATCATACGGACGTCTGAATGGAGCCTAACAGGGGGGGTGATCAGTGACAGGGGGGTGATCACCCTGATCACCCCCTGTCATTGATAACCCCCCTGTAAGGCTCCATTCAGACGTCCGCATGTGCTTTGCGGATCCGATCCATGTATCCATGGATCCGTAAAAATCATACGGACGTCTGAATGGAGCCTTACAGGGGGGTGATCAGTGACAGGGGGGTGATCACCCTGATCACCCCCTGTCATTGATCACCCCCCTGTAAGGCTCCATTCAGACGTCCGCATGTGTTTTGCGGATCCGATCCATGTATCCATGGATCCGTAAAAATCATACGGACGTCTGAATGGAGCCTTACAGGGGGGGTGATCAGTGACCGGGGGGTGATCACCCTGATCACCCCCTGTCATTGATAACCCCCCTGTAAGGCTCCATTCAGACGTCCGCATGTGTTTTGCGGATCCGATCCATGTATCAGTAAAAATCATATGGACGTCTGAATGGAGCCTTACAGGGGGGTGATCAATGACAGGGGGGTGATCAGGGAGTCTATATGGGTGATCACCCCCCTGTCATTGATCACCCCCCTGTCATTGATCACCCCCCTGTAAGGCTCCATTCAGACGTCCGCATGTGTTTTGCGGATCCGATCCATGGATCCGTAAAAATTATACGGACGTCTGAATGGAGCCTTACCAGGGGGGTGATCAATGACAGGGGGGTGATCCGGGAGTCTATATGGGTGATCACCCCCCTGTCATTGATCACCCCCCTGTCATTGATCACCCCGCTGTCATTGATCACCCCCCCCCCCCCTGTAAGGCTCCATTCAGACATTTCGGAAAGAAGACACCCCAAGGTATTCCGTGAGGAGCATGGCGAGTCCATGAAAGATTGAGATTTTTGTCCTAAGTTAGCGGAAAGTGAGACTTTGTGAGAAAAAAACAAAAAAAATCAATATCCGCTAACTTATGCAAAAAAATAAAAAATTCTAGGAACTCGCCAGGCCCCTCATTGAATACCTTGGGGTGTCTTCTTTCCAAAGTGGGGTCACATCTGGGGTATTTATACTGCCCTGGCTTTTTAGGGGCCCGAAAGTGTGAGAAGAAGTCTGGGATCCAAATGTCTAAAAATGCCCTCCTAAAAGGAATTTGGGCCCCTTTGCCAATCTAGGCTGCAAAAAAGTGTCACACATTTGGTATCGCCGTACTCAGGAGAAGTTGGGGAATGTGTTTTGGGGTGTCATTTTACATATACCCATGCTGGGTGAGAAAAATATCTTGGTCAAATGCCAACTTTGTATAAAAAAATGGGAAAAGTTATCTTTTGCCAAGATATTTCTCTCACCCAGCATGGTTATATGTAAAATGACACCCCAAAACACATTCCCCAACTTCTCCTGAGTACGGCGATACCAGATGTGTGACACTTTTTTGCAGCCAAGGTGGCCATTTTTTACACATTTTGATTGCAAGGTACTTCTTACACATTTGGGCCCCTAAATTGCCAGGGCAGTATAACTACGCCACAAGTGACCCCATTTTGGAAAGAAGACACCCCAAGGTATTCCTTGAGGGGCACGGCGAGTTCCTAGAATTTTTTATTTTTTGTCACAAGTTAGCGGAAAATGATGATTTTTCTTTTTTTTTTCTTTTTTCCTTACAAAGTCTCATATTCCACTAACTTGCGACAAAAGATAAAAAATTCTAGGAACTCGCCATGCCCCTCACGGAATACCTTGGGGTGTCTTCTTTTTAAAATGGGGTCACTTGTGGCGTAGTTATACTGCCCTGGCAATTTAGGGGCCCAAATGTGTAAGAAGTACCTTGCAATCAAAATGTGTATAAAATGGCCTGCGAAATCCGAAAGGTGCACTTTGGAATATGTGCCCCTTTGCCCACCTTGGCTGCAAAAAAGTGTCACACATCTGGTATCGCCGTATTCAGGAGAAGTTGGGGAATGTGTTTTGCGGTGTCATTTTACATATACCCATGCTGGGTGAGAAAAATATCTTGGTCAAATGCCAACTTTGTATAAAAAAATTGGAAAAGTTACAACACAAAATCGCTTACCGCTCCTTCTCTCTGGTTTGTGGGTGTTTATGGCATAAAATGCCTACTCACATGCATGTCCAAACACAGTCCAAGAGGTGCGGGATGCTGGTTGTTTGTAGTGACGCTGGAGACACATGTAGCCGGTCAATCACGGAGTCAAGGACCTTCCGCTACGTCATCCAGTGGGTGTATCTTTGGTGACGTATTAGGTCAGGTGTCTGGTCAGGTGATCCGTAGGTTCTATGCCGATATAGGCAAACGCTTTGTATTATCACAGGTCCTTGGTGGTAACGGTATATAGGTTCTTCCTTCTTTGAAAGAGCTTTCTGTGCGCACATATACTCTTATGTTATCCGGTACCGGTTGTGTAGGATGAGGACGCCGCAGTTGGCTGGACTAGACGCGTTTCGAGGCTACTTGCCTCTTCCTCAGTAGTTCCAGAACTGCGGTCTTCTAGTCCTTTATATAGGGCGTCTTTAATTAAAGGTTGGAGTAGAAAACATGGATCCAATTCCATGTATATTGAAAATTGGTTTGGATCCCAAAAAAAAAACAATTATACATAGTTATAGGGGTTGTCCCACATACATAGAAATTTTGCAATACCATATATATTGAACTTGCGTATATAATATAAAATACATATATAATACTTTTAAAAAATGTGTAATCACAAAAATTCTATAAAAAAATTGAATATAAAATATGTGGAGATATTAATCTGTCAGTCCTTATTGCGGTTTTGTTGCGTTTTCTCTAAAATTTGATCGTCATTCTTTAACAGTGGAATGATAGATGAAATTATTGGTGCCTGGGAGTAAGGGGAGATCAGAGTGCTGGAAAAGAAACAGCCGGACTCTGATGTCCCGTCAATGGTATATGGTATTGCAAAATTTCAATGTATGTGGGACAACCCCTATAACTATGTATAATTGTTTTTTTTGGGATCCGAACCCATTTTCAATATACATGGAATTGGATCCATGTTTTCTACTCCAACCTTTAATTAAAGACGCCCTATATAAAGGACTAGAAGACCGCAGTTCTGGAACTACTGAGGAAGAGGCAAGTAGCCTCGAAACGCGTCTAGTCCAGCCAACTGCGGCGTCCTCATCCTACACAACCGGTACCGGATTAAATAAGAGTATATGTGCGCACAGAAAGCTCTTTCAAAGAAGGAAGAACCTATATACCGTTACCACCAAGGACCTGTGATAATACAAAGCATTTGCCTATGTCGGCATAGGACCTAGTGATCACCTGACCAGACACCTGACCTAATACGTCACCAAAGATACACCCACTGGATGACGTAGCGGAAGGTCCTTGACTCCGCGATTGACCGGCTACACATGTCTCCAGCGTCCCTACAAACAACCAGCATCCCGCACCTCTTGGACTGTGTTTGGACATGCATGTGAGTAGGCATTTTATGCCATAAACACCCACAAACCAGAGAGAAGGAGCGGTAAGCGATTTTGTGCTGTATTGGGCACCAGAACTTTGTATGCACATAAGTGAGGATTTTCTGGATTTCCCTAAATATGTCACACGGATACAAGTGTTATATACACTGGGCGTTTTTTCCTAATTTTAACCAAATATACTGGAAATTTGACTGTCTGTCCGATCTATATTGCTGCTATTTTTGGACACTTCTGCTGCTATATTTGCCATAGTATTTAATTGCTTGTTGTGTTATATGCTGTATACTATACTATTTTATTGAATGCCATTTTATTGAATGCCACTTTTATTGAGGGTCACTTTTTAATATTTATGTTGTATTTCCTGCTGAATTAAAATTGTAGTATACACTCCAGAAAGTGGTTGTGCCTATTCATCTCTTTTCTCCATTCTATGACTTGCTATACTGGGTAGGTGACCCAGGGAATAGTGCACCCACTGTTATTTTCCACTGAGGTGTCTCAGCGTTAAATTTTTTCCTCTTTTTAATATATATATATATATTATATATATATATATATGTTTTAGTGTTCACTTGTAACATTATACAGCTTGAAAAAGACTTTGGTGTCGAAACGTTGCTATTTTTTTCGGTGTTAATAAACACAAAATTGGATTCAAGACTGGGAGTGCTGCAGTTTTAGGCTACTTTCACACATGCGGCAGAGAGATCCAGGAAGCAGTTCCGTCGTCGGAACTGCCTGCCGGATCGGGCAAAATATGTGCTAACTGATGGCATTAGTAAGACTGATCAGGATCCTGATCAGTCTTAAAAATGCCTGATCAGTCAAAAAAATGCATTGAAATGACGGATCCGTCTTTCCGGTGTCATCTGTCAAAACGGATCCGGCATTAATTTTTTTTCACCTTTTTTTTCAGTCTGCGCATGCGCAGAACGGAAGAACGGATCCGGCATTCTGAATGCCGGATCCGGCATTAATACATTCCTATGGGAAAAAAAAGCCGGATCCGGCATTCAGGCAAGTCTTCAGTTTTTTTCGCCGGAGATAAAACCGTAGCATGCTGCGGTTTTCTCTTTTGCCTGATCAGTCAAAACGACTGAACTGAAGACATCCTGATGCAAACTGAACGGATTACTCTCCATTCAGAATGCATGGGGATAAAACTGATCAGTTCTTTTCCGGTATAGAGCCCCTGTGACGGAACTCTATGACGGAAAAGAAAAACGGCTTGAAAGTGCCCTTAATCTCTTTTTTGGGCTACCAAGGGGGCCCTCAGGTCGGGGCCTGGCACCGCGAGCATCGCCGCCATTCTTTATTGAAATCAACTAACAAGTGGTGCTGTCCTGTCTTTACTTTGACAAGTATACTGCTGTGGTGGTCTCATGCTTCATGTAAATCATTAATCTCTTTACCCTGCTCATAGCAACGCTTCAGCATATGTAAGGTGGAATTCAAACGGTACACAGGCAGACCATTTTGTCACTTCAAGTTTTAACGGGCCTATTTAGCCACATAGGAATGGCTGGACAGTCCCTAGACATGACCAACATAATCTGCAAGCCACTATACTTTAAAAAAAATGAATGCACCATAAATGTATGATGTGTGCCATGCAGGGAATATGTGCTATTTCCCCCAAATGAAGTGCAGCCACAATGTTCCTGCCATTGTCACCAACCACGTTGTCCAGCTGTAGATGGAGAAGAGAAATCCAGCAGGAGACTTGCTGCCTGATGCAGATTACCAACTGATCTATGTAGCTTCTCTCGCCCAGGCTCATCATCTTTAAAGAGGACCTTCCATGTTTATTTTTTTAGTTTAGATAAATACCTTTCCTACCTTCTCCCTAGCTGTGACGCTCTCTGCTGTGATTAGATAGCAGCACAGCCAAGGAGACGCCCATTGAGAAACCCTGGCGTCTCCTCCTCCCTGTACCGATACTCACTATTAACATACTGTAGGGGGGCACAGCGGGCATAGGAGCGATATTTGAAAAAAACAGGCAGGGTGGCAGCATCAGCGGGGGGTACCCCGTAATGAAAGGTATTTATCTAAACTAAAAAAAAATAAAAAAAAAATAAAAGGTCCTCTTTAAGACAACATGGCAATGCTTCAGTTTGCACATATAAAAGGAGGTAGAAAAAGTGGAAGCAACAATCTGCTCTGTTTTTGTTAGGGATAGGAGGATGTCCATTGAGGAGGACGTGGATAAGCACCTGGTGTAGGGTACCAGATAATCAGCAATTGCAAGCTGCAGCATGGTGGCCAAGACCATACACTGGTTTAAGAAGACAGGTTCCACTCTCCCATTCTGGTTACTGGAAGTTCAACATGGCACCTCATGGCAAAGAAATCTCTGAGGATCTGAAAAAAAGAATTGTTGCTCTACTTAAAGATGGCCTAGGCTATAAAAAGATTGCCAACACCCTGAAACTGAGCTGCAGCACGTTGGCCAAGACCATACACTGGTTTAAGAAGACAGGTTACGGTCACAACAGGCCTCTTCATGGTCGACTGAAGGAGTTGAGTGCACATGCTCAGCTCCATATCCAGAGGTTGTCTTTTCAAAATAGACGTATGTCGTTACAGAGGAGTGGAAGAGGGTTCAAGTGGCGACCTGTGTTGAGCGAACTTGTGTTTTAAGTTCGGCATCTAAAGTTCGGGTTATCGAAGTATCCCGTTATGGATTCCGCTACCACGGACCATAACGGAATTTAGAATCCATAACGGGATACTTCGATAACCCGAACTTTAGACGCCGAACTTAAAACACAAGTTCGCTCAACACTAGTGGCAACATGTGAAGCTCTAGTGAACTCCATGCCCAAAAGAGTTCAGGCAGTGCTGGAAAATAATGGTGGTCACACAAAATATTGACACTTTGGGCACAATTTGGCCATTCTAACTTAGGGGTGTACTCACGTTTGTTGCCAGCGGTTTAGACATTAGTGGCTGTGTGTTGAGTTATTTTGAGGGCACACCAAGTTTACACTGTTATACAAGCTGTACACTGACTACTTTACATTATATCAAAGTGTCAGATCCTCAGGGTTGTCCCATGAAAAGATAGAATAAAATATTTACAAAAATGTGAGGGGTGGACTGACTTTTGTGAGATACTGTAGGTACCAGCAACAGATCTTGATGATTTGCTTGCCCAAATGCATTCATGGCAGAACATTCCTCAGACAATCATTAGTAACCTCATTGGTAGGAGGCCAAGGCGTGTAAGTGACTGTATTTACTGTCAATACTGAATAAAGCAAGATGTTTTGCATATTTTGTTTCATTTCATTTTTATCATTTGCAAATCATTAAAGGGGTTCTCTAAGATTTTTCTCAGAATAGGTCATCAATTTCAGCGGGGGTTGGACACCCTGCACCCCCACCAATCAGCTGTCTGAGGCATCCTCAGGGCTCACCGGAGCTCCAGTTAATACAAAGCCTCCTCACAGCTTACCGGGCACAGCGCCTTCTGTTGAATAGTAGCGATGCTTGGCATTGGAGCTCAGGCCCATTCACTGGAATAGGACTAATCTGTGCCTAGGCCATATGACCGATGAGCATCACATTGCATGGCCAGGAAGAGGCATAAGAGCGCGCAGAGCACTGTGTCCTCTCCATAAATCTTATTGCGTGGACGAATCTGTATTACCCTCCAAGAATTAGGGAAAACAGAAGGGGGGGGCGCACAATAGGGTAGTATGTTCAAATAATAAAATAATGTAGTGAGAAATATCCAGGCTCACCTTGTAGGGTTGTGCTAATATAGGCACAACTCTATTGTAGACTTCGTATAGATAAGACCTTTGTACAGGGACTGCAGCCGCAGACTGTGTTCTTTCGGATAGGATGTCCAGTCCCCCAAAAGATATTCGTAGTGGAAAAAGAGAAGTTCTGCTTTGGCGCGAAATCACCGGTGGAGACAGTCTTAATGGATTCTTCTTATTTAATAGACTAGAAAGTTTCTATTAAATAGGAAGAATCCATTAAGACAGCCTCCACGGATGATTTCGCGCCGAAGCAGAACTTCTCTTTTTCCACTCTCCATACATCTGACCGACAAGGCTCTCAGCCCTTTAGCATGGCACACATCCTTAGATCTCAAAACACAGAGACACCACAGCTTCCTTGTCAGATGGAGGATAATCCACACCACCTGACAGTGCTGCCTGTGCTTTTATATCCCAAACCAAGACCCGGCCTGGAGCGTGGGGAGTAGCCACCCATCCAGCACTTTGGCCACTCCCAGTAAGAGTCATCCCGGATCGGCTTTGCAGCCATACTAAACAGCAAACAGTGTCAATCAGCACTAGCTGCCGCTGATACTTGAAACTACCGGCTCTTACCTCACTGAGGCCAAGAACCTCGGTGTCACATACCTTCCGTCAATGACCGACCCTTGCGCCTTCCTACAGCTGTCACATTTCCATCCATATTTAATTAGAATTTTTTTTTTAATCAAATCATTTTTATAGATTTTTTTAACAAAGAGTTTTAACAATCCCACTAACATAAACCCCTCCCTTCCCCTCCCTTCACCCCCCCTCCCATATCCCTGAGTCACAGGCTTGTGGTCACAAGAAAGTCCATAGAAGAGGTACCAAAAGAGTTCTCGTATATCTCTCCATTGTCCACATATCATCATGGGTACCATTATATATCCTTTGCTTGAATCCTCAACGGTTCTCCGGTTTCACAGCCATACTGTACAGTCACACCAGTGATCAAGCAGTCCTATGCACAAACCGCTGTACTTCCTATACACTATTTCCATATACAGCACTAAACACGTGGAACTAAACCATAATATTATAATGATCTACCCACAAGGATCATATTTTCTCAAATTTCTTATTATTCCCTAGTTTTAGAAACACATAACTCTCTAGCTTTACTAGAACATGTATCTTATCTACTAATTCTTGAATGAATTGAGGTTTAGAGGCTATCCAATGAAATGCTATTCATTTCCTTGCCTGATAAAGGATACGCATAATAGCTATTCTGATCTCAAGAGTGACAGATAATGTTCTAGCATGTCCTAGCATACATATTATAGGTGACATTTCAATAGGTATAGCAAACACAGTATTTATTAAGTCAATGACATCAGTCCAACATCGCCGCAACCTCGGGCAGTTCCACATTAGGTGAATTAGATCGGCATTATGTGCTCCACATCTCGGGCAATCATCATCTGTCCTGTACCCCATTTTGTGCAACAAAACCGGAGTTCTATATACTCTATGCAGTAAGAGCAGTTGGGAGACTCTATGAGCTTCACGCACTGCCACCACACGGAAGTCTTCCAAGACTTCTTCCCATCGCTCCACCGTTAAGTCAGCAATATCTTGCTGCCATTTTGCATGATGGGGCAGTGGGCGGTTTTTATGTAGTGCCTTCATAAAACTCAAATATTGTGATAAAATCACACATTTTGTATCCCAGTGAGAGGCCGTGAGGTCAATAATCAAATGTTTGTCAGCAGGTACTATTTTCCCCTTACGGTCCTGCGTCTGTATGGCGTGTCGTACTTGAAAGGTACACATAAAATAAGGACTTAGGCAGTCCAAACTCTTGCTGTAGCTTATTAAATTCCTTAAGGGAATTATTCTCAAACAGCAGACATAACCGGTTAAGACCGTAGGTGCCCCAAATTTTTACACTGGTTACTGTGTTCAATTCTTTATACAGATAATTAGGCAAGATTGGGGTGAATTGTGTATATCCTTGAATCCCCACAATCTCCTTCGCTTTCCACCATACTGCATGTATAGTACGCAATATACCATATTGCCCTCCCTTGTTATAGAAAGTGCCATGCTCTAATGCTGCCATTATACACTTATTATTAACAAGATGTTGCACAATCCGCCCAGCTGTGTTCCTCTTATCCTCCTATCCCCAACCTCTAAGGTGTTGCATTTGGGCTGCCAAATAATACATCCACGGGTCTGGAACGTTCAGCCCCCCTTGAGTTTTAGATATGCACAGAGTGGTAAGCTTTCTGCGAGGTGTTCCCTTTTTCCAGACGAGGTCTCTAAATATTGCATTGATAGTATAAAATATTCTCAGAGGGATCCAGGACAGGGCATTATGCAACATGTACAGGAGTTAAGGCATCAGAATCATTTTTAACAAGTTGGTGCGACCAATAAGTGATAAAGGGAGTTTGATCCACACCTGAACTTTCCGCCTAAACTGGTCCAGGAGCGGTAATAAATTGAGGCGGACAAAATCCTGAGAGTTTGTTGATACTTGAATACCCAGGTATTTGAAGGAGGATACGACCTGCAGATCCGCCGTATAACGTGGGTCTACCTGTGTATCCCCCCCAGAGGCATTAACACTGACTTTGTCCAGTTAATGGTCAGGCCAGACAGTTTTCCAAAGTCACTAATAATTGTCATAGCTGCCGGCAAAGAGGAAGTTCAATCATCTAGAAACAGCAAAAGATCATCCGCATAAAGAGAGACCTTTTCCGTTACCGATCCACAAGTAATACCTTTCACTACCACTGCTTTCCTAAGGGCTTCTGCTAAGGGTTCCACTGCAATCGCAAACAATAGTGGCGATAGGGGGCACCCCTGTCTAGTTCCTCTATGTAACTCAAATGATTCTGAAAGACCCCCATTCACCTGAATTCTAGCTGAAGGGCATGCGTACAATAATCAAATCCACGTAATGAATTCTGGCCCGAACCCCATTGCCCTAAGTACCAAAATTAGGTATCGCCATTCCACGCTATCGAATGCTTTGGCCGCGTCTAAGGAAGCGACCGCCGCATTCAACGCATGGACCTGTCCCACCTGAATATTTAAGTACAACCTTCTAATATTCGATGCCGTGGACATGTTAGGTATAAATCCGGCTTGATCAGAATGGATCAAGGACGTGATCACTGAGTTCGAGCGATTAGCCAACACCTTTGCTAATAATTTGACATCTACCTGCAATAAGGAGATGGGGCAATAGGATTCTGCTTCCAGAGCATCTTTTCCCGGTTTCGGAATAACCACTATGATAGCTTCGTTCATAGTAGTTGGGAGTTTGCCACTCACCTGAGCTTCCTTATACACCTCCAATAGCTGGGGTAATAGCACTGAAGCATAAGTATTATAAATTTAAACCGGAAGGCCATCCCCCCAGGTGCTTTATTATTGGACATGTCTCCCAATGCTATTTCTAATTCCTTGAGGGAGATGGGAGCTTCCAACAGGGATTTTGGATCCTGAGTAAGGACAGGAAGGTTAATTGGTGTAAGAAAGTCCTTGATCAGAGTCTCAGAGGCAGTAATTTTTGAAGTATATAGGTTGGAATAGAAAGAGCATATTTAATTAGAATTTTAGCTGAATCAGTGAATATAACGCTGAATAAACTGACATAAAATTGTAACATCCAGTGAAGGAGTAGAATCTGTGAGTCTTCTCTGCTTTACTTAGTGGTCACTACTCACCTGGGCGGTTATCTGTAGGAATGTCCTCTGTACTCTGCTCATCACCCCTCACATATGTCTCTGTAGGATTAATATTGTGCAGATCTTCACCCGGATTCACAAGCTGTAAAACAAATATTGTAGAAGTCATCAGACGGTTGGAGAAGTCGTATGGAAGGCTTTATACGACCTGAAAAGACGACCAAAAATGACCGGACAGCAGGAGTTATCTGACCCAAATATCTGCAGGTCTCCTGTATAAATCCAATCTGATTGCTTCATTATTCCAACCAGTTTGCAATGCAGGGAGAGTAGCCCTTATAGTCCATCCCTAACATTACATTGTGTGTATATAACATTACATTGTTGGTGCACCTGTTGCCCTTGCTGGCCGCCCCAGGGCTGTGAAGCCGGTAAGCCAAAGTTCTTTCAGTCTGTGGCTTGTTTACCTCCTAGGAATGGGCATAATCATCTGCTCTGCTGCAGCCAATGACTGGATTCAGGGGTGACAAGTCCACAAGAAACACATCACCACTAAAGCCAGTCATTGGCTGCAGTAAAGCAGGTGACCATGCCTGTGCCGGCGAGGAAGCAAACAACATTTACTGGAAGATGGACACACAGGAGCTGGCACACATAACCAGAGCTGAGGGTAGCAGGTACGAATGACTCTTTCCATAGTAGAGGCTGCGGACACATGTGAAAAGTTACTTATTCCTGAACAAACCCTTTAATGCTGTCTTCCTGTTCTATCTACCAGTTTTGGGATGACTGCAGGCATGAAGATACTGTACCTAGTATAAGTGACAGGAGAGAACACAGGAGAGGTGAGAACTGATTATCTATCACCAGTAGATCACCCTGCTTATGTTTATAGTATAAGGACACAGTGGCTTAACTAGAGTTCTAAGGGCAAACTGTTCTGCTACTCTTATGCAACCACTAAACATCTGCAGCAGTTCACAGAAGAGGCCATCTTAAAAGTCTGAAGTGGGGTAATAAAATAAGGTGGCTTCCCTGCTAATCGTAAAGGATAAGGTGCACTGTTCGGATTGACTCACCCTGTCTATAATAAATAATAATATCTAAAATGGTTAACAGGCATTCTCTCACTCGGGAACATGTGGATACAAATATATTTATTGTGCTAAAACAATGTAGCAGAATAGATAAAAATAAATAAAATAAACTGAATAAAATATACAATAAAAACTGTTAATGTCCCAATGAATGGAAAAATGTATACCGTTTCAAATATCGAATAGGTAGGTTATAGTGATGATCGAGCACCAAAGTATTCGGCTCGAACACATTGCTATATTCATGTGCTCGGCTGAGCACCCAAGTATAATGGAAGTCAATGGGAGACAACCAGGTACCCCTGCTCTGAAGAGTGGAGGGTGCCTGGTCCATTGGAAAAAGTCAGAAAGTGACATAAACACCACCGAAATGGATCGGAAACACCGTGGGGACGATGTCTGGATGCATCTTTGACTCCCAGGTCGCTGCTGGGAACCATGTTGTCTGAGATGTATGCCACTTTTACAGACTGACAAAAATACGCACAAAACCCCCACAAAAACAGGAAAAATTGTTAGGAAACATTCTTTTCTGTAAATAAAGTGCAAGTGCTGCAAAAAATTACAAGCAAGAGGCACTCCGAAACAGCCTGTATATCACATAAAGGAGGTCCTCATTCACATTGTGGTACAATTGTTCAGGTAGTGGGACTCCTACACTTATAAAGCCTATGTACTAAGTGAAAGGGCTGCCAAAAATTACAAGGAAGAGGCACTCCAAAACACCCTTTGTTACACATAAAGGAGGGCATCATACACACCCTTGAAAAATTATGATTGATGGCCTGCTGGTGACCCTCAAAAACATTTGAAGCAAGGGCCTGCTGATCTGACCATCTAAAACCTTAGGGGAGAGGGCCTCCTGCCGCATTGGTGACTCTAGATCAGTGTTTCCCAACCAGTGTGCCTCCAGCTGTTACAAAACTACAACTCCCAGCATGCCTGCACAGCCAAATGCTGTCTGGGCATGCTGGGAGTTGTAGTTTTGCAACAGCTGGAGGCACACTGGTTGGGAAACACTGCTCTAGATAACCTCTGGGCGATTGCACATCCCTGTGACGGCGAAGATCCGTTTGGATGTCTGCCCTATCAACTTTCGATGTTCTTTTCTGCGCCTACCATGGTGATCACGGGTAACGGGGAATCAGGGTTCGATGCCAGAGAGGGAGCTTGATAAAGGGATACCACATCCAAGAAAGGTCAATGGCTGAAATCTGATTGGCTGTTGTTGCCTTGCCCCTTTTTTTCCTAATTGTGAACCACTCAGAGAGGGTGGGTCAAGTTATTAAAGCACAAGCATCCAAAGAAGGCAGCAGGTGCACTGCAATTACTCACTCCCGACTCGGGGAGGCAGTGACGATAAATAACAATATAGCACTCCTAAGCAGCCCTGTTATTGGAATGAATACACTTTCCGTTAATGATGATCTATTGGCGGTCAAGTCTGGTGCCAGCAGCCAACTTGCTCCCGGCCTCCACAACATTCACCCAGTGTGCCATCATGGTGAGGATTGTGTTGACCAGACTCTTGGCTACTGAGACTGGTGAGGGCCTGCTGCCGCTTTGTTGACTCTAGATAACTTCTAGGCGATCGCACGTCCCCGTGACGGTGACGATCCATTTGGATGTCTGCCCTATCAACTTTGGAGCAATTTTTCAACAAGGACCTTCTGTAATAGCACCGTTTTGCTTGTCCTCTCCACCAGAGGAATGCAAAATGAGAAGTTCTCTTTGTAGTGGGAGTCGAGAAGGGTGAACAACCAGTAATCCGTGTTGTTTAAAATGCATATAACGCGCAGGTCGTGGGAAAGGCAGCCTAATATGAAGTCAGCGATGTATGCCAGGAGTACCAACAGGCAAGACTTTGCTGTCGTCATCAGAAGGTGAGCCTATCCTGTAAAAGATTGTAGGTGAGGGCCTGCAGTTGAGTTGGCCCTGTAAAACATTATATGCGAGGGCCTGCATGTGAGCTGACCCTGTAAAACATTATATGTGAGGGCCTACATGTGAACTGGCCCTGTAAAACATTATATGCGAGGGCCTGCAGTTGAGCTGACCCTGTAAAACATTATATGCGAGGGCCTACTGGTGAGCTGACGCTCTAAAACATTATTTTCAAGTGCATGTTGTTCAGCTGACGCTCTAAAACATTATTTGCGAGTGCCTTTAGGTGAGTTAATGCTCTAAAACATTATATGCGAGTGCATGCTGTACAGATGATGCTCTAAAACATTATATGCGAGTGCATAGCTGACCCTATAAAAAAAATTGAGTTGAGGGCCTGCAGTGGAGCTGACTCTATTAAAAATAAGAGTGGAGGGAATATATACAATCTGGATGACGAGGAGAAAACAAGATTTAACGATATACTCTTTTTTGTGGTGGAAAAGGTGCATGGGAATACACTACAGTAGATTAAGTACATTATAAATGATAGATTGAAATTGCCTTTATGTTCATCATCAGCTCAGCTCTCCTCTGGTGGAGTTGAGAAGTCAGGGGCAATCCAGGACTCGTTCATTTTTATCTGAGTCAACCTGTCAGCATTGCCAGTGGACAAGCGGATACGCTTATCTGTTATAATTATATGGCAATGGTCTAATGAGACCTTGAATCCCTGTAGGGGTCCCTAACTGATATTAAAACTTATATCTTTAATGGTTATTAATTAAAAATTTGAAACGAAAAAGAAAAAACACGCTCGGAAGAACAGTTGTTTAAAATTGTCAGTGTCTGATATTGGCTAGGGTTAATTCGGAGTGGTGTGGTCGCGTTCCCTTTAAATCAGCGGGATGTTTTGATGGATGTGAATACGTCCCACCTAGTGTTGTGGGATAATATTGGAACCAGCAATGTGTAATGTCCTCCCCCATTTCCTCATCTGCCACATTCAGAGCATCATCCTTAATTGTAAGCAGCGATCGTTTGAGTAGACACATCAGTGGGATGGTTACGCTGATAATAGCGTTATTGCCACTAACCATCTGTGTGGATTCATCTAAGTTTTTAAAACCTCACAGAGGTCTGACATCAATGCCCACTCCTTGCTTGTGAATAGTGGCAGTTGACTCGAAAGGCAGCTGGTATTCCACAACTGTCCTCTGCTGCTCACAAACTTGGCCAACATGTGGAACGTAGAGTTCCAGTGCATTCTCACGTCGCACAACAGTCGGTGAGCTTCCACCTGCTGGAGGAGAAGTGGGGGTTGGAGCCAGTAACATAGCTGCTGGCGGAGACCCTGATGGACGTAGGGCCCACAATCCTGGGCGTGGGTAACACCTGTGCCATCCCAGGGTACGACTCACTCCCGGCCTCCACAACATTCACCTAGTGTGTGGTCAGGGAAATGTAGCGTCCCTGGCCACCAGCACTTGTCCATGTGTCCATGGTTAAGTGGCCCTTCCCAGTAACTGCGTTGGTCAGGGCACGGGTGATGTTCTGGGCGGACACATGCTGGTTTAAGGCGGGCACGGTACACCGTGAAAAATAGTGGCGGCTGGGGACTGCGTACCGAGGAATGGCCGCCGACATAAGGCTGCGGAAGGCCTCAGTGTCCACAAGCCTAAATGGCAACATTTCAAGGGCCAGTAATTATAAAAGTTGCGCATTTAGTGCTATGGCCTGTGGGTGGGTGGGTATTTGCGCTTGCGTTCAAATGACTGTGTTATGGACATTTGGATGCTGCGCTGGGACAGGGAAGGTGATGTTGTTGCTGATAGTTAATGCGAAGGTCCGGGTGCAGGACGAGGGGCATCCGGGCCTGCGCCTTCGACAGGGGATTTGCCAGCAGTGCATTACACAGGGGAAGAGGAGGCAGTGGTGTGACCCGCAGACCCAGGTTGTGGACCCAGGCGTTTGGCCCACTTATTAGGGTGCTTGGATGCCATGTGGCAGATCATGCTGGTGGTGGTGAGGTTGTTAGTGCTCACGCCCCGGCTAATTTTGGTACAGATTGCAAACTACCACTCTTTTGTCGTCTGCACTTTCCTCAAAAAGCACCATACTGCGGAACACCTACCCTTTGGCAAGGTAGATTTATGCATAGGGGTGCTCAGTGTAATGGTTGCGGGCCTGTTTGGTGTGAACCGACTTCTCCCTTTTGCAACTCCACTGCATCTTCCAGCCTGTTGCGGTGCTGCAGATCCCTCCCCCTCTGTACTGCTGTCCTCGCTCGGCTTTTCACCTTCCCATGTTGGGTCAGTGACCTCATCGTCAACCACCTCCTCTTCCACTTCCTCACTCTGCTCATCCTCCTGACTTGACCTAACCACAACCTCAGTGATTGACAACTGTGTCTCATCATCATCCACTTTGTGAACGAATGATCCCCGTTCACCACCGTCATCTTCTTGAGACTGTGAAGGCTCAAGAGGTAGGGAATCAGGGCACAATATCTCAGGTCCCTCTTCAAGCGTGCTGGGCGCGAGGGCCAAATGTAATAGTGGTGCTGGAAAGAGCTCCTCGGAATATCCGAGTGTGGGATCACTCGTTTGGCAAGCCTCTCCATGGTGGGAGGAAGGATGATCAGAGAGAGGATTCGGTTGACCAGACTCTTGGCTACAGAGACTGGACTTGGTGAAAGAGAGGGTGGTGCTTAACCGACTGGAAGCATTATCTTCAGCAATCCAACTGACCAACTGTTCGCACTGGTCCGACTTGGACAGTGTTGTCCTGCGCCGCCCAGCTGAGTTGGACATGAAGCTGGGTACAGTGGATGTTTTTTTTTTTCTGGTGCACTG
Organism: Bufo gargarizans; assembly: GCF_014858855.1. Lineage (NCBI taxonomy): Eukaryota > Metazoa > Chordata > Amphibia > Anura > Bufonidae > Bufo > Bufo gargarizans. The sequence goes on from NC_058085.1 coordinate 20,498,550, forward strand.
ACAACAGGCACAGCCTCTGCGTGCACCATCACGCCCGCTTCCCCGTCCCTTAGTGCTCGCCTTCTTCATATTAATGGTTTTGTGACTAGATGTGGCGCAGATTGATTTACAGTCCGCTAAAGACACAATTTTCGGATGCAGGACAGAATATGTCACAGAAACCCACAGAATATGGACACTATATTAGGCCCAGATTATTGGTATTTGCAATACAGACACAGTTTTCAGATGGCGTACTGTATACAGACGTGGACAAAATTGTTGGTACCCTTTGGTCAATGAAAGAAAAAGTCACAATGGTCACAGAAATAACTTTAATCTGACAAAAGTAATAATAAATTAAAATTCTATAAATGTTAACCAATGAAAGTCAGACATTGTTTTTCAACCATGCTTCAACAGAATTATGTAAAAAAATAAACTCATGAAACAGGCATGGACAAAAATGATGGTACCCCTAGAAAACACAGAACATAATGTGACCAAAGGGACATGTTAATTCAAGGTGTGTCCACTAATTAGCATCACAGGTGTCTACAACCTTGTAATCAGCCATTGGGCCTATATATATGGCTCCAGGTAATCACTGTGTTGTTTGGTGATATGGTGTGTACCACACTCGACATGGACCAGAGGAAGCAAAGGAAAGAGCTGTCTCAAGAGATCAGAAAGAAAATTATAGACAAGCATGTTAAAGGTAAAGGCTATAAGACCATCTCCAAGCAACTAGATGTTCCTGTGAGTACAGTTGCACATATTATTCATAAGTTTAAGATCCATGGGACTGTAGCCAACCTCCCTGGACGTGGCCGCAGGAGGAAAATTGATGACAAATCTAAGAGACGGATAATCCGAATGGTAACAAAAGAGCCTAGAAAGACTTCTAAAGAGATTCAAGGTGAACTTCATGCTCAAGGAACATCAGTGTCAGATCGCACCATCCGTCGTTGTTTGAGCCAAAGTGGACTACATGGGAGACGACCAAGGAGGACACCATTGTTGAAAACGAATCATAAAAAAGCAAGACTGGAATATGCCAAACTACATGTTGACAAGCCACAAAGCTTCTGGGAGAATGTCCTGTGGACAGATGAGACAAAAATCGAAGTTTTTGCCAAGGCACATCAGCTGTATGTTCACAGACGAAAAAATGAAGCATATCAAGAAAAGAACACTGTCCCTACTGTGAAACATGGAGGAGGCTCTGTTATGTTCTGGGGCTGCTTTGCTGCGTCTGGCACAGGGTGTCTTGAATCTGTGCAGGGTACAATGAAATCTCAAGACTATCAAGGAATTCTAGAGAGAAATGTACTAGCCAGTGTCAGAAAGCTTGGTCTCAGTCGCAGGTCATGGGTCTTGCAACAGGACAATGACCCAAAACACACCGCTAAAAACACCCAAGAATGGCTAAGAGGAAAAAATTGGACTATTCTAAAGTGGCCTTCTATGAGCCCTGACCTCAATCCTATTGAGCATCTTTGGAAGGAGCTGAAACATGCAGTCTGGAAAAGGCACCCTTCAAACCGGACACAACTGGAGCAGTTTGCTCATGAGGAGTGGGCCAAAATACCTGCTGAGAGGTGCAGATGTCTCATTGACAGTTACAGGAAGCGTTTGATTGCAGTGATTGCCTCAAAAGGTTGCGCAACAAAATATTAAGTTAGGGGTACCATCATTTTTGTCCATGCCTGTTTCATGAGTTTATTTTTTTACATAATTCTGTTGAAGCATGGTTGAAAAACAATGTCTGACTTTCATTGGTTAACATTTATAGAATTTTAATTTATTATTACTTTTGTCAGATTAAAGTTATTTCTGTGACCATTGTGACTTTTTCTTTCATTGACCAAAGGGTACCAACAATTTTGTCCACGTCTGTATGTCACAGAAAGCCACACACTATGGACACTAGATTAGGCCCAGATTAGTTAAATTTGCCCTAAAGAAACAGTTTTCGGATGGCGTACTGTATATGTCACAGAAAGCCACACACTATGGACACTAGATTAGGCCCAGATTAGTTAAATTTGCCCTAAAGAAACAGTTTTCGGATGGCGTACTGTATAGGTCACGGATGTGTATTACATGCACTACAGAGACAGTAGATGAGGGCTAGCCCCTGATTATTTACATTTACGCAAAAGAAACAGTTTTCGGATGGTGTACCGCATATATCACAGAAAGCCACACACTATGGACACTATATTAGTTAAATTTGCCCTAAAGAAACTGTTTTCAGATGGCGTACTGTATATGTCACAGAAAACAACACACTATGGACACTAGATTAGGCCCAGATTATTTAAATTTACGCTAAATGAAACAGTTTTCGGATAGAGCATTGTATATGTGACAGATGTGTATTAAACGCACATTATAGACAATAAATGTGGCGCTGATTATTTTAATTTACACAAAAAGACACAGTCTGCGGATGATGTACAGTATATGTCACTAATAGGTATTAAAGAAAAATATCTTGCTGCTGTCAAACACACACACACAGTAGTCCTTAAAAGGACTTTGGGGTCTTTGAAAAGCCTTTGGTAGCAAAAACAGCAAATTTCCCTCCCTGCACTATCTGTCCCTTTCTCAGCACCGATGTCCCTGAGACTGATCAATTTAGCGCAGGTAAAAATATATTGCTGTTCTAAAACACACACACACAGAGTAGTCCTTAAAAGGACTTTTGGGTCTTTGAAAAGCTTTCTTAGAATAATAACTGTGAATTTCGCTCCCTACACTACCTTTCCCTTCCTACCCTCTGCTCTCCCGGACTATGACTGATCCGAGCATGGGTCATCGGGTGCTATATAGCACCCAATGACACGTTCCGGCCAGCCAATCACTGTAATGCCAGCAGCCAACATGGCTACTGGCATTACAGTGAGGGCAGTACTTACCTGCATGTTTATTGGCTGCTTAGCAGCCTCGAAACGTGCTGGAAGGAGACTCGAGCATGGCACTCGAGCACATGCGGTACTCAGCAGAGTACCGCCATGTGCCGAGCATAGCGATGCTCAAGCCGAACAGGTATTCGGCCGAGCATGCTCGCTCATCACTAGTAGGTTATAAAATAGATAACCTACCAATGTTAGTAAATCTCCCCTGTGGATGCGGCGTTCAGCTCGCTGCTCTGTGTTGTAGATCAGGGGCGATTGCAATTATGAAATCAAAATAAAGTGGAGCGATCCATGAATATTTGTGCTATCATCTGAAAGGATCCGGGACTGGCTCCGTTTATCACGTGGGACGCTACCTGCATCACTAGGTGAGCATTGACCGTATTAACTGCAGACCACGTGAGACACCGTACATCCGATCTACAACACAGAGCAGGGAGCTGAACGCCGCATCCACAGCGCACTGTGAGATGAAAAGAAGCGGAGGTAAGTTATACCTGTACTGGTGACCACGTGGGACGCCACGCCGAGGCACAACACCCTGCTCCTCATTATCAACTACTGAACTGTGGGTAATACTCTGTGAATACTGGAATCAATTAATTGAAATACAAATCGGCCATCGGACTATAACAGTGTCAATCAATAAGGGGAGATTTACTAACATTGGTCTCCAGATGGATTGATTACTATGCGGTGCCCTAACTTCCATATGAATGCTGGCCTATGCATCTAGGAAAATATTAAAGACCAGGAAGGTATTTACCTATTTGATAACCTGCCTATTCGATATTTGAAACAGTATCAATTTTTCCATTCATTGGAACATTAACTGTTTTTATTGTATATTTTATTCAGTTTATTTTATTCATTTTGATCTATTATACTATATTGTTTTAGCACAATAAATATATTTGCAACCACATGTTCCCGAGTGAGAGAATGCCTGTCGACCATTTTAGATACATCTTAAAAGTCTGTACAGGCAGAATATTATGAGAAGCTACAGACAACATGTAATGTCTATGGTCAGTTGTAATCCTGCCATCTCCATCTTTCTCATTATACAAGGATAAAACATATAATACTGGTGGATATAACAAAACTGAAGACAAGATCTTCACAGCCTTCTACAGATCATAGGTGACAATTCATGAGAGCTTATCTCCATCTACCTGATCATCCTGTGGGACATTGTGATGTTCTTCTGAGCCATCCAGTGGAAGAAGAGTACTGGGATATCTCTCCGGTGTTCTTCTCTCTATCTTAACTGTGGGAAACACATCCAGTGAGTGAATTCATCCCTTACATACAGATAATGAGAGGATGTGTGTATTTAGTCATGTCTATTACCTGGTGATGTGAGGGCTTGGTGATCCTCCATCATGATGTCCTTGTACAGATCTTTGTGTCCTTCTAAATACTCCCACTCCTCCATGGAGAAATAGACGGTGACATCCTGACACCTTATAGGAACCTGACAACACAATGATACAGTCATCACCCAGATCCCTTCATAGCATTCCTGTATACTGTGCCCAACATTCCCAGCAGTGTCACCTCTCCAGTCAGCAGCTCAATCATCTTGTTGAGGAGTACTAGGATCTTCTCTCTATTGATTTTCTCATGTATCAGGGGGTGATGTGGAGGCTCCATGATTGGGCTCAGGGTTCTTCCCCATCCTTCAGACACAGTGGCCTGACAGTGCTCACTAGAGGTCTTCTTCACTACTGTGTAGTCCTGGTTATGGAGAAACACAGTAATAATTATCACTCCATACATTTCCAGAGTCCCTCACCTCTCCAGTCATGTCCATCTGCTAGTAACATAGATAAGATGATGTAATGTGACATCATCAGAATCTCTCACCTCTCCAGTAAGCCGAAAGAGGATCTCTACGGTGAGATTTATTATACTCTCCGCCATCTTGTCCATGTCCATCCTTGATCGGTCAATCAGGAGAAGAGTCTTATATAGAAGATATCCACTGAGCGGATCCTATATTGTAGGAACCTGAATGGAGAGAAGATGTAAACTGAAAATACCATTTACAATACCATTACTGGAGATAATAAGAGGAGACAATAAAATGTAGATGTTGTGTTCTCTCTTTTTATAGTGATCGAAACGTGTGAGGACAAGGCAGTTTCATGGTATGTCATACCTTCACATGACCCTACAGTCAATAGAAGACGTCATTAGTGTTGCCAGTATGAACAGCACATGACCGCTTTTGACCATCTTAGGCCTTAATGGTCAGGTGATAAACATGCCGCCATCAGAGATCCGCTCAAGCAACATATATACATATATTTACACAAATTCCCAAGTGCTGTCATGACGGACTCCTGGAAAACTATTTACGTCTAAATTCTACTTTCCAGGACAGAGGTTTTGTGCCAGGAAAGATTAAAGGACCTTAACATGTATAGCTTGGAAGAAAGACGAGACAGAGGGGATATGATAGAAACTTTTAAATACATAAAGGGAATCAGCAAGGTAAAAGAGGAGAGAATATTTAAGAAAAACTGCTACAAGAGGACATAGTTTTAAATTAGAGGACCAAAGGTTTAAAAGTAATATCAGGAAGTATTACTTTACTGAGAGAGTAGTGGATGCATGGAATAGCATTCCTGCAGAAGTGGTAACTGCAAATACAGTGAAGGAGTTTAAGCATGCATGGGATAGGCATAAGGCCATCCTTCATATAAGATAGGGCCAGGGGCTATTCATAGTATTCAGTATATTGGGCAGACTAGATGGGCCAAATGGTTCTCATCTGCCGACACATTCTATGTTTCTAAGTTTCCTCCATAACAGCACACATAAAGCAATACCAGATATACTAGGGAGGTACTACATCCTGTAGGACTTTACGTCCAAAGGCTAGGTCTCTATTAGCAGATAGGTCTAGTCTGTAGAAGGTTTGAAAACTAGACCAGGTAGCTGCCCTGCAGATTTGTTCCAGTGAGGCATTAGCTCTTTCCGCCCAAGAAGCAGCCACTGCTTGAGTAGAATGGGCTGTAACTTTGAATAGGCAGTCTTTATTCTGGAAAGTATACGCTTGCTGGATTATTGACTTACTCCATCTTGCAATAGTGGATTTTGAAGCTTGTTTTCCCTTAGTCTTCTCTGCGAATTGTACAAATAAAGCTGAATCTTTCCTGAAGGGGCGAGTGACTTCTAAATATTGTTGTCACGGAAGGTGTACAGGAAACAAGACAACAAAAAATGAATATAAGACTCACTGGATCCAAAACTAAGGAACAAAAAGGGAGACCCCTGCATCAGACCTGGCACTCTCCCTGACTGCTCAGCCTATGCGAAAATCCCAATTTTAGATGATCGCATATCCTCGTACCTCGACTGTATAACACCTGAACACCCTATAATAGTGAGGGGGCACGACCACCGGCTCCCTACACTAGATACCGAGGGAGTCAGGGTCACCTGGGATCCAGAAAAACACAAATGAATGCACAACACTTATCTTGTAGAAGACTGGGAAGTAGGAACAGCATGCACACACACTCCAGGAAGTAATATAAACCGCAAACTGATGCACTATGGGGAGGAATTTAAAGGGATGCAATCAGTACAACTACATGACAGCTGAGAGAGGCTAACGAGATGAGGAACTGAAAGCAAAACAAAGGAAGCTCAAGGAGGAGGTTCTGAAAGGCATCTGTCAGAGCTTCTCAGATGTCTGGTGGTGACAGTACCCCTCCTTCTACGAGTGGACTCCGGACACTCAGAGCCCACCTTCTCAGGATGGGACCTATGGAAAGCCCTGATGAGACGAGTGGCCTTAATGTCCGTCACTGGGACCCACATCCTCTCCTCAGGACCATAACCCTCCCAATGAACGAGGTACTGGAGAGAACCGCGGACAACACGAGAATCCACAATCCTAGAGACCTGAAATTCAAGATTACCATCAACCATAATCGGAGGAGGAGGCAAAGACGAGGGTACAATGGGTTGGACATAAGGTTTTAATAAGGACTTATGAAAAACATTATGGATCTTCCAAGTCTGAGGAAGATCAAGACGGTAGGCAACAGGATTGATGACAGACAGGATTTTGTAAGGCCCAATAAACTTAGGACCCAACTTCCAGGAGGGAACCTTCAATTTGATATTCTTAGTAGACAACCACACCAGATTACCAACATTCAGGTCCGGACCAGGCACACGTCTCTTATCTGCCACACGCTTATATCTCTCACTCATGCTCTTTAGATTATCCTGAATCTTTTGCCAAATAGATGACAAAGACGAGGAGAATCTGTCCTCATCAGGTAAACCAGAAGACCCCTCTCCCGAGAATGTCCCAAACTGCGGATGAAACCCATATGCACCAAAAAATGGTGACTTATCAGAGGACTCCTGACGACGGTTATTTAAAGCAAACTCAGCAAGGGACAAAAAAGAACACCTATCCTCCTGATTCTCCGCCGCAAAACAGCGCAGATATGTCTCCAGATTCTGATTGACGCGCTCTGTCTGGCCATTCGACTGCGGGTGGAAAGCAGAAGAGAATGACAACCGAACCCCCAAACGAGAACAGAAAGCCTTCCAGAATCTGGAAACAAACTGCGTGCCCCTATCAGAGACTATGTCTGAAGGAATACCATGCAATTTGACAATGTGATCAATAAATGCCTGCGCCAGCGTCTTAGCATTGGGCAAGTCAGGAAAAGGGATAAAATGCACCATTTTGCTAAAACGGTCCACCACCACCAGAATCACAGTCTTCCCCGAGGAACAAGGCAGGTCCGTAATGAAGTCCATGGACAGATGGGTCCAAGGACGGGAAGGAAAGGACCTGATGGCCGTGAATGAGGGACTTTGGCACGAGCGCAGGTCTCGCAGGCTGCCACAAAACCCTCAACCGACTTACGAAGTGTCGGCCACCAGAATCTCCGAGCGATGAGATCCACTGTGGCTCTTGCCCCCGGGTGCCAAGCAAGGACTGTATCGTGGTGTTCCTTAAAAATCTTGTGTCTTAAAGCGAGAGGCACAAACAACCTCCCAGGAGGACAAAGATCAGGAGCCTCTGACTGGGCTGCCTGCACCTCTGCCTCCAATTCAGGAAAAAGAGCAGAAACCACCACACCTTCAGCCAAAATGGGACCCGGGTCTTCAAAATTCCCACCTCCCGGAAAACAACGTGACAGGGCATCTGCCTTCACATTCTTAACCCCAGGGCGGAACGTGACAACAAAATTAAACCTTGAAAAGAACAAAGACCATCTGGCCTGTCTCGGGTTCAGACGCTTGGCTGACTCGAAGTAGGCTAGATTTTTATGGTCAGTAAACACGGTAATAGGGTGTCTGGCTCCCTCTAGCCAATGGCGCCATTCCTCAAAAGCCAACTTGATGGCCAACAACTCCCTATCTCCCACATTGTAATTTTTCTCTGCGGAGGAGAGTTTCTTCGAGAAAAAGGCACACGGTCGCCATTTGGCAGGAGAGGAACCTTGAGACAATACCGCACCCACACCCACCTCAGAAGCATCAACCTCAACTATGAAGGGTAGAGAAATATCAGGTTGTACCAAGATGGGAGCGGAAGCAAACCTCTCCTTGATATCAGAAAAGGCCTTACGCGCCTCTACCGACCAGGAAGAAAAATCTACCCCCTTTCTAGTCATATCAGTGAGTGGTTTAACAACAGAGGAATAATTCAAAATAAACTTCCTGTAATAATTGGCAAAGCCCAAAAAACGCATCAGCGCCTTCTGATTTTCAGGAAGCTCCCACTCAAGCACAGCGTGGACCTTCTCGGGGTCCATGCGAAAACCAGAAGCGGAGAGAAGAAACCCCAGAAATTGAATTTCTGGAACCGCAAACACACATTTTTCCAGTTTCGCGTACAATTTATTCTCCCGCAGGATGAGCAAGACCTGACGTAAGTGTTCCTTATAAAAGTTTTGAAATCAGGAGAAAAAATCTAAATGTCATCCAAATACACGAATACAAATTTCCCCATTAAATGATAAAAAATGCTGTTCACAAAATGCTGAAAAATGGCTGGAGCATTCATCAAACCAAAAGGCATAACCAAATTCTCAAAATGGCCCTCAGGGGTATTGAAGGCCATCTTCCATTCGTCTCCTTCTCTGACCCTGACCAGGTTGTATGCCCCTCTTAGATCTAATTTGGAAAAAACTTTAGCCCCAACAATCTGGTTAAACAGGTCCGGGATCAGAGGAAGCGGATAAGGGTCGCGAATTGTGATACTGTTCAGCTCCCTGAAATCCAGACGAGGTCTTAAAGAGCCATCTTTTTTCTTAACAAAGAAAAAAACAGCGGCAACAGGTGACTTCAAGTCGTATGTGTCCTTTTCTCAGACTCTCAGAGATATAAGCACGCATAGCGACCCTTTCAGGTTGGGAGAGATTGTATAAACGAGATTTAGGCAGCTTGGCGCCTGGGATGAGATTAATAGGGCAATCGTACTCCCTGTGCGGGGGCAAATCCTGAACTCCGCTCTCAGAGAAGACATCCGAAAATTCTGAGAGAAAAGATGGTACAGTCTTAGTAGAAACCTCAGAAAGAGATGTCGTGAGGCAATTCTCTCTGCAAAAGTCATTCCAACCATTTATTTGCCTCGCTTGCCAATCAATGGTGGGGTTATGTTTAGTGAGCCAGGGTAGCCCCAACACTAGAGGAGTAGGCAATCCGCTAAGGACGAAACATGACACATCCTCAACATGAGCATCACTCACAATTAAACGGATATTGTGAACTATGCCCTTTAATGATTTCTGAGAAAGTGGAGCGGAATCAATAGCAAAAACAGGAATATCCTTTCCCAAAGTGCATACCTGGAAACCATGAGTTATCGCAAATTGATTATCAATGAGATTGACAGCTGCTCCACTATCTACAAAAATCTCACAAAAAATGTTCTTGCTCTCTAGCGCCACCCTGGCAGGCAGGACAAAACGGGAACTACAAGCAAACGGAAAACCTTCAATTTCCGCCTCAACCCTGCCAATGTTAACAGATGGAACATTTTTAAAGGATTTTTTCCTTTTTGTTTCTTTATTATTCTCAAAAGACTGTCTGAATCTCCTAGAGGGACAAACATTTGCCAAATGATTTATACCTCCACAACAAAAACAAACCTTCCCATGCGGGCTGAATCTTCTATTGTCAGAGGCAATCAACCCCAGCTGCATGGGCTCCTGCTCAGAAGGGGTTGACAGCGACTGAGACCCCTGCGCACTGAATGAGACCACTGCACTGTCCTGGGATTGAGTATGACAGGAAGGAGTGATCTCTCCTCTCTCTCTAAGACGCCTGTCAATACGAACGGCCCGAGACATGGCAGAGTCCAAGGAGGTTGGCCTCTCATGAAAGGCAAATGCATCTTTCAATCCCTCTGAAAGACCATGGCAAAATTGACTTCGGAGTGCAGCATCATTCCAACCAGTATCAGCTGCCCATCTCTGAAATTCTGAGCAGTATATCTCTGCGGATTGTTTACCCTGGCATAACAGACGTAGTCTAGACTCAGCCAAAGCAATACGATCCGGATAATCATATATCTGACCCAGGGCTAAAAAGAATTCATCCACTGAACGGAGGGACCGTGCCCCCACCGGCAGCGAAAAGGCCCACGACTGAGCGTTGCCCCTGAGCAGCGATATAATGATCCCCACCCTCCGTTCCTTATCACAAGAGGAATGGGGAAGAAGGCGAAAATGGAGTTTGCAAGCCTCTCTAAAACGCACAAAATTCTCACTACCCCCGGAGAACGTATCCGGGAGCGAGATCTTAGGCTCAGAACAAACTCCATGAACGCAAGCTGAACCGGTCACTTGAAACTGAGAAAGAGTCTTATGCAGATCCTCCAATGAAAGACCCTGGAAGCGTTCAGTCAAAAGTGAAACCGAATCCATGCTTGAGACGGTTTTGGCGGTTTATAATGTCACGGAAGGTGTACAGGAAACAAGACAACACAAAATGAATATACGACTCACTGGATCCAAAACTAAGGAACAAAAAGGGAGACCCCTGCATCAGACCTGGCACTCTCCCTGACTGCTCAGCCTATGCGAAAATCCCAATGGTAGATGATCGCATATCCTCGTACCTCGACTGTATAACACCTGAACACCCTATAATAGTGAGGGGACACGACCACCGGCTCCCTACACTAGATACGGAGGGAGTCAGGGTCACCTGGGATCCAGCAAACAGAAAAACACAAATGAATGCACAACACTTATCTTGTAGAAGACTGGGAAGTAGGAACAGCATGCACACATACTCCAGGAAGTAATATAAACCGCAAACTGATGCACTATGGGGAGGAATTTAAAGGGATGCAATCAGTACAACTACATGACAGCTGAGAGAGGCTAACGAGATGAGGAACTGAAAGCAAAACAAAGGAAGCTCAAGGAGGAGGTTCTGAAAGGCATCTGTCAGAGCTTCTCAGATGTCTGGTGGTGACAATTGTATTACTAAACGACGAACTAGAGTATGAAAACTTTGTTATTTCACATTCTTCAAATCTGTACAAATACAACTTTTGGCATAAAGGCTGGGTCTAATTTTAAGATTACTCTATCATCCAGAATCCTCATATATGGTTCTCTTGAAGAAAAAGCCTGTATCTTTCCTACTCTCCTTGCCGATGTTATGGCCACTAGAAATACTCTTTTGAAAGATTGCATTTTTATTTCACAGTTTTCTAAAGGTTCTAAAGGAGGTTTACATAGGTGCTCCAATACTAGTGACAAGTCCCAAGGAGGGACTGACTTTCTTACCAGAGGTCGGATTCTGGAGATGGCACGAGAAAATGTTTTTATCCAATTGTGCTCTGCTAGAGGAAAGTCAAGAAACCAACTCAAAGCCGAAATCTGAACTTTTATAGTACTGGGCCTGAGACCCATGTCAAAACCTTCCTGCAGAAATTCTAGAATGTCCTGAATAGAAGTGGAAACTGACTCTTTGTGAAGAGAAACAAACCAGGAACGGAATTTTTTTCAAATCTTACCGTAGATGGCAGAAGTAACCATCTTGTGACTTCGAAGCATGGTTGTTATAACTCTTTCTGACAGGCCCCTGGCTCTTAATATCTGCTCTTCAGAATCGAAGCTGCCAGCTTCAACCTGTGCATTTGTGGATGCCAAAGAGGTCCCTGAGACAATTTGGAGCCAGCTTTGTTTCGGCCAATATGGAGCTATTAAGACCAGAGTTACTCGTTCTGACCTCAGTTTTTTTTGGCCCAATTAGAGGAAAATGCGGGAAGGCATAGGCCAGATCCAGATCCCAACTCTGAGACAAAGCATCTACTGCCACTGGTCTGTCCCATAGATTTAGTGAAAAGAAAAAGGGAAAACGAGTATTTTTTATTGTGGCAAAGAGGTCTAATTGAGGAGTCCCCCATTTCTTGCAAAGTAGATGAAATACTTCTTTTTTTGAGACACCATTTCCCTGGACGTATAGAATGTCTGCTTAAGAAATATGCGGTCACATTTTTCTCTCCTTTCAGGTGTATTGCTGAGAATGACAGTACATTTTTCTCTGCCCAGCTGAATATCCGGTCTGATAAATGTTGAAGGAGTGGAAATCTTGACCCCCTTGATGTTTTAGGAATGATACTGTTGTAATGTGGTCTGAGAGAACCCATACATGTAGGCCCTTTAGAAGATTCTCCGCTTTTAGGAAAGTTTCCAAGACTGCTCTCAACTCCCTGAAGTTTTAGGACCTGTGAGAGAGATTGTGACCCCAGGGACCCTGAAAGTATAAGTCCTGCACCTGCGCTCCCCAGCCCAACTTGCTGGCATCCGTTGTTACTAGAATCTGAGGTTCTAAAGTCCATGGAATTCCCAATGATAAGTTCTTTGGATCTATCCACCATGAAAAATTCCGTCTTACCGACTTTGGAATGCGGATCTTCTGATCCAAAGAATTTAGATCTTGGTTCTAACAAGTCAGAACTGTTTTCTGCAAAGGTCTTGAATGGAATTGACTCCAGGGGACTGTGGTGATGCAAGACGTCATTAACCCCAGGATTTTCATGGCTGTTCTTATAGACCAGACTTCTTTCCTTTGGAATAAGAAAATCTCCTGGCGCATCTTTGCATGTTTCTCTACCGGCAGGAATGAATGTTGTTTTTCCGAGTCCAATAGGGTGCCTAAGAAAATCTTCCTTGTTTCTGGAATAAGGTTCAATTTTTCTAGGTTTATGATCCATCCCAAATGGGAGAGACTCGTCAAGGTGAATTCCAGCGGTCTCATTAGAATGGTGGCAGATGGAGATGTCAATAGGAAGTTGTCGTATTTTTTGACGGAATGTCCCCAGACCAAATTTTAAGCCACAATGCTCGTCTGGAGGCATATGAAAGGGAACTGCCTCTGGCAGCGAATCTAATAGATTCCGCCGAAGCATCAGAGACAAATACAGTTGCCATTTTTAAGAGTGGAATGGACTCCAGAATTTCTTCCCTGGAGGTTTTCATCTTTAGATGGTTCTCTAGTTGGGAAAGCCATATAAATAACGATCGAGACAGTGAAGTAGCGGTATTGATCAATGTAGAAAATACCATCCAGATTTTTTTCAGATACCATCTATTTTTCTATCCATAGCGTCCTTAAGTTGCGAGGAATCCTCAAAGGGCAAGGAGGTTTTTTTTAATTACTTTTGCAATGAGTATGTAAATTTTCGGGGTATCCACCCACAATTTTGTATCTTCTGCATTAAAATCTAGTCTCTTTTCCGCTTCCTCCCATTTCTCCAATATGAGTAATTTTAGATTTTCATTTACCGGAAAGTGTGTTTACTTTTTTGCTTTTAGTCCGCCAAACATCTCGTCCTGTATATAACGAGGTTGAGCGACTTCCTCTACGTCCATTGTCTGATGGACAGCAGAAATTAGAAAGTCTAAATCCTCGGATGAAAAAAACAACCTTTTTTCCCTCTTCCGCAGGACAAGAAGCAATTTCATCTTCCTCAATATCATCCATTTCTCCCTCTGATCTAATTTTACTAGTGGATTCATCCTCTGAATCTGAGTCAATATCAGCTCTAGGTCTTCTAACATGAGACTGAGGAACAGATTTTGTCATTAATTTGACCACTGAGGAGTGTACTTCCTCCTTTATAATCTTCGTAATTTCAGCTGATAAAGATGACTGTTCTTCTTTTATCATTTTATCAATGCAGGAGCTGCAAAGTTGTTTAAAGTAAGACTCTGCCAGCTTCTTAGCACAACTATAGCATATTTTTACTTTCTTTTTAGGTTCAGAAGAATTTTTATGCACCACATCTTTATCATCCTGAAATTACAAAACAAACTGCTAGCTATGCAGCAATCCAAAAGTACTATTACAGGGCCTATACAGCACACCTGACTTACATGACCCTGGGCAGGAGGTTCTGAACCCGACACAGACTGACCAGACACTGGACCTTTCATGGTGGAGTACACAAACATTTGATTTCCCACCATATCTTTATAGTCCTGCCCCCTTCCGCTGCCAGTCTGCTCCTCCCTCTTCTGGGACTCCATCCTACAGGAGAATCCCGATATGGATAATGCAAGTCCATTCCTAATGGGGACTCATGCATTGATAGGCTAGCCACACCGCACCAGGCATTCCAGCGTGCCCTCTCGACGGACATCTCACAAGAGGACATCACTTGGCTTGCAGAGGCCCAATATGGCTGCACCCTGCACGTGAAACGGAGAAGGAAGATGCAGTACGGAGCCAAGAGCCTCTCCAGAAAGGAAGCGGACACCGCAACCAGACCCCGCAGCCTCAATGGGCACTGGTAAGGCCAGGGGACCCCGCTAAAGGGGTGCTAGCAAAGCCCTCCGGTTCAGGGATGGAAGTAGAGTCATAAACCCCCCTAATCCTATCCTGGGTTCCTATGCCAAAGCATAAACTTTTTCCCATAACAGGGATCCTCTCTGTTGGCTGCTGTAAGGGACACAAAGAACACTGGAGTTAGAGGGGCTTTACACCTCTCTGTGCTTCCTGTCGCTATAGAGGTACATAAGGACATCCTCCATATGTACTGTCATGGAGGACGTCCTGGAAATCGGTAATTAGTCTTACTGGTAAATGTTTTTTCCAGGAGTCCAACATGACAGCACATGGGAGGTTATCCTTATAGGCCTCTGTAGAGACAGGAAGCAAGAGAGTTTAAAAGGCCCCTCCCCACCCCCTTATTCAGTGTCTTATAAATCACTACACCTAAAAACTTTTCCTCAAGTAATATACTTAGTGTTTCGAATTTCACAATGTTAACAGCACATTGTTATTATATAAGTATATGTGAAAAAAAAAAAAAAATATATATATATATATATATATATATATACACAGGGAGTGCAGAATTATTAGGCAAGTTGTATTTTTGAGGATTCATTTTATTATTGTACAACAACCATGTTCTCAATGAACCCAAAAAACTCATTAATATCAAAGCTGAATATTTTTGGAAGTAGTTTTTAGTTTGTTTTGTTTTAGCTATTTTAGGGGGATATCTGTGTGTGCAGGTGACTATTACTGTGCATAATTATTAGGTAACTTAACAAAAAACAAATATATACCCATTTCAATTATTAATTTTTACCAGTGAAACCAATATAACATCTCAACATTCACAAATATACATTTCTGACATTCAAAAACAAAACAAAAACAAATCAGTGACCAATATAGCCACCTTTCTTTGCAAGGACACTCAAAAGCCTGCCATCCATGGATTCTGTCAGTGTTTTGATCTGTTCACCATCAACATTGCGTGCAGCAGCAACCACAGCCTCCCAGACACTGTTCAGAGAGGTGTACTGTTTTCCCTCCTTGTAAATCTCACATTTGATGATGGACCACAGGTTCTCAATGGGGTTCAGATCAGGTGAACAAGGAGGCCATGTCATTAGATTTTCTTCTTTTATACCCTTTCTTGCCAGCCACGCTGTGGAGTACTTGGACGCGTGTGATGGAGCATTGTCCTGCATGAAAATCATGTTTTTCTTGAAGGATGCAGACTTCTTCCTGTACCACTGCTTGAAGAAGGTGTCTTCCAGAAACTGGCAGTAGGACTGGGAGTTGAGCTTGACTCCATCCTCAACCCGAAAAGGCCCCACAAGCTCATCTTTGATGATACCAGCCCAAACCAGTACTCCACCTCCACCTTGCTGGAATCTGAGTCGGACTTGAGCTCTCTGCCCTTTACCAATCCAGCCACGGGCCCATCCATCTGGCCCATCAAGACTCACTCTCATTTCATCAGTGCATAAAACCTTTGAAAAATCAGTCTTGAGATATTTCTTGGCCCAGTCTTGACGTTTCAGCTTGTGTGTCTTGTTCAGTGGTGGTCGTCTTTCAGCCTTTCTTACCTTGGCCATGTCTCTGAGTATTGCACACCTTGTGCTTTTGGGCACTCCAGTGATGTTGCAGCTCTGAAATATGGCCAAACTGGTGGCAAGTGGCATCTTGGCAGCTGCACGCTTGACTTTTCTCAGTTCATGGGGTTATTTTGCGCCTTGGTTTTTCCACACGCTTCTTGCGACCCTGTTGACTATTTTGAATGAAACGCTTGATTGTTCGATGATCACGCTTCAGAAGCTTTGCAATTTTAAGAGTGCTGCATCCCTCTGCAAGATATCTCACTATTTTTGCCTTTTCTGAGCCTGTCAAGTCCTTCTTTTGACCCATTTTTCCAAAGGAAAGGAAGTTGCCTAATAATTATGCACACCTGATATAGGGTGTTGATGTCATTAGACCACACCCCTTCTCATTACAGAGATGCACATCACCTAATATGCTTATATGGTAGTAGGCTTTCGAGCCTATACAGCTTGGAGTAAGACAACATGCATAAAGAGGATGATGTGGTCAAAATACTCATTTGCCTAATAATTCTGCACTCCCTGTATATATATATATATATATATATATATATATTATAAGCAGAGCCCTTGTAGCACGGTGGATTTTTACTGGAGTAGGGTTCCCACCCCTTTTCACTAATAAATTCAAAGACTCCAGTCAAGTTTTTCGCATAAAACTTGACTGGAGTCTTTGAATTTATATATATATATATATATATATATATATATATATATATATATTGGTGCTGTCGTGTTGGACTCCTGGAAAAACAATTACTGTTAAGACTAATTACCGATTTCCAGGACGTCCCACATGACAGCACATGGGAGAAATACCCAATCACTTTAACTTTTTTAGGGGGGTGGGACCACTGCTTGAAGGACCTTCCGTCTAAACACTAAATTTTGATTAGTGAGGAGGTCCAAATGATGTTTGCAAAAAGTATTATAATTTGTCCATGTAGCTGCTCTACAGATTTGCTCTATCGTGGCATTAGCTTTCTCTGCCCACGATGTTGCATAGCCCTGGTCGAATGGGCTTTCATGGAGATTGGACAGTCCTTTTTTTGTAAAGAGGATGCCTCTCGAATTGTATCTTTTACTAAATATACTTTGGCAAGATGGATCACTTTCTGGCCTTTATTTTTTAACTCTATGCTGAATGAATAAATTTGAATCCTGTCTCCAAGATTCTGTTGACTGGAGATATTTAACTATCATTCTGCGCACATTCAAGCAATGGAAACGCTCCACTTTGGCATTTCTAGGAGAATTACAAACAGAAGGAAGAATTATTTATTGCTCTTTATGGAAGGAGGAGACTACTTTCGGTAAAAAAGCTGGGTCTAATTTTAAGATTACTCTATCATCAAGAATCTTTACATAGGGTTCTTTCATAGCGATAGCTTGACTCTCCCCTATCCTACAGGCAGAGGTAATAGCTACAAGGAAGGCAGCTTTAATGGTCAAATATTTTGAGATATCATCTAATGGTTCAAACGGAGGTTCACAAAGAGAGTTTATGACTAAGATTAAATGTTTGGATCATTTGTCTTATTGTGGGTCTTAATCTGGAAACGGCTTTGAAAAACCTCTTAACCCATCTATGTTCAGCTAATGGGAAATCTAGGAAAGCCAAAATAGGACTTTTAAGGTACTCGGTCTCAAACCTAAATCAAAACCTTTCTGGAGAAAGTCTAGTCTAATGGTAGGTGAGGAACCGTCTGTGTCTTCCGTGGACAACCAGGAACCAAATTATATGGCAGAAGTAACTGGCTTGTGACTATATTGTAACGCGTTGCAATTACTTTTTCCAAAAGACCTTACCTTTTCAGCATTTCCCTTTCAAAGTCAAGGTTTTCAGATCTGGGTGTTTTAGAGGGCCTTGAACCAGAAGATCCTGTCTCCTTGGGAGGATTAATGGCTCTTCTATGCACATTGCTCTGAGGAGCGAGTACAAGCTCCTTTTGGGCCAGGCCAGAGTAATCAATAGCACCTTTGTCGTGCTCTCGCCAATCTTACTCAATACTGCCGGAATAAGAGACATTGGTGGGAAGGCATAGGCGAAATCCATGTTCCAGGCTTGTGACATTGCATCCACTGCTAAAGGATTGTCTCCTGGATTTAGAGAGTAAAAACTGCTTGTTTTTGTGTTTACCCTGGTCACAAATAGGTCTATCTGAGGCTGACCCTATTTGTGACATAACTCCTGGAATACTACTTTGTTTAGCATCCACTCTCCAGGATCGACATTTTTCCTGCTCAGAAAATTTGCTGTCATGTTTTCTTTGCCCCTTAGATGGAAGGCTGAGATTGATAACACGTTTGATTGGGCCTAGAGAAAAGCTGGAATTAGACTTACCGGTAATTCGGTAGGAACAGAGAGAGGGTTTAAATCCCCCCTCCCACCACCAGCACCAGTGTGTCCAAAATTACAGAGACAGAAAACAAAGGTGGTGAGAAAAAAAAAGTCAAGAGGCTATTAATTCATAACCTCCAAGATCAGGACCAAATTTAGGGTAGGGAATATATGTGCCGTCGTGGCGATTTTGTGGAAACTGAATTACCGGTAAGTCTAATTCCGGTTTTCCACCTCATCACCACGACGGCCACGAGGAGATATAAAAAGTTATGAACTAGGAAGGGTGGGACGACCGCCTGGAGGACTTTACGTCCAAAAGAGAAGTCTGAACTACTAGACAAGTCTAGCCTATAGTGTTTCATAAAGGTGTGAATGCTGGACCATGTGGCAGCTTTACAGATGTCCTCTAGAGAAGCTCCAGCCCTCTCGGCCTGGGAAGAGGACATAGCTCGGGTCGAGTGGGCTCTTAGGTTTGAGGGGCAAGGTAGGCCCTGGATTTCATAACAAAGAGAAATGGAGTCTTTAATCCATCGTGCTAGAGAGGACTTGGAGGCTTTTAGGCCCTTATTCTTACCTGAGAATAGGACTAACAGGTTATCAGTTTTACGGAATTCTTTTGTAACTTCAAGGTACCATAAAACCGAGCGTCTCACATCTAGTGAATGGAAACTGGATTCTCTACAATTAGAGGGATTACTACAAAAAGAAATGCAAAATTATCTCCTGGTTTCAGTGGAAATTGGATACCATTTTAGGAAGAAAACCGGAATCTAGCCTAAGAATTATTCTATCATCGGTGATATGGAGATAGGGTTCTTGTATTGATAGGGCTTGAATTTCACCTAGCCTTCTTACGGATGTGATGGCAACAAGAAAAGAGGTTTTTAGAGATTGTTCCATTAAGCACCTATCTGACAGGGGCTCGAAAGGGGCGAGTGTCAGGCCTGTGAGCACTGTATTTAGGTCCCAGGTAGGGATCCGGGATTTTAGAGAAGGACGGAGCCAAGAAGCTGCTTTCATAAATCTTCTAATCCACCGGTGGTTGGCTAGATCTTAAATCGAAGAAAGAAGCTAGGGCCGAGACCTGTACCTTCAGGGTGGAAGGTCTAAGACTTAGCTCGAGACCTTGCTAGAGGAACTCTATGATTTTTTGAAAGTTAGGAGGACCTAAGTTCGGGGCAGGGTTAACGATCCAGGAGCAAAACCTCTTCCAAATTTTCAGATAGATCGAATAGGTGACTTTCTTTCTACTTGCTTTCAGAGTAGAGATTACCTGATCAGAGAGACCTTGTGATTTCAACATCTGGACCTCAGGATCCAGGCTGATAATTTTAGGAAGCTCGGGTTGTGGTGTAGGATTGGCCCCTGGTGAAGCAGGTCCCTCCTGGATGGGAGAGGCCACGGGTTCTCTACTGATAGTTTCTTTAGGGAAGGGAACCAGCTTCTCTTCGGCCAATAAGCAGCTATTAATATTAGGGTTGTATCTTCTTGGTTGAGCTTCTGGATTTTCTTGGGAAGTAGAGGCAGGGGTGGAAATGCATAACAGAGGTTCCAATTCAACCGTATCGTGAGTGCGTCCAGCGCCCAGGGATTGTCCCGTGGATTTAGGGAGCAGAACATTGGTACCTTCGTGTTCATCTTTGAACAAGTCTATTTGAGGGGTGCCCCATATGTCTATTAGCATTTGAAACACGTCCTGGTTCAGAGACCACTCAGTGTAGTCTATTAGCTGTCAACTGAGGTAGTCTGCTTCTACGTTAAGTGCTCCCTTCAGGTGAATTGCAGAGATGGATCTTACGTGGGACTCTGCCCAATTGAAGATCTTCCCTGCCATGAACATCAGCTTTCCTGATCTCGTCCCTCCTTGGCGAGAGAGGTACACTATTGCTGTTGTGTTGTCGGAAAGGACCTTCACGTGCAGGCCCTCGAGCAGGTCTTCTGCTGCCTTTAACGTTTTCCAAACCGCTTTCAGCTCTCTGAAGTTGGAGGATTGAGAGCGAGTTGTTGGCGGCCAGGAACCCTGGAAAATAATGATCTCCCACTTTCGCTCCTCATCCTTTTTCGCTTGCGTCTGTTAGGACTTAGATGTAAGGAGTCTTCTCCCAAGGAACTCCTAAGGACAGTTTTTTTGCGCTCACCCACCAGTCTAGGGAGGCTTTTACTGTTGGAGGGATAAACACCTTGTGATTTAAAGAACCCTGCTGTCTGTCCCAGACTTTGAGAATCCACGTCTGGAGGGATCGGAAGTGCGACTGACTCCAGGGGACAGAAGGAATGCAAGACGAGAGGAGCCCCAGAAGGCTCATGGCTTCCCTTATAGGACAAGACCACCATAGTGATGTTGTCTGAGAAGATCCTTGGATGCTTCCCTTTTACAATATTTTTGGCCTGTTTCAGAGTCTTCAGAGCCGCTGTTAGCTCTTTTAAGTTCCCAGGCTCTCTAGAGGTGAACATTCTCCTTGAAAATATAGATCCACCACCTAGGCTCCCCAGTCTAACTTGCTGGCATCTGTGGTTACCGTCACCATTGGATCCAGCTTCCAGGGAATTCCTTTCTGTAGGTTGTTAACCACCAGTTTAGGGAGTTCTTAACCCTGTGGTAAGGAAAAATCCTTTTGTCTAGAGATTCTTGACTCTTGTCCCACCGAGAAAGTATCAGTTTCTGTAATGGTCTTGAATGAAAATGGGCCCAGGAAATCATGGGTATGCAAATGTCATGATGCCCGGAATCCTCACTGCCTCTCTGATCGTGCAACTTTTCTTCTTTTTGCAGTGTTGGAATTTTATAACCATGGTATTTTGTTTGGTTATAGGTAGAAAATACATTTCTTTCACTGAATCTAGAAGTGTACCCAAGAAAATCTTCCTGGTTTCCAATCGCAGATCTGATTTGATAAAGTTGACAATCCATCCTAATTTTGACAGGACCTCCAGTGTTAACTGAAGATGATCTTTTAATATCTTCTAAGATTGGGCTGTTAATAAAAAATCATCCTGGTATGGGATTATAATTATTTTGTAGTGTCTTAGGTAAGCCATCCCTTCTACTATCAATTTGGTAAAGATCCTCGGAGCGGACGAGATTCCGAATGGCAGACACTGAAACTGGAAATGATGTATGTGGCTGTTCACTTTTATTGAAAATCTCAGATATTTTTGATGATGATGAGGTGGAATAGGGATATGATAATATGCATCCTTCAGGTCTACTGTGCACATGAATGCTGCTGGGTGATGAGTGGAATGACTGACCAAATAGATTCCATCTTGAACTTCCGATAGGAGATCCGCCTGTTCAGGAATTGGAGGTTTATAATTGTCCTGAACGATCCATTAGTTTTTTTTTTACCAGGAATAGTTTGGAATAATGACCTTTGAAATGTTGATGCGAAGGTACTAGAACAATGGCCTTAATCTTGCACAGACTTGCAGAGACTGAATATCCTGTAGAAGTTGATTCTGTCAAGTTTCTGAGTGAGGATTGGTTATCTGAAAACACTGTGGGGGAGGAGACTTGAATTCTAGTTTGTAAACCTTCTGAATGTTTTCGATTACCCAGGGAATTTGGAAATCCATTCCTGGCTGAAAAAACGAAGTCTTCCTCGAACCAGGATGGAGTCACTGTTTACCGGGATTATTTGTGTTCTTAGGGTTGAGAAGGAACCCTCTTCCTCTGCCTCCTTTCGGGTAGCTCCATCTACCAGATTTTCCCTTTTTTCTACTCGATAAGTACTGGGACTGTCTGTTTGTTCTCTGAAAGGGCTGACTTTTCCTGGGCTTCTCTTCTGGAAATCCTTTTTTCTTGTCAGCCGCTCTTTCTAAAATGGTGTCCAATACCGGTCCGAATACGTAAGAACCGGAAAACAGTATTGCCCACAATTTATTTTTAGAAGCTATGTCGCCCGTCCAGGTCTTCAGCCACAAGGCCCTTCTAGCGGTTCTACTTCATGCTGCAAAACGGATAGATTCCGCAAAAGTGTCACCCATGAAAGCTGTGGCCATTTTTTGCGCAGACAGAGAATCTAGAATTACTTCTCTAGGTGTCTTGAGCTTTAAATGGTTAAAGAGAAGACGACTTCTGAATTCTCAAGGAATGGAAAGTTTCTTTTCTGCATCTTCCCATTCCTCCAGTATCATCTCTGTCAGATTGGAATTAACCAAAAACAGTTTCCTTTTCTTTGCCCTTAATCCTCCAAATATCTCGTCCTGAGTCGTTTTTGGTTGCTGAACCTCCTCCACCTCCATAGTTTCCCTTACCGCCGATAGTAACGAATCCAGATCTTCCAAAGAAAAGAGGTATTTTTTCTGATCTTCAGAAGAACCTGAAGGAAAGATCAACTCCTCTTCTTCTAACTCCCTGTCAGAATAATAAGTATTTTTGCCCTGTTCGTCTTTTAAACTCTCTTGCTTCCTGTCCCTACAGAGGCCTATAAGGACAATCTCCCATGTGCTGTCATGGAGGACGTCCTGGAAATAAAGATTATTATTGTTATCTAGACAGACATTGCGTTGACCGTTTTGGTTTTTGACGGCTCCTCACAACCACACAAATATTGTCGTTTAATAGATTTATTTTTAACAAGCGGAACAAGCGGCATGACGAAATACAGCGGTCCTTAAACGGTTTCTCTGGCATGTACTCAGGATAGGTCTTCAATAAAAGATTAATATAGAGGTCTAACTGCCAACACCCCTGAACAAACAGCAGGTGGCGCTACAGATACATGTATATGTGGTTACATAATTTTAATTACATGCTAATATGAAAGCATTCAGATCCAGGTGCTGGTTTAAAAAATGTACAATGTTTTCAATAAAGTTTGTATAATGGCCGTGCTTCTTTTTTGGGCCTCCCTAATGTATTTTTGGGACATATTATTCCCTGTTTCAGCTGCACAGCTAGATGCATTTCACTAAGAAGACGGGGAACATATAACTTCTGTGAACTCTGCCATCACTGTATTGCTGTGATGTCGATTTCCTTACTTCACACTATGTTTGTTTTCAGCTCCGGAGCTTACAGAAAACATAAGGAGGAGTATATCACACTTACAGAAAGGCAGGGGCATTGCTAGGTTAAAACATTCGGGGCCTGGGCCCCAGATGTTTTGTCTCAGGTCCCAAATGTACTGCCTGCCAGATAGATACAAGTGTATTGCTGTCCTCAGGACGGCAATACAATTGAATTGAATGCATTGGAAGAGCCGAAGGACCTGTGATGACATCACAGTCCATGTGATCAGTGCTGAAGGCAGTGGTTGAGGACCTGCGATGATGTCACCATCATGTGACCAGTGCGGGAGAGGATGGCGCTCTGCAGTGAAGAGAAGTCCTGGGGAAGAAGCAGTGGCGAGGTCTGCTACATGAGGAGAGGTAAGTGAAGGGAAAGGTTTGGTGTGAGAGCCAGAGGAATGCTGGGGGTTGTGGTTATTTAACTGGGATTTTTAGTTAGCGCTGAAGGGAGGGATGTTATTTACATGAGACTGTATGTTAAGGGAGTGATGATGTTTACATGGGATTGTATGTAAGGAGGAGGCTGGGGAGAGGGGGTGATGTTTTTTATATGTGACTATATATAGAATTATAATTTCTGAGGACACTAAAGGAAGGAATATAAACTACTGGGGGCACTGCAGGGAGAGCATTATAACAGAAGGGGGCAGTATAAATACCGGGGACACTCCAGGGAGAGCATTATAACAGTAGGAGGCAGTATAAATACTGGGGTACTTCAGGGAGAGCATTATAACAGTAGGGAGCAGTATAAATACTGGGGACACTTCAGGGAGAGCATTATAACAATAAAAGGGACAACAGGGACATCCATGGCATCCCCCACAACAGGGACATCATGTTCTGCGTGTTTTCTTTCTGGTTCCTGTTCTCAGGAATCTGTTGATTACCGGCTGTGGAGCCGCGGATCTCTCCGGCTAGTTTCACAGTAGCATTTCCTGTCTCCGGCCGTTCTCCTGTCAGAGATGTCCAGATCCGACACTGCCAGAAGCTGCCAGACACCCACCACCCCCATTCACTATAATGGGGAGCGGCAGAGATCAGGACACAACCCGGAAAACATTCAGAGTAGCGGCCGGACGAAAACCGCTGATCCCAATGGGATTTGTCCGGCCACTTCTCTGCACATTTGTCAGGGTGTGGCTGGATCCCACCAGAATGCTTCAAAATCCTCAAGGCTGCTCCATGCCGGATCTCATTAAAGGGGTTGCATCACTTCAGTAAATGGCCTTTATTATGTAGAGAAGGTTAATACAAGACACTTACTAATGTATTGTGATTGTCTATATTGCCTCCTTTGCTTTCTGGATTGATCTTTCTAACACTTTATACACTGCTTGTTTCCATGGTTACGACCACCCTGCAATCAATCAGCGGTGGCCGTGCTTGCACACTGTAAGAAAAAGCACCAGTCTTTTCTGGTAGCCAGGACCATGGAAGCGCACATAGACTGGTGCTTTTTCCTACAGTGTGCAATAAAAAACAAGAACACAACCGAGGGTGTCAGTGGCCTGGTATATATACACACAGTGGTGCGGCTTCATAAAGAAAGACTACCCAATGTCCCAATATAACTTGACAAGCTTTGTACATACAAGAAGAAACTGAGAACTAAAAGCTCTGAGACGTCCAATGGTGAAAAAATATTAAGCTTTATTAAATACTCAGTCTGTGAATAATCAAATGCCATAAAAACAAGGGAAATAGGGAACACAGACGCCATCCCAGCTCTACAGTGTCGACATAGAAAATCACAGCTAAATTGAAGATTATGCTAGCGCTAGTGTACTTATAATCTTAATTTTAGTAATGACAGGAGGCGAGTATTTTGCATAAAACTCTCTTTACTTACTCCACATAGCAGTAAAGAAACAGTTAAAACAGTAACCAATCAAAATGCAATAGGAGGTAATATATTCTGAGCCGTGAGAGTCCTCCTCCTCTTTCGCATGCGACATCAGAAAAAACTGGACAAACTAAAGTCAATGTCTCTTAAACCACAAACCACCGAACGAACTCCTTGTCCTGTAACTGTAAGGCATGAAGAAAATCCGGAATGAACTGTAACCGGAATCAAAAGACCTTCTGTCCGCACTCAGATCTCCGTGAGACGAAGTCCGATCGACACAAAGAAACTCCCTGAAGTTGGACCGGAAACCTCAAGCATTTATACTGAAAAACAATGTGAAATGGGTTAGGAACCGAAACTGAACCTGCTTGCAGGCATGACCCACATAAAATGACAGTAAATGACATCACTTAAAAGGATCTTGGCTGCTAAAACGCAAAAGGGAATGAAACCATCTACTTACCCACGAGCACTTACCAAGGGTGGGAAAGAGGTGGGAAAATACTCGCCTCCTGTCATTACTAAAATTAAGATTATAAGTACACTAGCGCTAGCATAATCTTCAATTTTACCACATGACAGGAGGCTTCATATTTTGCATTTTTAATGCTGATTCACAAGACACATAGCCGCCCCCGTGCTTGGACGAAAGTAGAATGTCCTGAAGGTAGACTCCCTCGACCAGTCCGCCGAATGTAGGATGTCTGTCAGAGAAGCGCCTGCCGAGAAGGCCGAGGAAGCAGCCGCCCCACGAACTGAATGTGCCCCAAAACAGGGGTCCACGCCCGCCAGAGACAGAAGCCACCGTATCCACCTGGCGAGTGTAGTAGTTGAGACGGGAACGTGAGGCCGAACGTAGGACACCAAAAGCTGTCCCGAGGCAGAAGCTCGAAGCGCGGAAGTGACCTCTACGTACCGAGTAAGGGTAGAAACGACACACAGTTGTGGTTCTGAGGCAAAGAAGGGATAAAAGACCGACGTAGAGTTGGACTTGGTACGTCTAGACACCCGAAAGGTAACTCCCTCCGGAGAGACCGAAAAGGCGTCGACGTCGAAAGCCCGTACGTCCGAAACTCGACGAAAGGAAACGAGGCAAAGTAACAAAGTCAACTTGGCCGACAGCTGTCTTAGAGAGAGGGAGGTATTAGTCGGCCAATCTCTCAGAAACTGAAGAACCAAAGCCACATCCCAGAGACGAGAATATCTGGGGCCCGGAGGTCTCTGCAACCTTATACCCCTAAGTAAACGGCAAACAAGTGGATCCCTACCGATTGGGATACCAAGAGAGGGAACGTGCGCCGCCGAAATAGCGGAGCGCACCACGTTGAGAGAACGATAGGAGCGGCCCAAAGAGAGCAAATTTGACAGAAAATTCAATATGGCGGTCACAGGTGCCGTAAATGGATCGAAGTCCCGTTCACAGCACCAAGAGGACCAGGAATCCCAAGCTGATAAGTAACATCTTCTAGTTCCAGGAGCCCAGGAGTCCCATATGAGGTCTCTAGCTGCCTGCGATAAATCGCTGGTCTGCCAGGCTCCCCGGAAAGAGCCCAAGCCACCAGAAGGAGACGGCCCTCGAGTACCAGGGAATGCGGATTCCCTTTCGGGTCCGTGAGGAGCATCGGGAAAGACGGTAGAAGCAAGGGATCAATGTAGGAGAGGTCCAGAAGGTCCGGGAACCACGGTTGACTCCGCCAAAGCGGAGCGACGAGCAGGAGAGAAATGCGTTGATTCCTCAGGAATTGAATTGTCCGTGCGATCATGCTGAAAGGGGGAAAGGCGTACGCTCCCTTGGCTGGCCACTGTTGGAGAAACGCGTCCACCGCTAAACTCTCCGGATCCGGTAGCCAGCTGAAGTAGGCCGGAGTCTGCCTGTTGTTGCGGGAAGCGAATAGGTCCAGTCGGAAGGGGCCCCTCCTGACCGAGAGTCGTTGAAAGACCTGAGGATCCAATCTCCAGTCGCTGCTGTCCCTCCAGTGACGTGAGAACCAGTCTGCCGTCAGATTCGTCTCCCCCGGAAGGTATTCCGCCTTGAGTGAAATGTTGCGGGGAAGGCAGAAGTCGAAGATCTCCTTCGTCACCTCCGACAGTAGTCGGGAACGGGCTCCGCCCAGGCGGTTGATATAGCGGACCGCCGAGATGTTGTCCATCCGCAAGAGAATACAGCAATGCGACTTGTCCTTCGCCAGACTGCGGATAGCGAACGACCCCGCCAACAGTTCCAGGCAGTTGATGTGGAGAAGACTCTCTTGAGCGGTCCAGGCGCCTCCTGTTGATCTGCCTCCGCCCGTCGCGCCCCAGCCCCAAAGGCTGGCGTCCGATTCCAAAACGACGTCGGGAGAGCTCCCGAAGATGGCTCGGCCGTTCCAAGCCTCCATGCTGTCTAGCCACCATCTGAATTCCTCCCTGACCTCTTCCGTTATCGGGATCGATTGATCGTAGGAAGGATTCCGATGGAGAAAGTAGGTCTTCAGACGTTGCATCGCCCTGTAGTGGAGCGGTCCCGGGAAAATGGCCTGAATGGAAGCGGATAGTAGACCTACGATCCGAGCCAGAGTACGGAGTGGAATGGAGAAGCAGCGGATGACTCTGCGCAATTCCTTCTTGATAGCCGCGATCTTCGTCGCTGGTAAGCGTAGTGTGCTGGACCTGGAGTCTATCTCGAATCCCAGAAACTGGACAGTCTGAGTCGGGGACAACTCCGACTTCAAGAAGTTCACCACGAACCCTAGGGAGGTCAGGAAGTCGACGGTAAAACGTGTGTGCCGAGTCAGTCCGGACCTGTCGTCGCAAAACAGAAGCAGGTCGTCCAGGTATATAATGCACCGAATCCCTTGAGCACGAAGATGTGCGACCACAGGCTTCAGCAACTTGGTGAAACACCACGGGGCTGAACTGAGGCCGAAAGGGAGGCACGTGAACTGCCACGGTCGACCTTGCCACAGGAATCTGAGGAAACGTCGGCAGGTCAAGTGGACCGGTACCGACAAGTACGCGTCTTTGAGGTCCAGTCTCGTGAACCAATGTCCGTCTCGAAGGAGGTCCCTCAGAAGGTGTATGCCCTCCATCTTGAAGTGCCTGTATCGCATGTAGGAGTTGAGCTTTTTTAAGTTTAAGACTGGTCTGAAATCCCCGGTCTTTTTCTTCACCAAGAAAAGATTGCTGAAAAAGCCTCCCTGATCGTGTGCGGGCTCCACCGCACCCTTGGAGTGGAGGTCTAGTAGCTCGTTTGCTATCAACCTGTAGTCCTCTGCGGAGCAGAGAAAAGGATGCGGCAGGATCGACTGGTCTGGACGTCCCACGAAGTCTATGACGTAACCCTGCACCGTCTGGAGTATCCATGCGTCCGACGATATAGCCGCCCAGTTCTGAAAACAAAGGGAAATACGACCTGCTGTATGAGTGAGAAGAGGTACCTGCAACAGGTGACGACTTACCGGTGGAGTTGAAGCGAGCCCTTACCGGTGGAGTTGAAGCGAGTTGAAGGAGAAAGGCTGTCTATAGCCTGTTTCTGGGTAGAACGGTTGAGGCCTTTGAGAACTGTGGCCCGAAGGCCAGAATGGGCTGGCTGCTCGGCCTCTGTGGCGGCCAGCCCTTCCAAAAACACCCCTTTGGGAGTTGGCTCGGAAGACCCGCTTCATGGAGGTCTGTGCTTTGTTAAGCGAGGTAAAGACATTCACATGTCTATTGAGCTCCTTCAGAAAAGTCTCACCAAATAGCTTGCCCTGTGCCAGAGGTCCTAGTTCTTTGGTGCCCAATTCCACCAATTTTCCGTCAAGACGGAGTAATGCTGCTTTCCTCCTCTCAGAAGAGAGGGCTACGTTGGCGTTGCCTACAAAGCAGAAGCACCGTTGAGCCCATTCTCTAATGTCGTGAGCCCATTCACGAACCATATTAGCGTCAAACTCCTCTGATCGCGCTAGGGCATCATCCGCCAAATACAAAATGCGGGAAAGTGGACCAATGGAGTCCAACAGCTTATCCTGCACACCGTGGAATGCCTTCTCAACCCCTTTGCGAGGGTCCCGACCACCCCAGACATAAAGGTGGTCATGATCTGGTCGAACTCCGGAGTTTGCGCCACGAAGTCGGGTAACAGAGGGCGAGGGCATTCAGATCGTAAACGGTTGCGAACCGTTTTGTCCATAGGTTTGCGTAGCCATAGGTGCATAAACTTTGCGAGGTGATCCGGAGGCGTCCAGTCCCCAGAACGTGGATGACGGATGTTTCTCGGATCGAAGAGACGTTGGCCGGAGGGGTCCAGGATGGTTTCCTCATCCTCCAGCGGTGGCGCCGAGTCGTCGGGTAGCTGGGCGGTTTCGAGAAAGGTGCCCTTTCGGTCACCGGAAAACGAGCCCTCATCTGAGCCCCAGGCGTCCTCCGGAACGTCGGAGTCCGCGGCCTGCCACGAGTCCAGAATATTCATGGACGGAGAAAGCTTATCCTCCTCGTCCGAGGAGTAGTGATGTTCAGGCGAGGGAGCGAGAGGAGACGGTTTGTCGCGCTTGGCGGGGGCTTTGCCCCTGTCCGGATTAGCAGAGCCCTTCTCTCCTTTC
Source organism: Bufo gargarizans (assembly GCF_014858855.1). Lineage (NCBI taxonomy): Eukaryota > Metazoa > Chordata > Amphibia > Anura > Bufonidae > Bufo > Bufo gargarizans. The sequence continues at coordinate 20,528,600 of NC_058085.1, forward strand.
CAATGGTGTTTTTGTGGCCGAGAGTCGGCACGAACCTGTGACCCTGAAGCCTCGGAATCGTAGTCCTGTTGCGGGACCTCAGCGAGGTCATCTGGCCCATCAGCCGCCGTCATAATTCTGGAGAAAGCCTTCTCCATCGAGGCAGCAACTGCCTCATTAATCATGGCCTGAAGCTGTGCAGCGTTCTGGTCCATTGTCCAACAACACCCTGGCACAGGGTAGTATAAAGTATATAGAGATGGTACCAGCAGTACCTATAACCCCAGCAGGGTAAATTGGGATTTTTACACTGGGCAGCACCCAGGAATAGAGGATGTATGTCTGACACCTCTGTAGCAGCAGCAAGTTCGGGGCGACACCCCAAAGCCCAGGGAATGAACCCTGCAGTGATGAGGCCTGGACAAACGGCCACAGATTTGAGAGCCCTGCCTGGTCGTCTGACAGGCTTATGCGATCCGAGCTGTGAAGGAGGAGAGACACAGTGAGGGCTCTGACACGGAGCACAATAGCAAATAGTAAGAGGAAATGGTTGTAATGGACTTACCGCAAAAAACGAGCGCTGTGGACATGGAGTCTCTATCCAAAATGGCGGCCAGAGTTCTCGCGAGACGCGAGTATAATTGCCACGGCTCCCGCGAGCGAAAATGCGCGGCGAAAAATTTTTTCGCCGAAAATGCGCGGCGAAAAAACCGCGACGCGATATTCGCAGATGGGGTGAACGTTACCCCTCACCATAATCCTGGGGGGGGGGGGAGGGGGGTTTGGGGTGCTAGTAAATAAATAAATTGGCTAGTAAAGCTTATCCTCCTCGTCCGAGTGAGAAGGCCAGACAGGGACGGGAGACCAACTGAGGAGAAAAAATTTCGCTTGAGCCACAAACCCCCCAAAATGTAGTAGTAGGCATTAAATATTACCACAGGGATAGATAGAAAACACTCAAATGGAAATACATAACCCCCAAAGCCTTATAACTGGGAGAGCAGAAACTCTGACCTGTCTGTCTGATGGAGCAGTAAAGAAAGAGGAGGAGGACTCTCACGGCTCAGAATATATTACCTCCTATTGCATTTTGATTGGTTACTGTTTTAACTGTTTCTTTACTGCTATGTGGAGTAAGTAAAGAGAGTTTTATGCAAAATATGAAGCCTCCTGTCATGTGGTAAAATTGAACATTGATGGAATTACATATGAGTCCAAGGTATACGTTATGGCTGAATTCTTGAAATAATATGGGTAGTGACCAGAGGATAATCCACACACAGATACAGCCCGTGCACCAGGCGATGGTGTGACCTAACTGGACTTCTATCCCATCTGTGTGACAAAGGGCCAGACCGAAGGATGGATAATAAAAGAGAGGGGACTCACCAAAGTAGATGCAACCTGGATGTCTGGGATGGCGTTAATAGTGACGTATTTCATGACACTGGGAAAGAACATATCAATAAATAATTAAATATAGGACCGTACATTAAAATAGATAATGTCATTAAAAAGATATTCACAGAACCTCACAATTATATATGCCGACCAGCGGTTACAGATGATGATATAGTAACATAATTGCCAGGGCTCAGAGGAAGAAGCACGATTTATAACATAATGGTAGCAATTATAGATCAATATAGTATATCACATATGGCCAGAAACATGATTACAAGGAAAAGATAAAAAAATGACATGATCATACAATTACAATATACAGATGGTGTCATGGCAAAAGGACACCATGACAATAATAAAAAAGGGAAAAAAAAGAGATGGTCCAAGGTGTGAGACGTGGTATCATGTGACTAGAGAAGGGGAGTGTATAGGAGAGAATATATATATATATATATATATATATATATGTATGTAAGGCAATGGCATGATGTGGAGTGAATGATACTGTATAGATGACATGCTGCAGTAGGACAATACAGCCAATAAGTGTATCACTAAAAACTATATGTTATGGGTGAAAAATTCCCAGGTATAAAAAGGTGTGAAGGATGGTGATAAAAGATATATGTAGGAACCCATATCTAATTATGTGTAACTATAAACAATGATGATTAGGGCACATAGGGGCCCATATGCCCAGAAAGTGTGTATTGCGGATAGACTCTTTGACAGTAATTCATGAATCATTGTGGTAGGCATGTCACAATGCTTGATACCACCTGGCCTTAGGATTCAGGTTTTTCCTTCCTTCCATGTGAAGGATGAATCCTTCACTTCCCAGTGGGAAGAAACATGTACAAATAGCTCCATGAAATTCATGGAGCTATTGATTGGTCTCAACACAAAAAAAGTTTGGAGCAAATGGATGCAGAAATTGAGCTCCTACAGACAAAACTCACCAGGGATTGCAGCTCTGAGAATTTGAAACCATTCCAAGAGGAAATAGACCTGAAATATGGTACCTGGGTAAAGGAAATTCAGGACTTTAAGATGAAGAAATTTATGAGGGATAGCACGGATGCCCAACAAAAAAGGGTATATAGATGGCGAAACAAGGAGGGAGCAAGATCTATAAGCAGATCGTCTTCAATATCCTCGCAGGCCTCTATGGATGAGGCACAGACATATGTGGCCCAATCTACCAGGTTCACCCGCAATAAAAGAAAAATGGACTATGGACCCGGTCCAGGAAATAAAAGAGCACAAGACCGGAGAAACACTAACATGGAACCCACTTAGGACCTCAGGGTAATTAATCTATTTAAACATGTTTTTTCTCCCTCTGATATTGCCTTATTGGAAAAAGGGCTATCATATGCCCCGAGCCCTCAATTTGATCACTTTACAGCCATTAAAAGACCTACATATGTTTGGACGCTTGCTGATGATGAAAAGATGGCACCACAAAGATCTGTACCCCGAGGTTTTTACCACACCGTCTGGCCCTCCGTACTCTAGAGGACTTGTTGTCAGAACAGGATAGTGGGACAAAGGGTGATGTACCCTCTACCATGAAACCTAGATCCCAAAATTTCCCCCCCCCTGTCACTATGCCCAGCAATTGACATATTTGTCAAACTGGTCAGTAGTGACTTTGAAAAAATACCTAGGGCTGTACGTAGTGATAACCTTACAAAGACACAACGAATAAGTCTGGAAAAATTGAAGAGCATACCTGATGTGATATACAAGCCAGCTGACAAAGGTGGCAACCTTGTTGTATGGCCACGCAAAATGTATTTGACAGAGGCGTATAAACAGTTGAATAACAATACATGCTATCAGAAGTTAACCTATAATTCCTTATTGTCCTTTAGAGATGAATTACGGAAGATCCTGGGGACAGCTTGGGAAAAAAACATAATCTCCAAGGAATTACATGATGTCCTCAGCATTCTGGAACCAACTATCCCAACATTATATCTACTTCCCAAAGTCCATAAAAACCCATGTATACCACCAGGTAGGCCAATAATCTCTGGTCAGGGAAGTATGGTGGATAACATCTGTAAATTTATAGACTACCATCTAAAACCGATGGTAGAACTATTACCCTCATATACACGTGACACGTCAGACTTATTGAAGAAACTACATGGTATATGTTTAGATGATGACACTCTATTGGTAACATGTGATGTAGAGTTCTTGTATACCAGCATCCGTCACTCAGATGGACTCCAGGCAGTGGAATTTTTCCTAAGGACCAACAATGTTGACCAGGATATAGCTTCTTTTCTACTGCAACTGCTTAGGTTTGTGTTGACAATTTTTTTTTTTAACTTTTAATGGGTCCTTTTTCTTGCAGCTCCAGGGGACAGCAATGGGGGCGGCATGTGCGCCCTCATATGCCAACCTGTTCCTGGGGCTGTGGGAGAGGGACCTTGTCATGTCAGATGGACACGTCGTCATGGACCGCGCCATTTTCTGGGCGCGGTACATAGACGACGTCTTCCTTATCTGGCAGGGCACTCCTCAAAGCCTACATGAGTTCTTCAGGATTCTCAACACAAACACTCGTAACATCAAGCTCACATATATGCACAACAGAGACCACATAGATTTTTTGGATATATCTATAAGTAGGACAAGGGATGGTCATATTGAAACTGATGTGCATTGCAAAGAAACTGCAGTTAACGCCTATCTACATGCATCCTCTTCACATCCCAGGAGCACGGTCAATGCCATACCAACTGGGCAATTCCTAAGGATGCGCAGAATTTGCTCTACAGATACAGCATTTGAAACACAGGCCACAGACTTACGAGACCGCCTTCGGAAAAGGGGATATAGCCATCGTTCCATAAAAAAAGCTTACCAAAGAGCAAAGAGCCATCAACAGATAGATCTACTGCAACCAAGGAAGGAGAGACCTGAAGATAACAATATCAGGTACGTGACGAAATATTACTCACGTTGGCAGGAGATGAGGGGGTCTGTGAACAGACATTGGTCTGTTCTCCTCACTGACCCAGTGTTGGGCAAATTTGTCCCCCCGAAGCCCTCCATCACAGCACGAAAAGCAGACACGTTACGCAATATTTTGGTACAAAGCTACCTTGAACCGGTTGCGGTACCTTTGTTCCCTGGTTCAAGAAGACCAACCAATGGTTTTAAACCATGTGGGAAGTGCGTCGCATGCCTGAATATGGAACGGGCATGCGACTTTGTAAACTCATCCGGTAACCAGACATTTCAAATCAGACACAACCTTACCTGTTCCAGTTCCAAGGTGGTTTACTATGCATCATGCCCCTGTAAGAAAATTTATATAGGGCTGACTACTCGTGAGCTAAAAGGTACGAGTGCGCGAACATGTAAAAGACATCCTGACAGCAGCCGATACAAAGGGTAATGTAGACCAAAAACCCATAGCCCGACACTTCAAAGAATACCATGTATGCAATCCCAGTCTGCTCAAGGTGAAGGGGATTTACTGCATTAGGCCCAATCTAAGAGTCGGCAATATCCCTAAAAAGCTGGCCCAAAAAGAGAGCCGGTGGATATGGACCCTTGGAACCTTACGTCCAAGGGGACTCAATGAGAATTTGGGCTTCTCGTCGTTTCTGTGATCACCAGGACCATCACTGTGGGGTATTTTCATGACCTCTTTTAATGTTGTGTTATGTTTTTAATTTTTTTACTTGATTTCTCTGTTTTTCAGCCCGTGCCTATGTACTAATGAAACCGCTGCCTCATGCCGTTTTCTGTATTCATAGATGCCTTGCGAATTGGGACCTTAGTAGTATATTATGGCTCCTTTTTTATATTGGATCATTTTATGCTACATTATGATTATATTTCCATATATACATTTAAATTATGCTGCCTAATGTTACAACTCTTTGCAGGATTCGTGTGCACATGGGTTGATGTATTGTCACATACACACCCTGGGACACAGGGTCACATTGGGCCCACACTGTGACATGTTTACCACAATGATTCATGAATTACTGTCAGAGAGTCTATCCGCAATACACACTCTCTGGGCATATGGTCCCCTATGTGCCCTAATCATCATTGTTTATAGGTACACATAATTATATATGGGTTCCTACATATATCTTTCATCACCATCCTGGAAATTTCTCACCCATAACATACAGTTTTTAGTGATACACTTATTGGCTGTATTTTCCTGCTGCAGCATGTCATCTATACAGTATCATTCACTCCACATCACTGTCATTGTTTCATATATATATATATATATATATATATATATATTCTCTCCTATACACTCCCCTTCTCTATTCACATGATACCACGTCTCACACCTTGGACCATCTCTTTTTTTCCCCTTTTTTATTATTGTCATGGTGTCCTTTTGCCATGACACCATCTGTACAGGGAGTGCAGAATTATTAGGCAAATGAGTATTTTGACCACATCATCCTCTTTATGCATGTTGTCTTACTCCAAGCTGTATAGGCTCGAAAGCCTACTACCAATTAAGCATATTAGGTGATGTGCATCTCTGTAATGAGAAGGGGTGTGGTCTAATGACATCAACACCCTATATCAGGTGTGCATAATTATTAGGCAACTTCCTTTCCTTTGGCAAAATGGGTCACAAGAAGGACTTGACAGGCTCAGAAAAGTCAAAAATAGTGAGATATCTTGCAGAGGGATGCAGCACTCTTAAAATTGCAAAGCTTCTGAAGCGTGATCATCGAACAATCAAGCGTTTCATTCAAAATAGTCAACAGGGTCGCAAGAAGCGTGTGGAAAAACCAAGGCACAAAATAACTGCCCATGAACTGAGAAAAGTCAAGCGTGCAGCTGCCAAGATGCCACTTGCCACCAGTTTGGCCATATTTCAGAGCTGCAACATCACTGGAGTGCCCAAAAGCACAAGGTGTGCAATACTCAGAGACATGGCCAAGGTAAGAAAGGCTGAAAGACGACCACCACTGAACAAGACACACAAGCTGAAACGTCAAGACTGGGCCAAGAAATATCTCAAGACTGATTTTTCAAAGGTTTTATGGACTGATGAAATGAGAGTGAGTCTTGATGGGCCAGATGGCTGGATTGGTAAAGGGCAGAGAGCTCCAGTCCGACTCAGACGCCATCAAGGTGGAGGTGGAGTACTCGTTTGGGCTGGTATCATCAAAGATGAGCTTGTGGGGCCTTTTTGGGTTGAGGATGGAGTCAAGCTCAACTCCCAGTCCTACTGCCAGTTTCTGGAAGACACCTTCTTCAAGCAGTGGTACAGGAAGAAGTCTGCATCCTTCAAGAAAAACATGATTTTCATGCAGGACAATGCTCCATCACACGCGTCCAAGTACTCCACAGCGTGGCTGGCAAGAAAGGGTATAAAAGAAGAAAATCTAATGACATGGCCTCCTTGTTCACCTGATCTGAACCCCATTGAGAACCTGTGGTCCATCATCAAATGTGAGATTTACAAGGAGGGAAAACAGTCCACCTCTCTGAACAGTGTCTGGGAGGCTGTGGTTGCTGCTGCACGCAATGTTGATGGTGAACAGATCAAAACACTGACAGAATCCATGGATGGCAGGCTTTTGAGTGTCCTTGCAAAGAAAGGTGGCTATATTGGTCACTGATTTGTTTTTGTTTTGTTTTTGAATGTCAGAAATGTATATTTGTGAATGTTGAGATGTTATATTGGTTTCACTGGTAAAAATAAATAATTGAAATGGGTATATATTTGTTTTTTGTTAAGTTGCCTAATAATTATGCACAGTAATAGTCACCTGCACACACAGATATCCCCCTAAAATAGCTAAAACTAAAAACAAACTAAAAACTACTTCCAAAAATATTCAGCTTTGATATTAATGAGTTTTTTGGGTTCATTGAGAACATGGTTGTTGTTCAATAATAAAATGAATCCTCAAAAATACAACTTGCCTAATAATTCTGCACTCCCTGTATATTGTAATTGTATGATCATGTAATTTTTTATCTTTTCCTTGTAATCATGTTTCTGGCCATATGTGATATACTATATTGATCTATAATTGCTACCATTATGTTATAAATCATGCTTTTTCTTCTGAGCCCTGGCAATCATGTTACTATATCATTATCTGTAACCGCTGGTCGGCATATATAACTAATTGTGAGGTTCTGTGAATATCTTTTCAATAACATTGTATAGAAAGGACCAGCACTCGCTCTAATTGTAATTTCAAGTAGATTTAATGGTCACATACATGTGGTAAGTGACGCGTTTCGGCTGCTGAGAACCTTTGTCAAACATAATGAATACAAGTTACAAACAAATTTAAATAGCCCACGATGGAGCCGGAAGTGACGTAGGTAACATAGCAACGTCGTAAACAAAGGACACAACAATGCAGAGATAATGACTTAACAAGTAAATGAGCAAGTGACTATCATTAGTTAACAGGGCACCATGCTTTGCAGTGCTACATTCTGCTGATCATAGTTATATTGTAATGTATTACTCAGTACTGGATGCTACCAACTGTAGCAAACTTTGTACAAAAGAAAAAAAGAAGACATCATTAATTCTCAGTGCACCATGCTTTACAGTGCCACATTTTGCTAAACATAGTATAATAATGCAAAATACTGAATGCAACAGTGCTACAATATTGCGTGGTAAGACTTACGCCCTGATCAAGCACTAAATGACATGGGATTTGGAATCAAGTTCTCTGTGGAAGAAAGAAAGAGGGAACATGTTGAAAGGGTTACTGCACACTGTACCTTACAGAAAACTATTTAAATCATAATCACGATTTAATCCCTTTGGTTCTAGGGTTTGCAGGCGATGAATCCAATAGGCTTCTCGTTTTTTGAGCATTTTACACCGGTCTCCTCCTCTCCCGAGTAGTGATACGTGCTCTATTATCTGGAAGCGCAGCTGGGAGATGGCATGTCGGTGTTTCTCAAAGTGATATGGGATGGGAAGTAGTACATTTTTCTTTCTAATGGTAGATTTATGTTTACAGAAACGATCTTTCATCCTCATGGAGGTCTCACCGACATACACAAGTCTACATGGACACTTCAAGAGATAGACCACGAAATTGCTGTTACAGGTAAAAAAGCCATTTATTTTAATAACATTATCTATTTTAATGTACGGTCCTATATTTAATTATTTATTGATATGTTCTTTCCCAGTGTCATGAAATACGTCACTGAAGGATTCTATTACAGTCCAAAGCCTATTTTTATATATAAGCTTATATGCCATCACTATCTATACATTAATAGATCACGCACACAGGAACACGTAGGGGGCAAAGTTCTTGGAAAACTACTGAGAAGTGCTTTTTGCTCACATTTCATATATAGCCTTGGACTCTAATAAACGATAAGATAACTGAAATGCGTAGCTGACTAAGACGCGTGTTACTGGTTAAACTAAACATCATGTCATTCAGGACTATATATGTCTCATGAGATCAATAAAGACGCAGAGTGACTGTGAACTGCACAGAAGTGTCTTGTCATTGTCGCTCTCTCTGGCGTCAGATTAAGAACCAAATCAAGCTGAATACTGAAGTCTTATACCAGGGGTATAAATCAGGGGGAACGTAAAGAATATTCTTTACAACTTGGGGGCTCTTGTCCGGGATAGGGAAGGTCATCCTCAGGTCTGGTAAGAAGAGGCAGGCACCTGTCCTCTGGCCATTCCGGGGGCACTGGCCACATCTCAATTCAAGTAAGTACATAAGGGACCCTTAGATAGACTTCAGGTGAAGTACTGTATCAGGGATACAGTAAGCATAACTCAGGGAGTTTCTGCTTTAGGACTCAGGGAAGTCCAGTAACAGGAAAAGTGCACTTCAGAGGGCTCAGGGAGCCCCGTAAAAAACTGTTCAGGGAACAGAAGGTTTTACAGCTTGATTTGATTCTTAATAAGATAATTGTAGAAGTTTTGCATGATAAGTTGTTTGATAATTGTAGAAGTTTTGCATGATAAGTTGTTTTGTCTAACACAGTTATATAAGGGGAAGTGACAGGCTGGTTCATAAGTGTACAGCTGTCGTCCCAAGACTAACATTCTGTTTTGTATTTGCTATTACTGTTTTGAATTCTTTTTGTAAGAAAATAAGTTTTGATAATGGGTAGTCAAACATCTAAGACAGAATACCCTAAACCAGAACCAGGAGAAACATGTAAACAATATGTTACCCGAGTCAGTGCTACAAAGTATTACCTTGTTAACCCATGGGTAGATAATTTGGCAGGGTGGACAGAGGCAATGGAAGCGGTAGACCCCTTTCCCAGGGAAGGACACAATAGCATATATCACATGGACATGGTCAAGGGTCTATGCTTAGGCAACACTGCCGCCTGGCCGTATTTTGAACCTGACCCTTCATGGGATATGGATTATATGCAGAAAGGAGGAGAACAATGGCTAGAGATAGCTCCGACTGGTATGAGCCCAACATGTGCAAGACAAAAGGTTTAAAAAGATCAAAAGACGATAGAAAATTACATGAGATACAGACTCAGGCTACTTTCACACTAGCGTTCGATCGGATCCGTTCTGAACGGATCCGATCATAATAATGCAGACGGAGGCTCCGTTCAGAACGGATCCGTCTGCATTATATTGGCAAAAAATGACTAAGTGTGAAATTAGCCTGAGCGGATCCGTCCAGACTTTTACATTGAAAGTCAATGGGGGACGGATCCGTTTGAAGATTGAGCCATATTGTGGCATCTTCAAACGGATCCGTCCCCATTGACTTACAGTGTAAGTCTGGACGGATCCGCACGCCTCCGCACGGCCAGGCGGACACCCGAACGCTGCAAGCAGCGTTCAGCTGTCCGCCTGTCCGTGCGGAGGCGAGCGGAGCGGAGGCTGAACGCCGCCAGACTGATGCAGTCTGAGCGGATCCGCATCCATTCAGACTGCATCAGGGCTGGACGGAAGCGTTCGGGTCCGCTCGTGAGCTCCTTCAAACGGAGCTCACGAGCGGACAGCCGAACGCTAGTGTGAAACTAGCCTAAGAAGGAAAATGATAAAAAAAACATCAGATATATCCGCCACCATCGTATGTACATAAAATGAACTGTTCAGCGCCCCTATCACCCCCCACACACACCGCTCCCTCTCTACCCGTCCTTACAGCAATATAAAAATGATGAAGAAGAGGATTTAATAGCAGCCAGTCACATAATAGCAGGCAAACAACCCACACCCCCAATTGTATCGAGATATAATTTAAGGAAGAAGGAAAAAAAGGAAAAAGATAGTGAAACCATGTCTTTTTTGACGGTTGATAATCAACTAATGAAAAAGGCTTTGGACATAGATGACCTTAATAAAATTATTAAACACTGCCCCAAGCCTACTGTGGCTCCGTCTGGCACAGTGGCTTATTAAAAAAAAGCCTGTAAGGGGAGGAATTTCACCCAAGAAGACCTTAGACTCATAATTGACGAAATAGTGGGTTCCCACAGTTCATGGGATTGGAAAAAGGTAACAACAGTATCAGAAATAGACCCTAATACTAACGCAAAGGACTATATTTGTAACACTGAGCACGAACAACAGTTAATATGGAAAGAGATAGACGAACACATGATAGAGGTATTTAAACAAAAGTCTTCACTCCCAGTAGCCGTAGCATGTAAGCAAAAACCCTCAGAAAGCGTTACTGATTTCTGGAGGAGATTTATGGATTGCTGGAAATTGGAGGCAGGACTACCGGTTCTCCAGAATGACAGTCTAATTATTTCCACATTTATTAACAATCTATCTGATAGACTAATGCTTATAGTAAAACAGAGCGTCTCCACATGGACTTCAGACAGCATAGATCAATTTGAAAAACACCTTTATGAAAAGGAAGCCGCAGGGTGTTTCGACATTAGCAGATCCACTGCCCCCACACATGCGTATGCAGGGAACAGAGGGAGAGGGAGAGGGAGAAACAAGCGAAAGACAGCAGGAAACTTTCATAGATCAAATGATAGAAACCAAGACTTCCAAACTATGAATAACCGCTGTTGTAACTGTGGACAGGAGGGACATTGGGCTATACAGTGCACAATGCCCAGGAGAGACACGCAGAATCGGGGAGCACACAGCCAACAACAGCCCATGACACAAAGGGGACAGAATACAGATAGACAGGGTACGCAGACTCAGCCCAGGTTCCCCATTGATTGGAATCATCAACAACCCTACTGACGGGGCCCGGAGGGAGTCACCCCAGCTTTCACACAGGTCACCACCCACTGGAGAGATACACTGATTATTTTGCTTAAAGTTGCGGGAAGGAAGGTAGGATTCATGGTAGACAGCGGCGCCACCTCCAGTGTGCTAAACAAAGATTTGTACAAGGGACCTTTAAGAAAGTCTGACTCCTCTATGGGAATTAACGGGGTATTAACTAAAACATATAAAACAAGTGCCCTCCCAATAGAGAAAGTGGACGGTGAATACATCACGGACCATACTTTCAGCATCATACTGGATTGCCCTGTAAGTTTATTAGGAAGGGACCTGTTTGTGAAGTTGGACTTGGGGGTGACAGTAAAAAATGACGGACTAAGTATTCACTCAGTCACCATGCCCATAGTGACCCTGGCTATATGTACTTTTGTTAGTTTACAGGACCACCCTGAGCTAGGAGACATAAACCCTGCACTATGGTCACAGGGCGACTATGACACGGGCCTGATTGATTGCACACCTTATCAAGCCAATCTTAAACCCGGTGCCACACCGGTGTATCAAAAGCAATACCCATTGTCCAAGGAAAAGGATTGAGGGGCTACGGCCAATGATAGAAGAATTTCGAAAAAAAGGAATCCTCGAGGAGGTGATTTCACCTTACTCCACCCCTATCAATCCTGTAAGAAAAGGCAGATGGTACTACCCGCTTTGTCCAGGATTTGAGGGCAATCAACAATCTCATTGTGCCCATAGCCCCAGTAGTTCCTGATGTCACAACTCTCCTTTCCTCCATCCCTGCGGAAGCCGTCTGTTTTAGCGTGATTGATTTGAAAAATGCTTTCTTCTCAGTCCCAGTTAATAAGAGTACCCGACTCCTTTTTGCTTTTTCCTTTGAGGGACGTCAACTGACCTGGGGCAGAATGCCACAGGGGTATGCTGATTTACTAGTTGTGTACAGCATTGTCCTCCAAGCCACTTTGAAACCCTGGCACCCCCCCCCCCCCAAGGTTCCATCCTGATACAGTATGTTGATGATCTACTGTCTGCAGCATGTCAGTGGAGGCAAGTGTACATGATGGCATATCCTTGTTGAAATGGTTGTCAGAATGTGGTCATAAAGTGTTGTTAAAGAAACTGCAGTGGTGCAAACAGCCGGTTGAATACTTGGGCTTTGTCCTCACACAGGGCGAAAGAAGAATCAGTCCTGGGAGAATCCAGTCTATTGCGGGCCTGGTCACCCCGCGCACCAAGAAGGAAATGTTGTCCTTTCTTGGTATGATAAACTACTGTAGACAATGGATCCCCGACTGTTCTTATTATGACAATATTTTGAGGCAAGCCACTCTGGAAGAATCCCCAGAGCTGATAAGATGGTCAAAAGAAATGTTGAATGCTTTCGATACTCTGAAATGTTCATTGATGTGTAGCCCAGGATTGGGCCTCCCTGATTATAACCTGCCATTCCACATGTTTGCACAACAAAACTGTAAAACCATGGCGGGGGTACTCACTCAAGAACATGGGGGAAAGTTACGTCCTTGTGCCTTTTTCTCAAAGGTAATGCCTGTCCCTGTACAAGGGATGCCAGCATGTGTATGTACTCTTGTGGCCTGTGCGATGATGGTGGAATTGAAAATCCACAAACTGGATTGATCTGAAAAAACGGGAAACCATGTATACCCCAGCACAGCGCTGCACTTTTCATAGCACATTTTCACGGAGTAGGGCACAACAGATAAACAATATGCACCCTTTTGAGCCAAAATTTCAATATAACAGACATGCAACGTTTGGTTGCAGACTACATAGGCAGATGCCTGATCTGCCTTCAAGCTAATCCTGGTAATCCACATAGGATATTACACCAACATCTTGATTATCCCACGACTCCATTCACCCATTTACAGGTTGACTACACACATATCCCCAAGACAAAGGGTAAGCAAGAATACGCTCTGGTCATAGTGGACATGTTTTCTAGATGGCCAGAGGTATTCCCTACAAAGGCAGAAGATGCCAAGACCACAGCAAGGATTATCACTCAGCAGATAATTCCGAGATGGGGATGTCCCCTGGTCATTGAATCAGATCGGGGGCCAGCATTTACATCCAAGTTAAATAGAGAAATAGCCAGATTGCTACAGGTGGAATGGAGATTTCATATGCCGTATCACCCCCAAAGCTCCGGAATTGTAGAATGCATGAATCGAACAGTTAAAGACAAACTTAGGAAAGCCACAGCAGGTACTTTTGAGAAATGGAAACAAATCCTACCTATTATATTGGCAGAAATAAGAATGACTCCCAATAAAAGGTTAGGACTGTCACCCTTTGAAATCCTTATGGGTAGGCCTTTTCCAACTCCTTGGGCAAGTCGCCCTCTAGTGGTACAGGAAGGCGACATAGACCAGATTAGGGAAGAATATGTCACAAAACTGATTAAAGTTCTTAGCAAAACTGAAGAAAAAGTTGCTTGTAAGTCTCCCTCTCTTCCACAGGAACCAACGCACCCCTTCCGGGCTGAGGACACGGTGGTGGTCAGGGTACTACTAAAAAGAAAATATCCCAAGGAGCTGGCATTCGGACCCCCTACCACGGTGGTAGTAGTCACTAGAACAGCGATTCTCCCAGAGGAGGCTCCGATCTGGATTCATGCTAGCAGAGTGAAAAGGGTCCCTGAGGCTTCTTCTCCGGTGTCCAACAAAGACAAAGAGGGTGAAGCAGGTGTGAAATCTCTGAACAAACAGGGGAGCTCAGAAGAAGCCTTGCCACAGGATGAAGATGAGGACCCCACAATATTCTGGGAGATTTGTTTGTCTGCTGATAATTATTAATCTTTGTGTTTTCTTGCCAATTGGACTCATTACCACTTGTATTTATCATCCAGAGGAGATAAGTTTATTATGTGGTGCACCAAATAATCACAGTCTCTAAAAGAGCTCAGGAGCAAGATCCTTATGTTCCTGGCCCCTCTTATTCTGAACAGAAAAGTATAATCAGGCTAGTGAAGGCCCTAAATGTTAGCTCATTGTGCCTTAAAGATTTACAGAGTCCACGAGACCTTATACAAACATGTGTTATTGCTGTGCCTACACCCGATGAATCCCTCCTTGAAGTCTGGTCAATGGTTAACAATACACAATCTTTTATTCCCTTGAAGGACTTCTGTGGGGAGTCTCAGAAATTAGAAAATAGCAGGGATAATATTAGAATAATTACTATTAATGTGACTGCAGCAGAGACTTGTTTTAATTTTTCCCGCAAGACATGACTTTATATTGTGACGATAAAGGTATAAAAGAAAGATTACCTAAGAATAGTATATATGATTATATTGACGACATCTGTAAAAAGAATAGTAGACTTGCTAGCTCCCTGGATAATTCCATGAGTTGTAATAAGACCATTGTGACTCCCAGTTTTATCTATAATATCATGCTCCCTAAAGGATGGTTTTTGTCTTGTGGTAACAGCACCTACAATTACATTCCTGCTAATGTTTTTGGAGGTCCATGTGCGTTTCCCAGGCTGACTTTGGCTCTTCCCAGCCAACCCCCTATCAGGAGAGCTTACAGATCGGTTACCAAGACTTTATCAGAAGACTGTGACTCTACTTTACCCCTTCTCAGCCGTACAGAATATACAAGTTTGGGCGCCTCTATATTAGGAGTGCCTGGACTGGCTATATATAATACTCGTACTATAAATTCTATTGCATGTGACCTGGCCAAATCTCTAAATCATACCTCTATCACCTTATCAGACATACTATTAGATCTACAAGGACTACGAGGAGCAGTGCTGGGAAACAGATTTCCTGTAGATTATTTGTTGCTGAAACATAATGTAGGGTGTCAGGATTTTAAAGAAATGCGTAGCTGGCTAAGACGCGTGTTACTGGTTAACTTAAACATCATGTCATTCAGGACTATATATGTCTCATGAGATCAATAAAGACGCAGAGTGACTTTGAACTGCACAGAAGTGTCTTGTCATTGTCGCTCTCTCTGGCGTCAGATTGAGAACCAAACCAAGCTGAATACTGAAGTCTTATACCAGGGGTATAAATAAGGGGGAACGTATAGAATATTCCTTACAGTCACTATTGTGTATATAATATGGATATGGGAGATATTGTTACAAATAATTGGGCATTTCACAATATTGTTGCATTTTTTACATACTATAGTAATACATACAGCGGCGCCGGCAGCGCTGATTTATTATGACGTTTCCCCTTGTACTTCATGTTTATATTACTATACATGTACAATGTCCGGTTCTACCAGCTGACATGGTGAGCGCAGTGCTGCGGGGACACGCTCTGTGTCCTGCCCCTGGGCGTCTCTATGCCGGCTCGGCGCGTCATGTGATCTGCCGCGTCATGGCTTGACGCCCGTGGACGGGGTCACGGAGCCCAGACCGCCGCGTATTGTGCGCCAACATATGTTCAGCTGGATGGAATTAAACATGCGGACATGATTGGCTAATGGGCTGATAAATAGCTAGTCCCACAGTGATGGCGTGACCCCCTGACGAAGGTACGCCGAAACGCGTGTCGGGGTAACGCCATCCCAGACATCCAGGTCGCATCTACTTTGGTGCGTCCCCTCTCTTTTATTATCCATCCTTCGGTCTGGATGGGATAGAAGTCCAGTTAGGTCACACCATCGCCTGGTGCACGGGCTGTATCTGTGTGTGGTTTATCCTCTGGTCACTACCCATATTATTTCAAGAATTCAGCCATAACGTATACCTTGGACTCATATGTAATTCCATCAATGTTCAATTTAGCTGTGATTTTCTATGTCGACACTGTAGAGCTGGGATGGCGTCTGTGTTTCCCATTTCCCTTGTTTTTATGGCATTTTATTATTCACCGACTATTTAATAAAGCTTAATATTTTTTCACCATTGGACGTCTCAGAGCTTTTAGTTCTCTGTTTTTTCTACAGTGTGCAAGCACGGCCACCGCTGATGGATTCCAGGGTGGTCATAACCATGGAAACGAGCTGTGTATAATGTGATGGAAAAATGAATCCAGCCAGCAAAGGAGGCAACATGGACAATAACAATACATTAGTAATGCCTCGTATTAACTTTCTCTCCATGACAAATGCCACTTACTGAAGTGAGACAACCCCTTTAAGGGTGTGGAGCTGGAGAGTGTTCCACTTACCTGGGCGGGGCGTGTCCTCCTCTTCCTCTGACAATCCTTCACCATGGACGGTCGGGTGTTTTTATTTCTATCACCAAGTGCAGGAGTCAAGCTCCAGGCTGTGCTGCAGGAGGAAGTAAAGGACCTGTGATGATGTCATGACCATGTGAATAAGTGTGGGAGGAGTCAGGCTCAAGGTGGTAAGTAAAGGACCTGTGATGATGTCACAACCATGTGATCATGTGTGGGAGGAGTCAGACTCCAGGTTGTGCTGCAGGAGGAAGTAAAGGACCTGTGGAGATGTCACAACCATGTGATCATGTGTGGGAGGAGTCAGACTCCAGGTTGTGCTGCAGGAGGAAGTAAAGGACCTGTGGAGATGTCATGACCATGTGATCATGTATGGGAGGAGTTAGGCAACAGGCTCTGCTGCAGGAGGAAGTAAAGGACCTGTGATGATGTCATGACCATGTGATCATGTGTGGGAGGAGTCATGTAAATGACATGATATGACTAGGTTTCTACTATGTGTGTAATGGCTGTATAGCGGAGCTGTATTTATTTGCAAGCAAGCTGTGTAATATGCTTTTCCCTAGAGTTGTATAGGTGTGTACAGCAGAGCTGTGTATGTGTAATGTTCAGTTACTACAGCGGAGTCTTTGTCATGTCCATGTAGCAGAGCTGTGTATGTGTGATGTTCAGTTACTACAGCTGAGTCTCTGTCATGTCCATGTAGCAGAGCTGTGTATGTGTGATGTTCAGTTACTACAGCGGAGTCTCTGTCATGTCCATGTAGCAGAACTGTGTATGTGTGATGTTCAGTTACTACAGCGGAGTCTTTGTCATGTCCATGTAGCAGAGCTGTGTATGTGTAATGTTCAGTTACTACAGCAGAGTCTCTGTCATGTCCATGTAGCAGAGCTGTGTATGTGTAATGTTCAGTTACTACAGCTGAGTCTCTGTCATGTCCATGTAGCAGAGCTGTGTATGTGTAATGTTCAGTTACTACAGCGGAGTCTTTGTCATGTCCATGTAGCAGAGCTGTGTATGTGTAATGTTCAGTTACTACAGCGGAGTCTTTGTCATGTCCATGTAGCAGAGCTGTGTATGTGTAATGTTCAGTTACTACAGCTGAGTCTCTGTCATGTCCATGTAGCAGAGCTGTGTATGTGTAATGTTCAGTTACTACAGCTGAGTCTCTGTCATGTCCATGTAGCAGAGCTGTGTATGTGTACTGTTCAGTTACTACAGCTGAGTCTTTGTCTTGTCCATGTAGCAGAGCTGTGTATGTGTAATGTTCAGTTACTACAGCTGAGTCTCTGTCATGTCCATGTAGCAGAGCTGTGTATGTGTAATGTTGAATTACTACAGCGGAGTCTCTGTCATGTCCATGTAGCAGAACTGTGTATGTGTGATGTTCAGTTACTACAGCGGAGTCTCTGTCATGTCCATGTAGCAGAGCTGTGTATGTGTGATGTTCAGTTACTACAGCCGAGTCTCTGTCATGTCCATGTAGCAGAGCTGTGTATGTGTGATGTTCAGTTACTACAGCGGAGTCTCTGTCATGTCCATGTAGCAGAGCTGTGTATGTGTGATGTTCAGTTACTACAGCGGAGTCTCTGTCATGTCCATGTAGCAGAACTGTGTATGTGTGATGTTCAGTTACTACAGCGGAGTCTCTGTCATGTCCATGTAGCAGAGCTGTGTATGTGTAATGTTCAGTTACTACAGCCGAGTCTCTGTCATGTCCATGTAGCAGAGCTGTGTATGTGTGATGTTCAGTTACTACAGCCGAGTCTCTGTCATGTCCATGTAGCAGAGCTGTGTATGTGTGATGTTCAGTTACTACAGCGGAGTCTCTGTCATGTCCATGTAGCAGAGCTGTGTATGTGTAATGTTCAGTTACTACAGCGGAGTCTCTGTCATGTCCATGTAGCAGAGCTGTGTATGTGTAATGTTCAGTTACTACAGCGGAGTCTCTGTCATGTCCATGTAGCAGAGCTGTGTATGTGTAATGTTCAGTTACCACAGCGGAGTCTTTGTCATGTCCATGTAGCAGAGCTGTGTATGTGTAATGTTCAGTTACTACAGCGGAGTCTCTGTCATGTCCATGTAGCAGAGCTGTGTATGTGTAATGTTCAGTTACTACAGTGGAGTCTGTCATGTCCATGTAGCAGAGCTGTGTATGTGTAATGTACAGTTACTACAGCTGAGTCTCTGTCATGTCCATGTAGCAGAGCTGTGTATGTGTAATGATCAGTTACTACAGCAGAGTCTCTGTCATGTCCATGTAGCAGAGCTGTGTATGTGTAATGTTCAGTTACTACAGCTGAGTCTCTGTCATGTCCATGTAGCAGAGCTGTGTATGTGTAATGTTCAGTTACTACAGCTGAGTCTTTGTCATGTCCATGTAGCAGAGCTGTGTATGTGTAATGTTCAGTTACTACAGGGGAGTCTCTGTCATGTCCATGTAGCAGAGCTGTGTATGTGTAATGTTCTGTTACTACAGCGGAGTCTTTGTCATGTCCATGTAGCAGAGCTGTGTATGTGTAATGTTCAGTTACTACAGCGGAGTCTCTGTCATGTCCATGTAGCAGAGCTGTGTATGTGTAATGTTCAGTTACTACAGCTGAGTCTCTGTCATGTCCATGTAGCAGAGCTGTGTATGTGTAATGTTCGGTTACTACAGCTGAGTCTCTGTCATGTCCATGTAGCAGAGCTGTGTATGTGTAATGTTCAGTTACTACAGCTGAGTCTTTGTCATGTCCATGTAGCAGAGCTGTGTATGTGTGATGTTCAGTTGCTACAGCGGAGTCTCTGTCATGTCCATGTAGCAGAGCCGTGTATGTGTAATGTTCAGTTACTACAGCGGAGTCTCTGTCATGTCCATGTAGCAGAGCTGTGTCCGTGTAATGTTCAGTTACTACAGCTGAGTCTCTGTCATGTCCATGTAGCAGAGCTGTGTATGTGTAATGTTCAGTTACTACAGCTGAGTCTCTGTCATGTCCATGTAGCAGAGCTGTGTATGTGTAATGTTCAGTTACTACAGCTGAGTCTCTGTCATGTCCATGTAGCAGAGCTGTGTATGTGTGATGTTCAGTTGCTACAGCGGAGTCTTTGTCATGTCCATGTAGCAGAGCTGTGTATGTGTAATGTTCAGTTACTACAGCTGAGTCTCTGTCATGTCCATGTAGCAGAGCCGTGTATGTGTAATGTTCAGTTACTACAGTGGAGTCTTTGTCATGTCCATGTAGCAGAGCCGGCGATGTAATCTGCTGGTATCGGGGCTCTGTGTGCGCTCAGGAGATGTTTAGGGGTAACTCTATCGCCCGGATGTTACCCCAGGACCCGCAGCTGTCTCTCACCCAGAGGTCACACAGTGAAGGAGAGCGCACCCTGCAGGCCCGGCCGCCTCCATCCATCTGATCTGTGTGTGAGAGGGGCGAGAGCTTGTGCTGTTCTAGAAGAGAGCGGCTGCGCAGTGAGGGAAGATATAGCGGAGAGCGGTAGAGCAGTCACAGAGCGTTCCAGACGTCGATGTTCCTACGAGGGAGCTCTAGTGTATGGGGGGGGGGGGGGGGGGGGGCTGTATATTTCACTTAACTGCTTCCGGACCGCCTAACACAGGATTGCGGTCCAGAGGCGGTCGATTCATCCCTTGTATATGCATCCGTGCGTCATCTCGCGAGACGCGAGATAACGCACACAGCCAGCAGGAGGAGCAGCAACTTCTCCTGAGTACGGCGATACCAGATGTGTGACACTTTTTTGCAGCCTAGATGCGCAAAGGGGCCCAAATTCCTTTTAGGAGGGCATTTTTAGACATTTGGATCCCAGACTTCTTCTCACGCTTTCGGGCCCCTAAAATGCCAGGGCAGTATAAATACCCCACATGTGACCCCATTTTGGAAAGAAGACACCCCAAGGTATTCAATGAGGGGCATGGCGAGTTCCTAGAAATTAATTTTTTTGGCATAAGTTAGCGGAAATTTTTTATTTTATTTTTTTCTCACAAAGTCTCACTTTCCGCTAACTTAGGACAAAGATTTCAATCTTTCATGGACTCAATATGCCCCTCAGCGAATACCTTGGGGTGTCTTCTTTCCGGAATGGGGTCACATGTGGGGTATTTATACTGCCCTGGCTTTTTAGGGGCCCTAAAGCGTGAGAAGAAGTCTGGGATCCAAATGTCTAAAACATTTTACGCATTTGGATTCCGTGAGGGGTATGGCGAGTGCATGGGAGATTTTATTTTTTGTCACAAGTTAGTGGAATATGAGACTTTGTAAGAAAAAAACAAAATGAAAAAAAAAAAACAATTTCCGCTAACTTGGGCCAAAAAAATGTCTGAATGGAGCCTTACAGGGGGGGTGGGGGGGGGTGATCAATGACAGGGGGGGTGATCAATGACAGGGGGGTGATCAGGGAGTCTATATAGGGTGATCAGGGGTTCATAAGGGGTTAATAAGTGACAGGGGGGGTTGTAGTGTAGTGTGGTGCTTGGTGCTACTTATTACAGAGCTGTCTGTGTCCTCTGGTGGTTGATCCAAACAAAAGGGACCACCAGAGGACCAGGTAGCAGGTATATCAGACGCTGTTATCAAAACAGCGTCTAATATACCTGTTAGGGGTTAAAAAAAAATCACATCTCCAGCCTGCCAGCGAGCGATCGCCGCTGACAGGCTGGAGATCCACTCGCTTACCTTCCGTTCCTGTGAGCGTGCGAGATGACGCCCCAGCGCGTCCAGGAGGAATAACAGGGCCGCCGCAAAGACGCAATCCTGCGTGCGGCGGTCCTGTAGTGGTTAAAGGGGGCGGGGCTGTCCCAGGAGGAGAACTTATCTCCAATCCGATAATTGTAGGGATCAGATCGCTGGGGGCCCCTGCCAGCCAGGAGAACGGGGCCCATGTTCCCCCATTGGAGCAGCAGACAAGCTCAGATGAACTACAGAGACAATCCCCAGCGATAAGACACAGCGCGGCCATTTATGTGCTAACACTAGGAACAACAGGAGAGAAGGTTATTCCTCCTTTTCCCCCACAGCGGAAATCCTACATCTGCCCCGACATAAGGTATCGCTGACATCATTTCTAATAACTGATATGGAGAAAAGGGACGGAGTTACCCCTAAACATCTCCTGAGCACAGAGCCCCGATACCAGCAGATTACATCGCCGGCTCTGCTACATGGACATGACAGAGACTCTGCTGTAGTAACTGAACATTACACATACACAGCTCTGCTACATGGACATGACAGAGACTCAGCTGTAGTAACTGAACATTACACATACACAGCTCTGCTACATGGACATGACAAAGACTCCGCTGTAGTAACTGAACATTACACATACACAGCTCTGCTACATGGACATGACAATGACTCCGCTGCAGTAACTGAACATTACACATACACAGCTCTGCTACATGGACATGACAGAGACTCAGCTGTAGTAACAGAACATTACACATACACAGCTCTGCTACATGGACATGACAGAGACTCAGCTGTAGTAACAGAACATTACACATACACAGCTCTGCTACATGGACATGACAGAGACTCAGCTGTAGTAACAGAACATTACACATACACAGCTCTTCTACATGGACATGACAGAGACTCCGCTGTAGTAACTGAACATTACACATACACAGCTCTGCTACATGGACATGACAGAGACTCCGCTGTAGTAACTGAACATTACACATACACAGCTCTGCTACATGGACATGACAAAGACTCCGCTGTAGTAACTGAACATTACACATACACAGCTCTGCTACATGGACATGACAGAGACTCAGCTGTAGTAACTGAACATCACACATACACAGCTCTGCTACATGGACATGACAGAGACTCCGCTGTAGTAACTGAACATTACACATACACAGCTCTGCTACATGGACATGACAGAGACTCAGCTGTAGTAACTGAACATTACACATACACAGCTCTGCTACATGGACATGACAAAGACTCCGCTGTAGTAACAGAACATTACACATACACAGCTCTGCTACATGGACATGACAAAGACTCCGCTGTAGTAACTGAACCTTACACATACACAGCTCTGCTACATGGACATGACAAAGACTCCGCTGTAGTAACTGAACATTACACATACACAGCTCTGCTACATGGACATGACAGAGACTCCGCTGTAGTAACTGAACATTACACATACACAGCTCTGCTACATGGACATGACAGAGACTCCGCTGTAGTAACTGAACATTACACATACACAGCTCTGCTACATGGACATGACAGAGACTCAGCTGTAGTAACTGAACATCACACATACACAGCTCTGCTACATGGACATGACAGAGACTCCGCTGTAGTAACTGAACACCACACATACACAGCTCTGCTACATGGACATGACAAAGATTCAGCTGTAGTAACTGAACATTACACATACACAGCTCTGCTACATGGACATGACAGAGACTCAGCTGTAGTAACTGAACATTACACATACACAGCTCTGCTACATGGACATGACAGAGACTCAGCTGTAGTAACTGAACATTACACATACACAGCTCTGCTACATGGACATGACAAAGACTCTGCTGTAGTAACTGAACATTACACATACACAGCTCTGCTACATGGACATGACAAAGACTCTGCTGTAGTAACTGAACATTACACATACACAGCTCTGCTACATGGACATGACAGAGACTCAGCTGTAGTAACTGAACCTTACACATACACAGCTCTGCTACATGGACATGACAAAGACTCCGCTGTAGTAACTGAACATTACACATACACAGCTCTGCTACATGGACATGACAGAGACTCCGCTGTAGTAACTGAACATTACACATACACAGCTCTGCTACATGGACATGACAGAGACTCCGCTGTAGTAACTGAACATTACACATACACAGCTCTGCTACATGGACATGACAGAGACTCAGCTGTAGTAACTGAACATCACACATACACAGCTCTGCTACATGGACATGACAGAGACTCCGCTGTAGTAACTGAACACCACACATACACAGCTCTGCTACATGGACATGACAAAGATTCAGCTGTAGTAACTGAACATTACACATACACAGCTCTGCTACATGGACATGACAGAGACTCAGCTGTAGTAACTGAACATTACACATACACAGCTCTGCTACATGGACATGACAGAGACTCAGCTGTAGTAACTGAACATTACACATACACAGCTCTGCTACATGGACATGACAAAGACTCTGCTGTAGTAACTGAACATTACACATACACAGCTCTGCTACATGGACATGACAAAGACTCTGCTGTAGTAACTGAACATTACACATACACAGCTCTGCTACATGGACATGACAGAGACTCAGCTGTAGTAACTGAACATTACACATACACAGCTCTGCTACATGGACATGACAAAGACTCTGCTGTAGTAACTGAACATTACACATACACAGCTCTGCTACATGGACATGACAAAGACTCTGCTGTAGTAACTGAACATTACACATACACAGCTCTGCTGCATGGACATGACAGAGACTGAACATTACAGATACACAGCTCTGCTACATGGACATGACAGAGACTCCGCTGTAGTAACTGAACATCACACATACACAGCTCTGCTACATGGACATGACAGAGACTCAGCTGTAGTAACTGAACATCACACATACACAGCTCTGCTACATGGACATGACAGAGACTCCGCTGTAGTAACTGAACATTACACATACACAGCTCTGCTGCATGGACATGACAGAGACTGAACATTACAGATACACAGCTCTGCTACATGGACATGACAGAGACTCCGCTGTAGTAACTGAACATCACACATACACAGCTCTGCTACATGGACATGACAGAGACTCAGCTGTAGTAACTGAACATCACACATACACAGCTCTGCTACATGGACATGACAGAGACTCCGCTGTAGTAACTGAACATTACACATACACAGCTCTGCTGCATGGACATGACAGAGACTGAACATTACAGATACACAGCTCTGCTACATGGACATGACAGAGACTCAGCTGTAGTAACTGAACATTACACATACACAGCTCTGCTACATGGACATGACAAAGACTCAGCTGTAGTAACTGAACATTACACATACACAGCTCTGCTACATGGACATGACAAAGACTCAGCTGTAGTAACTGAACATTACACATACACAGCTCTGCTACATGGACTTGACAGAGATTCCGCTGTAGTAACTGAACATTACACATACACAGCTCTGCTACATGGACATGACAGAGACTCCGCTGTAGTAACTGAACATTACACATACACGGCTCTGCTACATGGACATGACAAAGACTCAGCTGTAGTAACTGAACATTACACATACACAGCTCTGCTACATGGACATGACAGAGATTCCGCTGTAGTAACTGAACATTACACATACACAGCTCTGCTACATGGACATGACAGAGACTCCGCTGTAGTAACTGAACATTACACATACACGGCTCTGCTACATGGACATGACAAAGACTCAGCTGTAGTAACTGAACATTACACATACACAGCTCTGCTACATGGACATGACAGAGACTCAGCTGTAGTAACTGAACATTACACATACACAGCTCTGCTACATGGACATGACAGAGACTCCGCTGTAGTAACTGAACATTACACATACACAGCTCTGCTGCACACACTGATACAAGTCTTTAGAGGCATATTACACATAAACAGCTTGGTTGTATGCATATACAGCTCAACTACACAGACATTACACGGATACAGCTCATCTATACAAACATTATAGGCTTACAGCTCTGCTACATACAGACTGGGATTCCACACAGCACAGCAGTCTCACACACAGAGCAGAGAAACCTGGTCATGTGATCTCCATGACTCCTCCCACACCCGATCACATGGTCATGATGTAATCACAGGTCCTGTACCTTCTCCTGCAGCACAGCCTGACTCCTCCCACACCTGATCACATGGTCATTACATCATCACAGGTCCTGTACCTACTGCAGCAGCATAACCTGACTCCTCCCACACCTGATCACATGGTATGACATCATCACAGGTCCTGTACCTTCTCCTGCAGGCTGCAGCACAGCCTGACTCCTACCACACATGGTCATGACATCATCACAGGTCCTGTACCTTCTCCTGCAGCACAGCCTGACTCCTCCCACACCTGATCACATGGTCATGACATCTTCACAGGTCCTGTACCTTCTCATGCATCATAACCTGACTCCGCCCACACATGGTCATGACATCATCACAGTTCCTGTACCTTCTCCTGCAGCACAGCCTGACTCCTCCCACACCTGATCACATGGTTATGACATCTTCATCTGGTCTATATATATGTAGTAACCGCCACACTGCGGGTACATACACTCACCTAAAGAATTATTAGGAACACCTGTTCTATTTCTCATTAATGCGATTATCTAGTCAACCAATCACATGGCAGTTGCTTCAATGCATGTAGGGTTGTGGTCCTGGTCAAGATAATCTCCTGAACTCCAAACTGAATGTCAGAATGAGAAAGAAAGGTGGGCTACAACAGCAGAAGACCCCACCGGGTACCACTCATCTCCACTACAAATAGGAAAAAGAGGCTACAATTTGCACGAGCTCACCAAAATTGGACTGTTGAAGACTGGAAAAATGTTGCCTGGTCTGATGAGTCTCGATTTCTGTTGAGACATTCAAATGGTAGAGTCCGAATTTGGCGTAAACAGAATGAGAACATGTATCCATCATGCCTTGTTACCACTGTGCAGGCTGGTGGTGGTGGTGTAATGGTGTGGGGGACACACCTTCTCATTCAAAGAGTTTTCTTTATTTTCATGACTATGAAAATTGTAGATTCACACTGAAGGCATCAAAACTATGAATTAACACATGTGGAATTATAGACATAACAAAAAAGTGTGAAACAACTGAAAATATGTCATATTCTAGGTTCTTCAAAGTAGCCACCTTTTGCTTTGATTACTGCTTTGCACACTCTTGGCATTCTCTTGATGAGCTTCAAGAGGTAGTCACCTGAAATGGTCTTCCAACAGTCTTGAAGGAGCTCCCAGAGATGCTTAGCACTTGTTGGCCCTTTTGCCTTCACTCTGCGGTCCAGCTCACCCCAAACCATCTCGATTGCGTTCAGGTCCGGTGACTGTGGAGGCCAGGTCATCTGGCGCAGCACCCCATCACTCTCCTTCATGGTCAAATAGCCCTTACACAGCCTGGAGGTGTGTTTGGGGTCATTGTCCTGTTGAAAATAAATGATGGTCCAACTAAACGCAAACCGGATGGAATAGCATGCCGCTGCAAGATGCTGTGGTAGCCATGCTGGTTCAGTATGCCTTCAATTTTGAATAAATCCCCAACAGTGTCACCAGCAAAGCACCATCACACCTCCTCCTCCATGCTTCACGGTGGGAACCAGGCATGTAGAGTCCATCCGTTCACCTTTGCAGGATAAAACTTACCAGGAAAGATTAAAGGACATTAACATATATAGCTTGGAAGAAAGACAAGACAGAGGGGATATGATAGAAACTTTTAAATACATAAAGGGAATCAACAAGGTAAAAGAGGAGAGAATATTTAAAAGAAGAAAAACTCCTACAAGAGGACATCGTTTTAAATTAGAGGGGCAAAGGGTTAAAAGTAATATCAGGAAGTATTACTTTACTGAGAGAGTAAGGTAGGTGCAAATACAGTGAAGGAGTTGAAGCATGCATGGGATAGGCATAAGGCCATCCTTCATATAATATAGGGCCGGGGGCTATCCATAGTATCAGTATATTGGGCAGACTAGATGGGCCAAATGGTTCTTATCTGCCGACACATTCTATGTTTTTCTGTGTTGCACAAAGACACGGTGGTTGGAACCAAAGATCTCAAATTTGGACTCATCAGACCAAAGCACAGATTTCCACTGGTCTAATGTCCATTCCTTGTGTTCTTTAGCCCAAACAAGTCTCTTCTGCTTGTTGCCTGTCCTTAGCAGTGGTTTCCTAGCAGATATTCTACCATGAAGGCCTGATTCACACAGTCTCCTCTTAACAGTTGTTCTAGAGATGTGTCTGCTGCTAGAACTCTGTGTGGCATTGACCTGGTCTCTAATCTGAGCTGCTGTTAACCTGCGATTTCTGAGGCTGGTGACTCGGATGAACTTATCCTCTGCAGCAGAGGTGACTCTTGGTCTTCCTTTCCTGGGGCGGTCCGCATGTGAGCCAGTTTCTTTGTAGTGCTTGATGGTTTTTGTGACTGCACTTGGGGACACTTTCAAAGTTTTCCCAATTTTTCGGACTGACTGACCTTCATTTCTTAAAGTAACGATGGCCACTCGTTTTCCTTTACTTAGCTGCTTTTTTCTTGCCATAATACAAATTCTAACAGTCTATTCAGTAGGACTATCAGCTGTGTACCCACCTGACTTCTCCACAACGCAACTGATGGTCCCAACCCCATTTATAAGGCAAGAAATCCCACTTATTAAACCTGACAGGGCACACCTGTGAAGTGAAAACCATTTCAGGTGACTACCTCTTGAAGCTCATCAAGAGAATGCCAAGAGTGTGCAAAGCAGTAATCAAAGCAAAAGGTGGCTACTTTGAAGAACCTAGAATATGACATATGTTCAGTTGTTTCACACTTTTTTGTTATGTATATAATTCCACATGTGTTAATTCATAGTTTTGATGCCTTCAGTGTGAATCTACAATTTTCATAGTCATGAAAATAAAGAAAACTCTTTGAATGAGAAGGTGTGTCCAAACTTTTGGTCTGTACTGTATATTGTAAGCTTGTCTTTATAATAAAAGGGGAGAGAGAGAGAAATCTGATCCAGCTACATCTAATGTCTGTGTCAGTTTCCCTGAGCGCTCGTATCCCTTTAATTTGGATTCCAACAATTATAGGATAAAGGGATATTTCCCTAACACACTTCAGTTCAACAGAAGAAAGCGGTGCAGTAATGGTCCCCTACATAGTGATCAGAGCTTGGCAGTTCTGGCACAAAATGGTTTTCAAGGCTCACATATATAATCAAAAGTATGCAGGTTAACAACCTCTAATTTTACACTATTAAATAGCAAGAAGGGCGTTGTTTAAAAGAGAAAAAACAATAAAGAAATTAGGGGTACATGGAAATAGTGCCAGTCGCACCAGGTATAACTCTGTGAAGTCAATGGATATAGGGATCTACACTCAATGATTCAGGGGTTGAGAGCAGCTTCCCCACTCTGAACCAATGCCTATTCCAACATTGGAACACTGGTGCCATAACAGACACAAGTGGTAATGGACAGGTGACAATAAAAGATCAAATCCAAGGTCCAAAGTCACTTGCAGAATAAAAATACACCTTGAATGAACCATAGTTACTAAATAAGCAAGTGTCCACTCTTCTCTAATTAATGGAGAGGGCACGGGCTAATCGCACACAGTCACTGCTATGTATGCAGTTGGGACATGGCACAAACGGTCCAAACAGAAAACCTACTGCTTGCTAAGTAAAACTTGCTTGCCCTGCTCTAACTAAATAGCCCTTCTATGAAGTAACGCGGGCTCGACGCGTTTCTGCATCATTAGATGCCTCCTCAGGAGCCCAACAGACAGAAGAGTGCTGTAAGAAGTGGTTTAGAATATAGTAGCAGTAAAGGCACGCAACCCCTCTCACATAGGGGCAGCTTTCCGGGGCCAAGATGGCCGTGAAGCAGCCGCCGAAAAGCCGGCTATTTAAATGTCATGGTTCCGCCCACCCTTACATCAGACGCAAGTCTGCCCTCCCAGTCACTTGGGTCTGTGCCGGAATCGGCGCTGAAGATATCAAGCGCCGCGCTACGAACCCCGTACTGCAAGGAGGAGGGAGAGGTGCAGAGGGACCAAATGTCCCCTTTAGGTAAAGCAGGGATCATAAGGCGGATATATCTAATGGCAGGAACTAAATACATTGTGGGAGAGGGATTCAATGCTCATTATACTGCTCGCAGAAAAACGCCTACAGAGGAAAATTCATAAATGTGTAATAGAATGCACACAATCAAAAAGGACAAGTGTACATAATAAAAAAAAAAAGAGAAAAAGTATATACAAATACACCCCCACTAATAGACGGTAATGATATGCCATTGTATATGAACAATAATACAACAAGTATGGCATATAATAAGTGCAGTACCACATCTGCAGTATCAACCCTAATCATGTATTCAAATGAGGGGGCGGCAATAACCGTGGTTGCAATGGTAAAATCAGCAACAGAGAAGATACCGTACTAATCGGAGCAAGAATACAATTGGGTATGCCCTATTATGTTCCTTCATAAAGTCCATCAGTGTATCAGTTAACACCAGTCCAGGGCTGAAGACACATGGGTACCCCAAAATGACCTATAGAAAACATGTATAGGATAAATGGTCATTGAGACCTTTTGGTCATACAGTGTTAAGCCAAAAGGTCCATCTTGCCTCTTTTTGTAGTACGCACCGATCATAATCACCACCTCTAGGTGAGGGTCGAATTAATTCAATGCCCTAGAATTGAACAACCCCAGGGTCACTTGTATGGCATTCTGCCACATGAGGCATATTACACATAAAGTACTTGGTTGCAAATATATACAGGTCAACTACACAGACATTACACGGATACAGCTCATCTATACAAACATTTCGGCTCTAAAGCTCTGCTACATACAGACTGGAATTACAAACAGCACAGCAGAGCCCTGCATACACAGAGCAGATAGACCTGGTCATGTGATTCCTATGACTCCTCCCACACGTGATTACATGGCCATGACATCATCACAGGTCCTTTACTTCCTCCTGCAGCACAGCCTGGACCTGACTCCTCCCACATTTGGTCACATGGTCATCACATCATCACAGGATGTTTATTTCCTCTGGCAGCACAGCCTGGAGTCTGACTCCTCCGGTAGACGCTGGAAGAAATAAAAGTACTAGACGCTCCATGGTGAAGGATTGTCAGAGGAGGAGGACATGCACCATTCAAGTAAGTGGAACACCCAACAGATCAACACATGTTAAGACTCCACAGCCAGAAAGATCTGTAGCTCTAGGTTTCAAGAAAATAAAAAAAAATGGAGACAGCACGTCCAAAAGGTGCAATCTTCCACCTTTTGGACGTGCTGTCTCCATTTTTTTATTTTCTTGATACCTATTAGTTGCTTTGCTAGGGGCTTTTTACCACCCCTCCTGGAGACGAGCACCCGAAACAGTATCACCAAGGAGTGCTGTCCACCCGTATTTTCGAGATCTGTAGCTCTGTCTGGTAGTAATCAAAAGGTTCCTGAGAATATAAATGAGGAAGTAAACACCCAGGATTCTATAGAAGACATATCCAGAAGATCTCAGACGTGGACTGGAGGAGGGGGCGTTATATAGAAGACATATCCAGGAGATCTCAGAGACATGGACTGGAGCAGGGGGCGTTATATAGAAGACATATCCAGGAGATCTCAGAGACGTCGACTGGAGCAGGGGGCGTTATATAGAAGACATATCCAGGAGATCTCAGAGACGTGGACTGGAGGAGGGGACGTTATATAGAAGACATATCCAGGAGATCTCAGAGACATGGACTGGAGCAGGGGGCGTTATATAGAAGACATATCCAGGAGATCTCAGAGACATGGACTGGAGCAGGGGACGTTATATAGAAGACATATCCAGGAGATCTCAGAGACGTGGACTGGAGCAGGGGACGTTATACAGAAGACATATCCAGGAGATCTCAGAGACGTGGACTGGAGGAGGGGGCGTTATATAGAAGACATATCCAGGAGATCTCAGAGGCGTGGACTGGAGCAGGGGGCATTATATAGAAGACATATCCAGGAGATCTCAGAGATGTGGACTAGAGCAGGGGGCGTTATATAGAAGACATAACCAGGAGATCTTAGAGACGTGGACTAGAGGAGGGGGCGTTATATAGAAGACATATCCAGGGGATCTCAGAGACGTGGACTGGAGCAGGGGGCATTATATAGAAGACATATCAGGAGATCTCAGAGACGTGGATTGGAGCAGGGGGCGTTATATAGAAGACATATCCAGGAGATCTCAGAGACGTGGACTGGAGCAGGGGGCGTTATATAGAAGACATATCCAGGAGATCTCAGAGACGTGGACTGGAGCAGGGGGCGTTATATAGAAGACATATCCAGGAGATATCAGAGACGTGGACTGGAGCAGGGGAGGTTATATAGAAGATATATCCAGGAGATCTCAGAGATGTGGACTAGAGCAGGGGGCGTTATATAGAAGACATAACCAGGAGATCTTAGAGACGTGGACTAGAGGAGGGGGCGTTATATAGAAGACATATCCAGGAGATCTCAGAGACGTGGACTGGAGCAGGGGGCGTTATATAGAAGACATATCCAGGAGATCTCAGAGACGTGGACTGGAGCAGGGGGCGTTATATAGAAGACATATCCAGGAGATCTCAGAGACGTGGACTGGAGCAGGGGGGCGTTATATAGGAGACATATCCAGGAGATCTCAGAGACGTGGACTGGAGGAGGGGGTGTTATATAGAAGACATATCCAGGAGATCTCAGAGACGTGGACTGGAGCAGGGGGGGTTATATAGAAGACATATCCAGGAGATCTCAGAGACGTGGACTGGAGCAGGGGAGGTTATATAGAAGATATATCCAGGAGATCTCAGAGATGTGGACTAGAGCAGGGGGCGTTATATAGAAGACATAACCAGGAGATCTTAGAGACGTGGACTAGAGGAGGGGGCGTTATATAGAAGACATATCCAGGAGATCTCAGAGACGTGGACTGGAGCAGGGGGCGTTATATACAAGACATATCCAGGAGATCTCAGAGATGTGGACTGGAGCAGGGGGCGTTATATAGAAGACATATCCAGGAGATCTCAGAGACGTGGACTGGAGCAGGGGGCGTTATATAGAAGACATATCCAGGAGATCTCAGAGACGTGGACTGGAGCAGGGGGCGTTATATAGAAGACATATCCAGGAGATCTCAGAGACGTGGACTGGAGCAGGGGGGCGTTATATAGAAGACATATCCAGGAGATCTCAGAGACGTGGACTGGAGCAGGGGGCGTTATATAGAAGACATATCCAGGAGATCTCAGATATGTGGACTGGAGCAGGGGGCTTTATATAGAAGACATATCCAGGAGATCTCAGAGACGTGGACTGGAGGAGGGGGTGTTATATAGAAGACATATCCAGGAGATCTCAGAGACGTGGACTGGAGCAGGGGGGCGTTATATAGAAGACATATCCAGGAGATCTCAGAGACGTGGACTGGAGCAGGGGGCGTTATATAGAAGACATATCCAGGAGATCTCAGATATGTGGACTGGAGCAGGGGGCATTATATAGAAGACATATCCAGGAGATCTCAGAGACGTGGACTGGAGGAGGGGGCGTTATATAGAAGACATATCCAGGAGATCTCAGAGACGTGGACTGGAAGAGGGGGCGTTATATAGAGGACATATCCAGGAGATCTCAGAGCTGTGGACTGGAGCAGGGGGTGTTATATAGAAGCCATATCCAGGAGATCTCAGAGACGTGGACTGGAGCAGGGGGGGTTATATAGAAGACATATCCAGGAGATCTCAGAGACGTGGACTGGAGCAGGGAGTCCATTCAACAATATGGGAGTCCAAGCACAAAGACTGTAATTTATTGCTAAGCCTTCTATGTGGGACAGTATCAAAATCCTTACTAAAGTCTAGATAAGCGATGTCTACTGAATGAAATGAATTCGGGCACTGATCTTACACTGGTGACATACAGAGAGATGTCACTGTTAAGGGGGCTCTGTGGATGTCACTGTTAAGGGGCCGCTGCGGATGTCACTGTTATGGGGGGCGCTGCGGATGTCACTGTTATGGAGGCCGCTGCGGATGTCACTGTTATGGGGGCCGCTGCGGATGTCACTGTTATGTGGGCCGCTGCGGATGTCACTGTTATGGGGGCCGCTGCGGATGTCACTGTTATGGCGGGCGCTGCGGATGTCACTGTTATGGCGGGCGCTGCGGATGTCACTGTTATGGCGGGCGCTGCGGATGTCACTGTTATGGCGGGCGCTGCGGATGTCACTGTTATGGCGGGCGCTGCGGATGTCACTGTTATGGGGGGGGCGGTCTGAAGCTGGCAATTCTGCTCGTAGATGATAAATATGATCTAACGGGCCGAATACATAGTGATATTCGGGTGCTCGACCAAGCACCCAAGTATAACAGAAGTCAATGGGAGAACCCGAGCATTAAACCAGGTATCCACTGCTCTGAAGAGGGGAGGGTGCCTGGTTCATAAGAAAATGTCCGAAATTGTTGGTAACACCACCGAAATGGTTCTGTAACAGCATTGGGGGGATTTATGGATGCGTCTTGGACTCGCTGGTCGCTGCTGGGAACTACAGGTCCTTCTAAAAAAATTAGCATATTGTGATAAAGTTCATTATTTTCTGTAATGTACTGATAAACATTAGACTTTTATATATTTTAGATTCATTACACACAACTGAAGTAGTTCAAGCCTTTTATTGTTTTAATATTGATGATTTTGGCATACAGCTCATGAAAACCCCAAATTCCTATCTAAAAAAATTAGCATATCATGAAAAGGTTCTCTAAACGAGCTATTAACCTAATCATCTGAATCAACTAATTAACTCTAAACACCTGCAAAAGATTCCTGAGGCTTTTAAAAACTCCCAGTCTGGTTCATTACTCCAAACCGCAATCATGGGTAAGACTGCCGACCTGACTGCTGTCCAGAAGGCCATCATTGACACCCTCAAGCAAGAGGGTAAGACACAGAAAGAAATTTCTGAACGAATAGGCTGTTCCCAGAGTGCTGTACCAAGGCACCTCAGTGGGAAGTCTGTGGGAAGGAAAAAGTGTGGCAGAAAAGGCTGCACAACGAGAAGAGGTGACCGGACCCTGAGGAAGATTGTGGAGAAGGACCGATTCCAGACCTTGGGGGACCTGCGGAAGCAGTGGACTGAGTCTGGAGTAGAAACATCCAGAGCCACCGTGTACAGGCGTGTGCAGGAAATGGGCTACAGGTGCCGCATTCCCCAGGTCAAGCCACTTTTGAACCAGAAACAGCGGCAGAAGCGCCTGACCTGGGCTACAGAGAAGCAGCACTGGACTGTTGCATGTCATTCGGAAATCAAGGTGCCAGAGTCTGGAGGAAGACTGGGGAGAGGGAAATGCCAAAATGCCTGAAGTCCAGTGTCAAGTACCCACAGTCAGTGATGGTCTGGGGTGCCATGTCAGCTGCTGGTGTTGGTCCACTGTGTTTTATCAAGGGCAGGGTCAATGCAGCTAGCTATCAGGAGATTTTGGAGCACTTCATGCTTCCATCTGCTGAAAAGCTTTATGGAGATGAAGATTTCATTTTTCAGCACGACCTGGCACCTGCTCACAGTGCCAAAACCACTGGTAAATGGTTTACTGACCATGGTATTACTGGGCTCAATTGGCCTGCCAACTCTCCTGACCTGAACCCCATAGAGAATCTGTGGGATATTGGGAAGAGAAAGTTGAGAGACGCAAGACCCAACCCTCTGGATGAGCTTAAGGCCGCTATCGAAGCATCCTGGGCCTCCATAACACCTCAGCAGTGCCACAGGCTGATTGCCTCCATGCCACGCCGCATTGAAGCAGTAATTTCTGCAAAAGGATTCCTGACCAAGTATTGAGTGCAGAACTGAACATAATTATTTGAAGGTTGACTTTTTTTGTATTAAAAACACTTTTCTTTTATTGTTCGGATGAAATATGCTAATTTTTTTAGATAGGAAATTTGTGTTTTCATGAGCTGTATGCCAAAACCATCAATATTAAAACAATAAAAGGCTTGAACTACTTCAGTTGTGTGTAATGAATCTAAAATATATGAAAGTCTAATGTTTATCAGAACATTACAGAAAATAATGAACTTTATCACAATATGCAATTTTTTTTAGAAGAACCTGTCCAAATAGTACACCACTTTTACTTAATGACAATAATACGCACAAAAACAAGGGGAAAAAATGATTTTAGAGTAAAGTGATAGAAAACATTCTTTCCTGAATATTTACAAAAAATTACAAGAAAGAGGCACTCCGATACACCCTGTGGGGGGTTAGCTCTTCTCCGGGGGCCATTCACACAAGTATCTTCACCAGACACCAAGTTTCAGGTCCAAATATCACTTGATTTGGCACCTGAGCAAAACAAACATAATGATACAAAATAAACACCTGCCCGGCTGGGCTCTAAGTAAACATAACATAACCTGACGCACCTAAAGCACTGTTCACACACGGTCTAAAGTCCAGTGCCTTTATGGGGGATTGCGGCCCAGTAGTTCTCCCGACTTCGGCCTTGCGCCCAAGCGTCCCAGCGTCCCCCAACAATCCGGCTAGCACCTAGCCCCGTGGCCCCTCAGCCAGCCCAGCTGAGACCACTCTTCCAGACCCTCCAGCAGAACTGTGTTTCAAAAAAAACTGTCTCCTTCCCCAGACTGGGAGCCCCACCCAAGACCAGCAACAGGAATAAATACCTTCCCTGGACATGGGCATTTTCCAAAATCCCGGACTGGCGCATAGGGAACAGGCACCCACCCAACAAATTGCCTGTTCCCAGTAAAAGCCGGCCCCAGACTAGCTGGAGCCAGCTAAGCTAACTGTCTTGGTGTCCACCAACTAACTTGGTGGCCACCTATATCTAGGGCCTTTACTCCACCAAGGCCAGGCCCCTTGGTGACATGCTCCTGGTGCAAACAACACCCCTTTTTCATGCTTCCCCAAGTTCCCTGGGACTTTTCTACACCCATCACTATTCACATTGCCACAACCCTTAGTTACACATAAAGGAGGGCATCATACACACCCTTTTAATATTATGATTGATGGCCTGCTGGTGACCCTCAAAAACATTTGGAGCAAGGGCCTGCTTATCTGACCATCTAAAACATTATGGGAGGTGGCCTGCTGCCACTTTGGTGACTCTAGTTAACCTGGGGCCAATGTCATGTCCCCATGATGGCGACAATCCATTCTGATATCTGGCCTATCAACTTTCGATGTAATTCTCAGCTCAAAACCATTGTAAACTATGAATAACGAGGAATCAGTGTTTGATTCCGGAGACGGAGCCTGAGAAACGGCTAACACATCCAAGGAAGGCAAGCACGCGTTGCGCAAATCACACACTCCCGACTCAGGGAGATAGTGACGATAAAAAACAATACAGGACTCTTAAGATGCCCTCTTATTGGAATGAGCAATAAATATTTACAGGGAATGTCACTGCAGTATTTTGGATGATGAAACGTTATACAGGAAGCCCTGCTGCCACTTTGTTGACTCTAGATAACGTCTGCCTGATCGCACGTCCCAGTGACGTCAACGATCCATTTGGATATTTTCTCTATCAACTTTCGATGTTCTTTTATGCGCCTAACATGGTGACCACCAGTAAAGGGGATGCAAAATAGAAGCCACAGCAGCATGTCCATCCAATTCTTCTTTATTGTGCAAAATTCCAAGGCACAGCATACAAAAACAGCAACGTTTCGGCTAAGAATAGCCTTTATCAAGCATATGTTAAAACCATACACACTCACATATAAATAGTAGAGGTTAAACACACCCACATTGATGGTGACCCAATGATCAAATAGACTGGTGACTACAGCAAATCACAGAAGGGGGTTCACAGCCCTTCCTAATCAATGCGAATACGTCCATCTATCTCACCTGTACTCGATGATCCATAGTGTACGGCGTTCCATTGTGGCATCTGCGCATGTCCGCGTCACTCTGCCGCGACCGCGCATGCCCCCACACGTCATTCAGAAGCGGCAATGACATCATTCGGCCGCGACCGGGACGAGAGTAGCAAAAGAACGCGAGACCGTGCTGCCGGCGACACCACCAATCAGGAGTGCCTGCACTGACAGCATCACAGCTGGCGTGCAAGTCATGTGATCAGCGGAACCCTCACATGACTGCCACTACAGACATGTCATAGATCGCGTTATAATGCAAAAAGTATTATAAAAAATGTATTGCAAAAGTGGAGCAATGCCAGATGGACGTAGTGTATAGATATCAAATCAGGAACAAGGTATACAGGGAGATTTATTTACCCCATATGGGGGCACTATTCACACAGTAGAGAACAATCACTGTTAAATACCTGCGGTCATGGGAAAACCCAAATCTGCAGGTATATTAACATATATGTATCACCACTATACACAGAGTGCCTTAAAAAAAAAGGAGCGTATATGGAAATTTCAATAGTAAAAACATACATAAACAAACCATACATATAACAAATAAGGATCTAGCTGATCCCTGCCACATTAAACTCAAAATTGAGTCCAAAGGGTTGTAAGGACCTAAGCGTATATATCCACTTCAATTCTTTTTTTCTCAGTATCGCATCCTGGCTACAGGTTTGTCCATGTTTTCCTTGCGAATTGTGCTTTTATGTTTATTGATCCGTTCTCGAATTTCCATTGTAGTCTCACCCACGTAGATGAGACTGCAAGGGCATTGAATGACATACACAACATCACGTGATCTACAAGTATAGTAGCCATTAATTTTACATTTTTTGCCACTATAGGGATGAGAGAAATGATCCCTTTTAACGTATTGCTACAATTACAGCAAGACATACATAGAAAGGTGCCATTTCTGCGTGGGGCAATGTACCTCTGTGTATCGAAGGCACGACCATCAACATCAGATTTGACCAACCTGTCACGTAGGCTAGGGTTCCTTCTGTATGCCATCATCGGCGGGGACTTGAACTCCTCAATTTCTGGCAGACCTCTTTGTAATATATGCCATTCCTTCCTTAGGATATGTGCAATGTCGCCACTGTCCCGGCCGAAGATGGACACAAAAGGAACCCTAGCCACGGATCTGGCCTTAATCTATTTTTGTAGGGCGGACTCCCTATCAACCATAGACACCCTTTTCTTCGTTCTGTTTAACAATGTTCTGGGATAGCCACACTCAATAAAGCGATCACACATGTTGTCCACCCTCTGTGTAAAGTTAGGGTTATCAGAGACAATCCTCCTGACCCTCAATAGTTGGCTCCAAGGTATGTAATCCAACATATGTCGCGGATGGTAACTGTCATGTGTGAGTAGAGTGTTTCTATCCGTGGGTTTCTGATACAGGTCTGTTCCAATTTGGCCCCCAACTACATAAACTCATACATCTAAGAACTGCAATTCACTGTTAGCAAAGGTAACAGTGAATTGAAATCCTGGCACACCAGTGTTTAGGTGCAAATGAAATTCATCCAATTCCTCCGCCGTTCCCGTCCAGATCATGAAGATGTCGTCGATGTAGCGCCACCAACATAGGACTCTCACAAAAAATTGTGATCGGTATACCAGTCTGTCCTCCTACGATGTTGGCGTAGGTGGGGGCCACATTCGACCCCATGGCCACACCCCGCTTCTGCTGGTAGAAGGTGTCCCCAAAGAGAAAATAATTTCTCCTCAGGACCACCTCCAACAAGCGGAGGACAAACCGGCACACCCCCGAGGAGAGTCCCATGTCAGCCAGGGCCACATCGACGACACCAAGACCATAAGCATGATCAATGGACGTGTATAAGGACACGGCATCAAAGCTGACTAATAGAAATTGAGCTGGCAATTGTAGCTCACGTAGCTTTGACAAAAAATGCCCAGTGTCCTTGACATAGGATGGGGCGGTAGTCGCCCGGATCTGCAATAGTCTGTCAAGGAATATAGACGTTAACTTCAAGGTCCTGTAGTTGTCTATTCATTTCCCCAACATACATCGCAGTATCCATGATGACCGCCGCCCCACCCTTGTCAGCCGGTTTTATAGTGATACGGGAATCCTTTTCCAGCAACACTATGGCTTGACGTTCTGCCTTGAGATTGTTTCTACCCTGACTGCTGGGTTTCAGAGTTTCAATCTGTTTGTGCACAATTTGTATATAGGACTCAACTACATGATTAGTGTAAGGAGGAGAGAAATTGCTTTGTTTCCTTAGATCAAATTTTTTACGTGTCAATTTAGCAGTACATTTATTCTTACATACATCAGATACCATATTATCAGTAATCCTTGAAGCAAAGAAACTTTTTAGGCGTAGGTTCTTGAAGAACCGTTGTAAATCTAATTCTAGGGTAAACCAGTCCCTTTCAATTGTGGGCCGAAGGTAAGGCCACGGCCCAATACCTGAGTTTGTTCTGGGGTGAGTTCTACCGAAGAAATGTTCACTACAAAGTGTGTCATCTCCTGGGGTTGCGTCTCGTCGTTCTCATTGGCATACCCCTGTTCTTTCCCGGATTCGGAGGTAACAGGCCTTTTGTGGGGTCGATGGTGCTTCCTTCCGCCCCTGTGGCATCTCCGCCGCCTTGCTGGCCTAAAAAAGCAACAGATGTAGAAGCTTCGTCTGTAGAATCGGAATCAAATGTAGAGAATCCGAAATGCCCATGGTCAAACCGACGATTCCGTCTCTTTCTTGGTCTATTCTAAAGTTGTGGATTGCACCAGTTGTAGACCTTTCCCAACTGGTAGTCCTCTAGGTCTCTGTGCCACTTATCACGCTTGACCCTTTCGGTCTCGCATTTATGGCGCTGCATATGTTGCGCAATTTTATCAGTATGCATTGTAAAGTCATCAACACTAATGAGACCTTGTATTTGTGCATTCAAATCCGTAATAATTTTCTTGATGTTCTCAACTTCTTTGCATAGATAATCAATGTTTAACAACATCAAATCGAAGGAGTATTT
Source organism: Bufo gargarizans (assembly GCF_014858855.1). Classification (NCBI taxonomy): domain Eukaryota; kingdom Metazoa; phylum Chordata; class Amphibia; order Anura; family Bufonidae; genus Bufo; species Bufo gargarizans. The sequence continues at coordinate 20,569,177 of NC_058085.1, forward strand.
GTTACTCACCGCCTCAAACTTGGCACAGAAGTCTGTATCATTTGGAAACAAATTCGGCCGTAGGTGGGATCTTAGACCCCTTTGGGATACGTTGATTTTCTCTGATAACCCTAACTTTACACGGAGGGTGGACAACATATGTGATCGCTTTATTGAGCGTGGCTATCCCAGAACATTGTTAAACAGAACGAAGAAAAGGGTGTCTATAGTTGATAGGGAGTCCGCCCTACAAAAATCGATTAAGGCCAGATCCGTGGCTAGGGCTCCTTTTGTGTCCATCTTCGGCCGGGACAGTTGCGACATTGCGCATATCCTAAGGAAGGAATGGCATATATTACAAAGAGGTCTGCCAGAAATTGAGGAGTTCAAGTCCCCGCCGATGATGGCCTACAGAAGGAACCCTAGCCTACGTGACAGGTTGGTCAAATCTGATGTTGGTGGTCGTGCCTTGGATACAGAGAGGTACCTTGCCCCACGCAGAAATGGCACCTTTCCATGTATGTCTTGCTGTAATTGTAGCAATATCTTAAAAGGGGATCATTTCTCTCATCCCTATAGTGGCACAATTTTTTTTTTTATGGCTACTATACTTGTAGATCATGTGATGTTGTGTATGTCATTCAATGCCCTTGCAGTCTCATCTAAGTGGGTGAGACTACAATGGAAATTCGAGAACGGATCAATAAATATAAAAGCACAATTCACAAGGCAAACATGGACAAACCTGTAGCCAGGCATTTTGTGGAGGCCGGACACTCTATCAACCAGCTACGATTCAGAGTCATTGATAGTGTGGGTACCCTACGTAGGGGTGGGGATAAGGATGCGATACTGAGAAAAAAAAAGAATTGAAGTGGATATATACGCTTAGGTCCTTACAACTCTTTGGACTCAATCTTGAGTTTAATATGGCAGGGATCAGCTAGATCCTCATTTGTAATATGTATGGTTTGTTTATGTATGTTTTTACTATTGAAATTTCCATATACGCCCCTTTTTTTTTTTAAGGCACTCTCTGTGTATAGTGGTGATACATACAGTACAGACCAAAAGTTTGGACACACCTTTTCATTCAAAGAGTTTTCTTTATTTTCATGACTATGAAAATTGTAGATTCACACTGAAGGCATTAAAACTATAAATTAACACATGTGGAATTATATACATAACACAAAAAGTGTGAAACAACTGAAAATATGTCAGATTCTAGGTTCTTCAAAGTAGCCACCTTTTGCTTTGACTACTGCTTTGCACACTCTTGGCATTCTCTTGTTGAGCTTCAAGAGGTAGTCACCTGAAATGGTTTTCACTTCACAGGTGTGCCCAGTCAGGTTTAATAAGTGGGATTTCTTGCCTTATAAATGGGGTTGGGACCATCCGTTGCCTTGTGGAGAAGTCAGGTGGATACACAGCTGATAGTCTTATTGAATAGACTGTTAGAATTTGTATTATGGCAAGAAAAAAGCAGTTAAGTAAAGAAAAATGAGTGGCCATCATTACTTTAAGGAATGAGGGTCAGTCAGTCCGAAAAATTGGGAAAACTTTGAAAGTGTCCCCAAGTGCAGTCACAAAAACCATCAAGCGCTACAAAGAAACTGGCTCACATGCGGACCGCCCCAGGAAAGGAAGACCAAGAGTCACCTCTGCTGCAGAGGATAAGTTCATCCGAGTCACCAGCCTCAGAAATCACAGGTTAACAGCAGCTCATATTAGAGACCAGGTCAATGCCACACAGAGTTCTAGCAGCAGACGCATCTCTAGAACAACTGTTAAGAGGAGACTGTGTGAATCAGGCCTTCATGGTAGAATATCTGCTAGGAAACCACTGCTAAGGACAGGCAACAAGCAGAAGAGACTTGTTTGGGCTAAAGAACACAAGGAATGGACATTAGACCAGTGGAAATCTGTGCTTTGGTCTGATGAGTCCAAATTTGAGATCTTTGGTTCCAACCACCGTGTCTTTGTGCGATGCAGAAAAGGTGAACGGATGGACTCTACATGCCTGGTTCCCACCGTGAAGCATGGAGGAGGTGTGATGGTGTGATGGTGTGGGGGTGCTTTGCTGGTGACACTGTTGGGGATTTATTCAAAATTGAAGGCATACTGAACCAGCATGGCTACCACAGCATCTTGCAGCAGCATGCTATTCCATCTGGTTTGCGTTTAGTTGGACCATCATTTATTTTTCAACAGGACAATGACCCCAAACACACCTCCAGGCTGTGTAAGGGCTATTTGACCATGAAGGAGAGTGATGGGGTGCTGCGCCAGATGACCTGGCCTCCACAGTCACCGGACCTGAACCCAATCGAGATGGTTTGGGGTGATCTGGACCGCAGAGTGAAAGCAAAAGGGCCAACAAGTGCTAAACATCTCTGGGAACTCCTTCAAGACTGTTGGAAGACCATTTCAGGTGACTACCTCTTGAAGCTCATCAAGAGAATGCCAAGAGTGTGCAAAGCAGTAATCAAAGCAAAAGGTGGCTACTTTGAAGAACCTAGAATATGACATATTTTCAGTTGTTTCACACTTTTTTGTTAAGTATATAATTCCATATGTGTTAATTCATAGTTTTGATGCCTTCAGTGTGAATCTACAATTTTCATAGTCATGAAAAATAAGAAAACTCTTTGAATGAGAAGGTGTGTCCAAACTTTTGGTCTGTACTGTATATGTTAATATATCTGCGGATTTGGGTTTTCCCATGACTGCAGGTATTTAACAGTGATTGTTCTCTACTATGTGAATAGCACCCTCATATGGGGTAAATATACCTTGTTCCTGATTTGATATCTATACACTACGTCCATCTGGCATTGCTCCACTTTTGCAATACATTTTTTATAATACTTTTTGCATTATAACGCGATCTATGACATGTCTGTAGTGGCAGTCATGTGAGGGTTCAGCTGATCACATGACTTGCACGCCGGCTGTGATGCCGTCGGTGCAGGCACTCCTGATTGGTGGTGTCGCCGGCAGCACGGTCTCGCGTTCTTTTGCTACTCTCGTCCCGGTCACGGCCGAATGATGTCATTGCCGCTTCTGAATGACGTGTGGGGGCATGCGTGGTCGTGGTGGAGTGACGCGGACATGCGCAGATGCCACAATGGAACGCTGTGCACTATGGATCATCGGGTACAGGTGAGATAGATGGACGTATTCGCATTGATTAGGAAGGGCTGTGAAACCCCTTCTGTGATTTGCTGTAGTCACCAGTCTATTTGATCATTGGGTCACCATCAATGTGGGTGTGTTTAACCTCTACTATTTATATGTGAGTGTGTATGGTTTTAACATATGCTTGATAAAGGCTATTCTTAGCCGAAACGTTGCTGTTTTTGTATGCTGTGCCTTGGAATTTTGCACAATAAAGAAGAATTGGATGGACATGCTGCTGTGGTTTCTATTTTGCATAGCCTGTTGTTGGACCGCCTTGGATCTGGGGTTCCTTGCCCAGCTGCTGCATTATACCACCACGCTCTACACAAGCCGTATGAAGTGCTGCTCTTAATACTTTTTTTTCTACCACCGGTAAAGGGGAATCATTGTTCGATTTCGGAGAGGGAGGCTGATAAACGGCTATGGCTACTACTTCAAAGCAAGGCAGCATAAGTTGCGGGCTTGCAGATGAGCTGACCCTGTAAAACATTATATGCGAGGGCCTGCATGTGAGCTGACCCTGTAAAAAATTTGAGGATGCTGACATGGTCTGCTATGTACTCCTTCACCATCTTCCAAAATGTTTCTCTCCTTGTGGCAGTAGGCCGCACATCAGGGTGAGGGTGCTGGCGGGGTGTCATGAAACTGTCCCAGGCTTTGGAGAGTGTTGCCCTGCCTCTGTTGGAACTGCTGTGTGTTCCCCTTGTCTCCCCTCCTCGGTTGGCCAAGGAAGCACGGACTATGCCGCAAGCGTTGTCAGATGGAAAATTTTGGAGCAATTTTTTAACAAGGATCTTCTGGTATTGCACCATTTTGCTCATCCTCTCCACCAGAGGAATGAGAGATGAGAAGTTCTCTTTGTAGCGGGGGTCGAGAAGGGTGAACAACCAGTTATCCGCCTTCTTTAAAATGCGTATAACGCATGGGTCGCGGGAAAGGCAGCCATGTGTGCCAGAGTACCAACAGGCAAGACTTCGCTGTAGTCATCAGGAGGATCACTCCCAATCTCCTTATCCTCTTCTGCCCACCCACGCAGAACAAATAAAATTAAACTTCCATGGGTACTACGCTCTGTAGCTGAGACAACCGTCTCCTGCTCCTCCTCCTTATCAGCCTCCAATTCGCGCTGAGAAGGCGAACTGAGGGTGGTCTGGCTATCATCAACCTGTGTAATGTGCTCCTCCATTTCCACCTCTTCCACATGAACAGCGTCATCCTTAATTGTAAGCAGCGAGCGTTTGAGTAGACACAGAAGTGGGATGGTGACGCTGATAATGGTGTTATCGCTGCTCACCATCTGTGTTGATTCCTCAAAGTTGCGTAAAACCTTCCATACCCACTTTTCGCTTGTGAATAGCGGAAGCTGACAGGAAAGGCGACGATCATGTTGCAGCTGGTAATCCACAACCATGCCTGTTTCTAGGTTGAGTGATGAGAGCCACAGCTCAGTCTGGTCTCTAATCCCCTGCCACAGCTCTGCGGCGGTGTGCTGTTTGTCACCTAAGCAGATCAGCTTCAGCACAGCCTGTTGCTGTTTCCCCACTGCAGTGCTATACTGCTTCCAGCTACTGACTGGTGCTGCAAGTGGATAATTCAGAGATGAAAGTGGAGGAGGAGGCAGAGGAGGAGAAGTGGGGGTTGGAGCCACTAATGTAGGTGCTTGCGGAAACCCTGATGGAAGTAGGGCCCGCAATTTTTGGCATCAATAGCACCTGTGCCATCCCAGAGTACGAGTTGCTCCTGGCCTCCTGTCAGGAAGCAGGGGGTGTTACCCCTACTCTGGGACCACGGGCACGGCGCAGGGCACGGGTTCCCCTTCAGCTCGGTAGAACACCTGGTGCCCGAGGTGCGGGTGCACGGCGTGTGCGCAGTACACAGGCTGCTCGCACATTTCCGGGTGCATAGAGTTCCTGCATTATCCGGCTGTCAGGTGTGAGCCTTGCTGAGGGAGATTCCCAGTACACACCTTCCACCTTCCTCGCCTGCCATTGGTTCCTGGGGAGGGTGGTTCCTACCTTCCCTGGCTATAAAGACCTGGCCTGAGCTCTGGTTCATTGCTGAGTTATTCCACCTTATGGTGAACACCTAGCCTCCCTGCAGATCCTTCTATTGCCTGTTGTTTCTTTGTATCCTTCCCGGCTACTGACCCCTGGACTGTCTTCCGCCTTGAACCTTCGCTGCCTGCCTCGACCCGGATTGGACATTGACTACCCCTCTTGGATTATCCCTAAACTTGTACCGCATTCTGGGCTGTCAGCTGCTTACTGCCAGTGGGTTCCTCATCCCACTACTGGCTCCCTGGGAGGTTCTGACATAATAACTCAGCCTTCACCATGGAACCCGCAAAAGCAGTGGATCCCATGACGGCCATGACCCAGCAACTTAACCTCATGACGCAGGCCTTTCAGGAGATGCAAGCGAGTCATGAGCACCTGCTGCAGAGGGTTGCCACACAGGAGCAGCGCATCGCAGAGCGCACCGCGCTACCACCCTCGCCTCCCCCTACGCCGGCGCGCACCCTGGAAGTGGTCTCTAGCGAGCCGTCAGTCAGCCTCCCTGAGCGGTTTTCAGGAGATCGGAGGAAGTACCGCTCCTTCATCATCTCCTGCGAGCTGTTGTTTTCTCTGAAGCCACGTACATATGCCACGGACTTCGTCAAGGTACGCACAGCAATTTCCTTGCTCTCAGGGCCTCCCCAGACCTGGGCGCACCAACTCCTACTAGCCGATGACCCAGTGCTGGCATCTTGGAAGTCCTTTGCCGCAGCTATGCAAAGACTTTATGATGACCCCCTGCGTTCTTCAACCGCCAGGGGTACCTTGCGCACCCTCCGCCAGGGCAGACGTCCAGTGGAGGATTACATCATGGAATTCCGTGAGGTAGCCCCGAATACGGGCTTGAACGAGGTGGCCTTGATTGACCAATTCCGCATCGGTTTGTCCGAGCAGCTCAAGGATGAGCTCGCCCGCATTGGGGTGCCGGGCTCCTTGGGGGGCCTGATGGACTCAGTAACCCACCTGGATCGCCGCTTCCGGGAAAGACGACAGGAGCGACAACAGACCCCGCCTCTAACGGAGCGCCGGTCGGAACCCTTAAGGCTTCCTGTTCCTGTGGTAGCAGACGGTAACCAGGAGGAGCCGATGCAGATCGGGGCTGTTCGGGGTCCCCTGTCCACGGTGGAGAGAACCAGGAGAAGAACCTTGCATCTGTGTTTATATTGCGCAAAACCGGGCCATTTCCTGAAGGACTGTCCCATCAAACCTCCCGAAGGTAGGCCGGAGACACCCACGGTATGCATTAACCTACCTATGTATAACAACTCGTCTCATCTCGCCATCCCTGTTTCCCTGCAGCTGGGCAACAACAATATTGATCTCTCTGCCATCATTGATTCGGGCGCAAGCAGCTGTTTTATGGACAAGGATCTGGCTTCCCAACTAGGCATCCCGTTGCGCCCTAAGAAGAACCCATCCCAGCTGCATCTGGTGGATGGCAGCACCCTAAAAACGGGACCTATCGCCATGGAATCACATCCCTTGTTCCTCCGCATCGGCCTTTACCATTCCGAGAAGATCGTGTGGGACATCGTGCCTTCCCCCTTGTTTCCAGTCATTTTAGGCATCCCCTGGCTTAGGAGACACAACCCCACGATTAACTAGACCTCTGGCTCCATCACCTTCACGCCCCCCTCCGGTTCTCCTGTTCACACGTCTCCGGCTCCAAGCCCTCCTGCGGTTCTGGGCACCGTTGAACACAGACTACCTGACAAATATCGGGACTATGCAGACGTTTTTGAAAAAATAGGAGCAGACGCCACACAGGCCTTATGATTGCCCCATTGACCTGCTCCCTGGAGCCCCACTGCCGTACGGGCGCTTGTACAATCTGTCCGAACCCGAGACCAGGGCCCTGAAGGACTACATAGAGGAGAGCCTAGCGAAGGGGTTCATCCGTCCCTCGACCTCTCCAGTTGGGGCCGGCATCTTCTTTGTGGGGAAAAAAGATGGGGGTCTTCGGCCCTGTGTCGATTACCGGGCCCTGAACGACATCACCAAGAAAAACCGGTACCCACTCCCTCTCATTCCCGACTTGCTGGACAGAGTCAAGGATGCCCGTTTCTTTACCAAGATCGACCTCCGTGGGGCCTACAATCTGATTCGTGTCAGGGAGGGGGATGAGTGGAAGACAGCATTCCGCTCACGGTTTGGGCACTACGAGTACCTTGTCATGCCCTTCGGGCTCTGTAACGCCCCTGCCACATTTCAGTGCTTTATCAATGACGTCTTCCGTGACCTGTTGGATACCCATGTTGTGGTATATCTGGACGATATCCTTGTCTTCTCCAGATCACTGCCACAACACGAACGGCATGTCAAATCGGTGCTCCAGCGTCTGCGGACCCACAGTCTCTATGGCAAGCTTGAAAAAAGCACCTTCGAAGTCTCGTCCATTGAGTTCCTGGGCTACATCCTATCCCCAGGTCGAGTGGAGATGGACCCCAGGAAGATCCAGGCCGTCCAGAATTGGCCTGTCCCCCGCAATCGGCGGATGGTGCAGCAGTTCATTGGTTTTGCCAATTTTTACCGCCGATTCATTCGGAACTTTTCAGCGATCTGCGCTCCCATCACTGCTCTGACCAGGAGCAACACCCTGTTTGAATGGACCCCGAAGGTCCAACAGGCATTCCAGCACCTTAAGAGGCTGTTCACACAGGCACCTATACTAGTACAACCGGACGCCTCTTGTCCGTTTTTTTCTGGAGACCGATGCCTCCGAGGGGGCTATCGGGGCTGTTCTCTCCCAGGTCCAAGGGGAGAAGCAGCTTCTCCATCCCGTTGCCTTTTATTTCCGCAAACTCACCGGGGCCGAACGCAACTATGATGTGGGTGAGAGGGAGCTGCTCGCTATCAAGGACGCCCTGGAGGAATGGAGACATTTGCTGGAAGGAGCCGAAAACCCTGTGGTGGTGTACACCGACCATCGCAACCTCGAATATCTCCGCAGTGCCAAGCGACTGCGTCCTCGACAAGCCAGGTGGGCTCTCTTTTTCTCCCGTTTTCGCCTCCAGATTACCTATCGACCGGGATCCAAGAACGGCAAGGCTGATGCCTTGTCCCGTATGTGCTCCTCCGAGGCCGATCCTGCACCTCCGGAACCGATCCTGCCAGCCGCATACTTTCTAGCCACCCAACACTCCTTGATCGAGAGGATCCGACGGGCCAGCATGCCAGCTCCAGAGGAGGCAGCCCATCTGCCAATGAAGCAGGGGCTTTGTTACCACCAACAGTGGATCTACGTCCCAGTCTCCCAGCGACTGCCTGTACTACAGCATCACCATGACCACCCCACAGCAGGCCACCGAGGTAGGCGCAACACCATGGAATGCATCCTACGTCAGTTTTGGTGGCCCTCTTTGGCAGCCGACGTACGCTCCTTCATAGAGTCTTGTTCCGTGTGTGCACTCTACAAACGTCCCACCTCAAAACCTGTTGGGTTATTACAGCCTCTGCCAGTGCCAACCCTTCCATGGCGCAACATAGCCATGGATTTCATTGTGGACTTACCGCCTTCACAAGCCTGTACCACCATCATGGTGGTGGTGGACAGATGTACCAAGATGTCCCACTTCATTCCGACCTCCGGTCTCCCGACGGCCCAAAAAACCTCAGAGTTGTTCCTCCAACACGTGTTCCGGTTGCACGGGCTCCCTGATTCCATAGTCTCAGACCGGGGCTCACAATTCACCTCCCGCTTTTGGACCCAGTTTTGCCGTAGCCTTCATATCACTCGCAGCCTGTCTTCTGCCTATCACCCCCAGTCCAATGGGCAGACCGAAAGGACCAACCAAACTCTCGAACAGTTCCTTCGCTGTTACACATCCCATCTACAAGACGACTCGGTGAGCCATCTCCCCTTCGCGGAATTTTCCTTCAACAATCAGCTTCATTCCTCCACCGGGCTCTCACCATTCTATGCCAACTATGGCTATCATCCCGCAACTCTCCCGGATCTCCCCCTTGATGTCCCAGTGCCTGAAGTGGCTCAACGGCTCCGGCTCCTACGAGAACTGAGGCGGACCCTAACGCAACAACTCCAGGCCGCTCAGCAGCGGCACAAGATGCAGGCAGACCGTAGACGCACAGAATTCCCCAGGTACAAAGACGGGGACAAGGTGTGGCTTTCCACAAAGCACCTCAAGCTGTCCTGTCCCTCCCGAAAACTGGGACCCCGTTACATTGGTCCCTTTGAGATCGTGAGTATGGTCAACAACGTTGCAGCCAAGCTCCAGTTGCCTACTTCCCTGGGAATCCACCCGGTATTCCACGTGTCCTTGTTGAAACCACACCGTGCCAACCCATTCCCGGACCGGGCACCTGCTCCACCACCTCCCATCCAGGTGAATAACGATGATGAGTATGAAGTCCAGGAGATCCTGGACTCCCGCTGCCGGCGTGGGGTCCTGGAGTATCTCATCCACTGGAAGGGGTACGGTCCCGAGGAGCGTTCCTGGGAGCCCTTGGGGAATGTCCATGCGGCCGCCAAGGTGCGGGCGTTCCATCGGGCTCACCCCGAGAGGCCTTCCCAGGGTCGCGTCCGGAGGCCGCTCCTTGGTGGGGGGCTCTGTCAGGAAGCAGGGGGTGTTACCCCTACTCTGGGACCACAGGCACGGCGCAGGGCACGGGTTCCCCTTCAGCTCGGTAGAACACCTGGTGCCCGAGGTGCGGGTGCACGGCGTGTGCGCAGTACACAGGCTGCTCGCACATTTCCGGGTGCATAGAGTTCCTGCATTATCCGGCTGTCAGGTGTGAGCCTTGCTGAGGGAGATTCCCAGTACACACCTTCCACCTTCCTCGCCTGCCATTGGTTCCTGGGGAGGGTGGTTCCTACCTTCCCTGGCTATAAAGACCTGGCCTGAGCTCTGGTTCATTGCTGAGTTATTCCACCTTATGGTGAACACCTAGCCTCCCTGCAGATCCTTCTATTGCCTGTTGTTTCTTTGTATCCTTCCCGGCTACTGACCCCTGGACTGTCTTCTGCCTTGAACCTTTGCTGCCTGCCTCGACCCGGATTGGACATTGACTACCCCTCTTGGATTATCCCTAAACTTGTACCGCATTCTGGGCTGTCAGCTGCTTACTGCCAGTGGGTTCCTCATCCCACTACTGGCTCCCTGGGAGGTTCTGACACCTCCACAACATTCACCCAGTGTGCCGTCAGGGAAATGTAGCGTCCCTGGCCGAGAAGCACTTGTCATTTGTTTACGTGGTTAAGTGGACCTTCCCAGTAACTGCATTGGTCAGGGCACGTGTTATGTTAAGGGACACATGTTGGTGTAAGGCTGGCACAGCACATCTTGAAAAATAGTGGCGGCTGGGGACTGCATAACTAGGGACGGCCAGCGACATCAGGCTGCGGAAGGCCTCAGTGTCAACAAGACTAAATGGCAACATTTCCAGGGCCAGTAATTTGGAAAGCTGCGCATTTAGTGCTATGGCCTGTGGGTGGGTGGCTAGGTATTTGTGCTTGCGTTCAAATGCCTGGGGTAATGACATTTGGACGCTGCACTGGGACAGGGAAGTGTATGTGCTCGCTGATGGTTCTTGCAAAGGTCCAGGTGCAGGGCTGGAGGCATCAGAGCCTGCGTCTTGGACAGGGGATTGGCCAGCACGTAACACAGGGGAAGAGGAGGCCGGTATGTGACCCACAGACAGATTATGGACTCAGGCGTTCGGCCCACCTATTAGGGTGCTTTGATGGCGGATCATGCTGGTGGTGGTGAGGTTGCTAGTGTTCACTCCCTGGCTCATTTTGGTGTGGCACAAGTTGCAAACTACTAATCTTTTGTCTTCCGCACTTTCCCCAAAAAAGCGCCATACTTCCGAAAACATACCCCTTGGCAAGGGAGATTTATGCAAGAGGTGCTCCGTGGAACAGTTGCGGACTTGTTCGGTGGTGCCCGCCTTCTACCTTTTGCCTCCCCACTGCCTCTTCCAACCTGTTGCAGTGCTGCAGATCACTCCCCCTCTGTACTGCTCTCCTCGCTCGGCTTGTTGCCACCTTCCCAGGTTGGGTCAGTGACCTCATCGTCCAGCACCTCCCCTTCTACTTACTCACTCTGATCATCCTTTTGATTTGTTGACCTAACAACAACCTCAGTGATTGACAACTGTGTGTCATCTTCTTCCTCAACCTCTTGAGACAGAAATTGCGGTTGAGTCATTGGCAACTGTGTCTCATCATCATCCACCTCATTCCCCAGCGTCATGTTCTTTTGACTCTGGATGCTCAAGAGGTTGGGAATCGGGGCACAAGATCTCAGGTCCCTCTAAAAGCGTGCTTTGCGAGAGGGCCAAATCAATTAATGGCAATGCAAAGAGGTCCTCTGAATATCTGAGTGTGGGATCGCTTGTTTGGCGAGACTGTAAATGGTGGGAGGAAGGAGGATCAGGGTGAGGATTGTGTGGACCAGACTCTTGGCTACTGAGACTCCACTTGATGAAAGATCGGGTGGTGCTTAACCAACTGAAAGCACTATCTGCTGCAATCCAAACGACCACCTGCTCGCACTAGGCTGACTTCAAGAGTGCAAACTAGGACACTAGGCTACGTATCTTGGATGATTGTTTTTCTTGTGCTCTGGCAGCAGGCACAGTTTCACTGCACCGAGGGCCACGGCCTCTGCGTGCACCATCAACAGCACGGCCACTTCCCAGTCCCTTACTGCTCGCCTTCTTCATATTAAATGTTATATGTTATAATATCTGGCCATGACATACACACACGTGCTTGCAGCGCAGATGTGAAAATTCACTGCAGACACCGCTTATAGGCAAAGTGTGGATAAATTATGGAAAATATATATTTGTTGTCAGTAATATTTTTCCAAATAGCTGGCCCTGACACACTCTATTGCAGCTCAGATGTGACAATTCACTGCAGACACCATTTATAGGCAAAGTGTGGATAAATTATGGAAAAAAATATATATATATATATATGTCAGTAATATTTTTCCCAATATCTGGCCCTGACACACAGAAGGTATTGCAGCACAGGTGTCACAAGACACTGCAGACACCTTCTATCGAAAAAGTATTGTAAAGTATCGAAAAAAAAATTGCTAGTTAAACCATATTGCTGCCAGCCTGCCACTACACACAATAGTCCTTAAAGGGACTTTTGGGTCTTTGAAACGTTTTTCTATCGAATATATTGCGATCACACTCCCAAACCTATCTGTCCCTTCCTAAGCGCAGCTCTCCCTGACTCACAATGAGGCAAACCCGCGTCATCGTGTGTTATATGGCACCCAATGACGCGTGTCGGCCAGCCAATCACTGTAATGCCACTAGCCAACATGGCTACTGCCATTACAGTGATGGCAGTACTTACCTGCACGTTTATTGGCTGCTTAGCAGCCGCAAAACATGCGGGCAGGAGACTCGAGCATGGCGCTCAAGCACATGTGGTACTCGGCCGAGTACCACCATGTGCAGAACATAGCGATGCTTGAGCCGAACAGGTATTCAGCCGAGCATGCTTGCTCAACACTAATAACGGGCTCCAAAAAAATATGAATAAATATAGAATTACTATTAACGGAGAAGAAGTGCGCAGGTCTCCAGTGTGAGGCGCTGACGTGAAAGAAATCATAGAGCGACGAAAGGAAATTCACAAGTAAAGTGACTGAAATAAACAATAGTAAAATCACCAACCGATGTGACAGACATCTGTAGGGGATGTGTCCTCCCCGACGTGCGTTTTAGCTGCTGCCTTCATCTTGGGGTTGGTGCTGCTGTGTGTGAGAAGCCTTTTATATCAGTGTATAATATAATACTCATCACTTATTTATGTGGTGCATGCGCGTACAGGAGGGAAACCCCGGCACTAAGAGGACACACAGGAAGCAAGCAGGCAAGCGGGACAGGAAGCATGGTCTCGTGCTCGCCACACCAGCACAGGGGAGGAGGAGCCAAGCAGAGTGCAGCGCATGCGCGCATGATGAGGAGTATTGATGTTCCAAATGGAGAGATTCTGGAATTCCTTGTATTTCTTCATTCAGTCCCTCCGGTGTCAGAGTCCACATCCTGACCCTCCCAGAAGTCTTCTCCACCGATCAGCCGTGCAGACCCATCTTGTAAGGGATGAGAATCCATTTTGTATGAACATGTCCTCCATATTGTGCATATGGGAGATTTAGGTCAGGTCCTAAATGGAGCTTACAGGGTTAAATAGACAATAATAAAGCTAAAAACAAGGTAAAAAAGTCAGTTTGTGTGTTGATCGCACCCACAAACCCCCTTCCCACAGTTACCTCTCTAGCAGAGCTATCTGTCTGTGTCTCAGGAAGTGCGTGGGAAGAGGACAGAGGAATGGAAACATACGTATGTGCTTATATGGTCTGGTATGGTCTTTTGATTTACAGTTGCAATAAAAAGTATGTGAACCCTTTGGAATGATTTACATTACTGCACAAATTGGTCATAAAATGTGATCAGATTTTTATCTAAGTCACAACAATAGACAATCACAGTCTGCTTAAACTAATAACACACAAAGAATTACATGTTACCATGTTTTTATTGAACACACCATGTAAACATTCACAGTGCAGGTGGAAAAAGTATCTAAACTAATGACATCTCCAAGAGCTAATTGAAGTGAGGTGTCAGCCAACTGGAGTCCAATCAATGAGATGAGATTGGAGGTGTTGGTTACAGCTGCCCTATAAAAAACACACACAAGTTCTGGGTTTGCTTTTCACAGGAAGCATTGCCTGATGTGAATGATGCCTCACACAAAAGAGCTCTCAGAAGACCTACAATTAAGAATTGTTGACTTGCATAAAGCTGGAAAGGGTTATAAAAGTATCTCCAAAAGCCTTGCTGTTCATCAGTCCACGGTAAGACAAATTGTCTATAAATGGAGAAAGTTCAGCACTGCTGCTACTCTCCCTAGGAGAGGCCGTCCTGTAAAGATGACTGCAAGAGCACAGCGCAGACTGCTCAGTGAGGTGAAGAAGAATCCTAGAGTGTCAGCTAAAGACTTACAAAAGTCTCTGGCCTATGCTAACATCCCTGTTAGCGAATCTATGGTACGTAAACCACTAAACAAGAATGGATTTCATGGGAGGATACCACAGAGGAAGCCACTGCTGTCCAAAAAAAACATTGCTGCACATTTACAGTTTGTACAAGAGCACCTGGATGTTCCACAGCAGCACTGGCAAAATATTCTGTGGACAGATGAAACAAAGTTGAGTTGTTTGGAAGAAACACACAACACTATGTGTGGAGAAAAAGAGGCACAGCACACGAGCTTCAAAACCTCATCCCAACTGTAAAGTATGGTGGTGGGGGCATCATGGTTTGGGGCTGCTTTGCTGCATCAGGGCCTGAACGGATTGCTATCATCGAAGGCAAAATGAATTCCCAAGTTTATCAAGACATTTTGCAGGAGAACTTAAGGCCATCTGTCCACCAGCTGAAGCTCAACAGAAGATGGGTTTTGCAACAGGACAAAGACCCAAAGCATAGAAGTAAATCAACAACAGAATGGCTTAAACAGAAGAAAATACGCCTTCTGGAGTGCCCCAGTCAGAGTCCTGACCTCAACCCGATTGAGATGCTGTGGCATGACCTCAAGAAAACGATTCACACCAGAGATCCCAAGAATATTGCTGAACTGAAACAGTTCTGTAAAGAGGAATGGTCAAGAATTACTCCTGACCGTTGTGCACGTCTGATCTGCAACTACAGGAAACGTTTGGTTGAAGTTATTGCTGCCAAAGGAGGTTCAACCAGTTATTAAATCCAAGGGTTCACATACTTTTTCCACCTGCACTGTGAATGTTTACATGGGGTGTTCAATAAAAACATGGTGACATTTAATTCTTTGTGTGTTATTAGTTTAAGCAGACTGTGATTGTCTACTGTTGTGACTTAGATGAAGATCAGATCACATTTTATGACCAATTTGTGCAGAAATCCATATAATTCCAAAGGGTTCACATACTTTTTCTTGCAACTGTATCTCTTGTAACCGCAAATGTCATGTTTTGTCATGTGATGGGTTTTTCTGTTTCAAGCTTATATTATTGTGAACTTGTCTTTGAATTAAAGGGAAATCTTATTCACATGCATCCAATGTTTGTGTCCATTTCCCAAGCGCTCAAATCCCTTTTAATTTGGATTCTAACAATTATAGGTGAAGGCATAGTTCACTAACAATCTCTACACCATGTAGGTATTAAACCGCCATCTTTATTATGTGTGATGGTGAAATGACGGACAAACTGCGGTTAGATTTCCCTGCATTAACCCCTTTAGAAACAATGTGGAAAAATTTTAATTCCTCTGCTTTTCTGGCAGATAGTGATACCTCGTAAACCAGTTATTACTTTACATCCCCCATATGTCTGCTTTATGTTCCTCATTCTGTAAGTGTCATTTTATTTTTTTAGAACAGGCTTAGTCGTTTCGAAACAATTAAAATTTGTATGCAAATTTCCCAAACCTTTTTTAAAGGGGTTCTCCGGGCTTTTAATTTTGATGACCAATCCTCAAAATAGGTAATCAGTATCGGATTGGCGGGGATTTGACATCCGGCACCCCCCAAAAGTCAGCTGTATGAGGAGAAAGGAAGACGGCACGCGCTATCATGTCTATGGCAAGCAGGAAGGGAGACGGCAGAAGAGCATAGTGTGTGCCTTCACACAGCTGATCGACTGGGGGTGTCGGATCCCCCCCCCCAATCTGATATTGAAGACCTCTGCTTACCTATGATCTCGATGTGCTGCTGGATCCTATAGTTCTCTCGTGTGCCGGCACACTTACTTGCGCGTGTGTAGTAGGGATATGGGAACGCCGACTTCTGCTGTTTCAGTGTCCGGAATGGTATGAAGGATAAGTTTATTCCTCTCAATAGGTTGGTGCCGCAGTTGCCCTCGATGGATTAATACAGCAGTTACACCAGACGCATTTCGAAACTGTACGTTTTCTTAGTGGTTGTAATAGTATAAAAATGAGGGACCAATCGCTCCCTATCCGGAGCTGTGCTGATACCAGAACCTGGGCCGGACCGTGTCAGGCTGTTTTTGTAGTATTCTAGTCATTCACATGCACACCCTGCGGTTTCTTCAGTCTTTCTATATACCAACAAATGAAACAAATGATGTAGATTATAAAATCCAATATATAGAAAATACTAAACATCCAAGTTGATCAACAAATCGTAAAACTGGGAATAAAAAAAATCTAGAATAAAACAGACACATGTAGTGTAAAAGGGCTAATGTGGTCTTCATTCCGGGGTGTTAGTTCGCTCTGCAGGTCTGTCTGCATTTTATTCTATATTTTTTTTTATTCCCAGTTTTATGACTTGTTGATCAACTTATGTTTTGTATTTTATATTTATTGGATTTTATGACCTATCATGAAACTGCCTTGACCTCACACATGTTTTGATCCATATAAAAAGAGAGAACACAACATCTACACTTTATTATCTCCTCCGATGTCTCCTCTTATCTCCAGTTATTGTATTTTACATGGGATTTTGTAGGATTTTACATTGTGTCATTTTCTTTACATTTAGGTTCCTACATTATAGGATCCGCTCAGTGGAGATCTTCTATATAAGATCCTTCTCCTGATTGACCCGACAAGATGGCGGCGAGTATAATAAATCTCACCCTAGAGATCCTCTTCCGGCTTACTGGAGAGGTGAGAGATTCTGATGATGTCACATTACATCATCTTATCTATATTACTAACAGATGGACATGACTGGAGAGGTGAGGGACTCTGGAGATGTATGGAGTGATATTTATTACTGTGTCTCTCCATAACCAGGACTGCACAGTAGTGAAGAAGACCTCTAGTGAGCGCTGTCAGGACCCTGTGTCTGAAGGATGGAGAAGAACCCTGAGCCCAATCATGGGGCCTCCACCTCACCTCCTGATATATGAGGAAATCAATAGAGAGAAGATCCTAGAACTCGCCAACAAGATGATTGAGCTGCTGACTGGAGAGGTGACACTGCTGGGAATGCTGGGGCATTATACAGGAACGCTATGAAGGGATCTGGGTGATGACTGTATGATTGTGTTGTCAGGTTTCTATAAGGTGTCAGGATGTCACCATCTATTTCTCCATGGAGGAGTGGGAGTATTTAGAAGGACACAAAGATCTGTACAAGGACGTCATGATGGAGGATCACCGGCCCCTCACATCACCAGGTAATAGACATGACTAAATACACCCGTCCTCTCATTATCTGTATGTAAGGAATGAATTCAGTCCCTGGATGTGTTTCCTACTGTTGGAAATTGGCCAGAACAACACAAAACTTCTTGAAGCAACTTCTTCTTCAGAA
Organism: Bufo gargarizans; assembly: GCF_014858855.1. Taxonomy (NCBI): domain Eukaryota; kingdom Metazoa; phylum Chordata; class Amphibia; order Anura; family Bufonidae; genus Bufo; species Bufo gargarizans. The sequence continues at coordinate 20,586,715 of NC_058085.1, forward strand.
GATTCTTTTATTTTAGCCTCATTCACACGTCAGTGTTTTGTCAGAGATTTCCATCAGTGATTGTGAGCCAGAACCAGGATTTGAGCCTCCACAGACATAAGGTATAGGGGAAACTCTGTACCTGTTCTGTGTTTGGAGTCTCACCTGGTTTTGGCTTAAAATCTCTGGTGGAAATCTGAAGAGCAGCAAGACCTCCTAAAAAATCAATGTAAAATGTAGGCAGATTATGGCATAAGAGGTAAATGGAAGTGAATTACAGCCGTGGTAAAAGGCAGGGCTCTGTTATAAGTCCTGGGCACCGTCCTTTATACCTCAGAGAACAAAGGAATAATTCATATTTTAATTCCAGTTTTCCGCAGTGTGTCGCTGTACGTAGACTTCAGTGTTTATTACACAGATTCCATCATTCCATCATTATCATACATAACCATAGATCTACACAAGTTACACCGACAACACCCCATGGTCCATAAAGCCAAGATCGGCTCTTTCATTTATCACTGGTCCAACACCAAGGATCGATCCTGATCATAAACATGCAAATGGATAGTTTTAATAGACAAATACATTGATCTTGGCTAAGGCTTCCACTTCTAGTGCAAATATTATCTACTTTCTAACGGTCACCATTCCATCATGACATTTTTAATCGATTACTTAAAGGCCTCTATTTTCTCAGCAAAATTTGTTAGTACTAAAAATACTCAGTATTCACTTTAAAATGGTGATTGACCCTTTAGCTAAGCTCCTTTTTGAGGTGTAAACACAAGGGGGGTCCTTTACTATTCTGAAATAACCCTAAATTAGACGTATTTCGGGCGCAGATGTCGGTGCAATGGGGGGGTGGCAGTTCTACAATTGTCGGCGTGGAGTGGGCGGGGAAGGGAACGGGTGGTCAGGCCTGTCTCATTTACCTTTTTCTACAAATGTTTCAGGTGTAGAAAAGGGTCTAAATGTAAGACGGCTTGGAAGATGTCTTGGATATAGAACTGGTGCTGGAAGCCCTGAAGTTATGGAGAGGCCTGAACCTCTTCATAACTTCGGCGGAACCACCGCCAGCTTAGGGCTTAGTTAAGACCTGCACCTAAAACACAGGTCTTAATAAATGTCCCCCAAGATGTATACCTAAGACAACATGGCTGACCATCTGATCTAATCCTGATTGTGCAACACCTACAGTTAAGAAAGAGAGAACAACACCCGAGAGATGTCCCAGTCCTCTTCTTCCACAGGATAATTCAGAAGAACATCACTATGTCCCACATGATCATCAGGTAGATGGATATAAGGGCATCATGATGGAGGATCACCGGCCCTTCATATCACCAGGTAATAGACATGACTAAATACACACGTCCTCTCATTATCTGTATGTAAGGAATGAATTCAGTCACTGGATGTGTTTTCTGCAGTTAAGGAAGAGAGAAGAACGCCAGAGATATGTCCCAGTCCTCTTCTTCTACAGGATGGTTCAGAAGAATATCACAATGTCCCACTGGATGATCAGTTAGATGGAAATAAGGTCTCGTGAAATGTTCCGTATGATCTGTAGAAGACTGTGAAGATCTTGTCGTCTTCAGTCTTGTTTTATCCACCAGTATTATATATCTTATCCTTGTATAATGAAAAAGATGGAGATGGTCAAACTAAAGTTATGCCTGGATTATCATCTTGAACATGAACATCAGGAGATAAATGCATCGTTATCTTCAAAGGTTTTGTAGTCTAGGGTGCAGTCTCCTTACTGTCAGAATGGCAGTACCAAGATCATACCACGGATTCTATTCTAACACATGTAGATGCAAGTCTCCTTCTTACTTGCATAGGGTATAATATAATATTCAGGGGCGTAGCTAAAGGCTCATGTGCCCTGGTGCAAGAGTTCAGCTTGGTCCCCTTCCCTCACTGCTTTGTGGCCAGGGGCAGGGAAGCACATAGCATTCATTTTAGCAGAGGCGAAAATTTAAACTGCATCCACTGCCCCAAGCCAAATTCTTGACCTTACCCCTTCCCTCCAGCCAGAGATGTAACTTGACCTGCATGAACTTTGTATAGTACCGGTGTCTTCTTATGTGGCACAAGGGTCTTTGGGCCTCCTCAGGCTCCTAGGCCCAGAAGCAACTGCACCCCTTACAGCAGGGGTGGGGAACCTTTTTGCTGCCGAGGGCCATTTGGATATTTGTAACATCGTTCGGGGGCCATATATAATTCTCAACTTAAAAATTTGATGGCTATATTTGGTCAAACATATAAGTGACTTGGGGTAAGTAACAGAAATTGTGCTTCAATTAAAAAAAATCTAGAGCGCTGTATTTTTGCTGCACAAATTGGTGCCTGCGTTATATATTACAAATAGTACAGGCACCATTTTGACCACATATAGCAGTCTAATTTTTAAGTTGAGAACGTTATATATTTAGTTCTTTATTTGGCATTAATGGCAGCCAAGCTAAATCCACAGGGGTTCAGAGAGGTGTTCACCCAACTTTCACTCTCTCTGCCACTGTCCCTGCCTTTGTCCCTTTCTCAGCCTCAGATCTGCCCCCCACCTCCATCAGCCTCAAATCACCCTCTTATCAGACCTTCAGCCTACATCAGCCTCAGATCAGACCCTCCCCAGCCTCAGATCAGACCCGCATCAGCCCCCTAGCCTCAGATCAGACCCCCCAGCCTCAGATCAGACATTTAAAATAAATAAATAAATACATTTGCCTCTCCAGCTCTGGACGGCGCTGCCACTTGGCAGATTCACTTACCCTCCCTGGTCTTCTTCCCGCCGTGCTGTACTGTGACCTGACAGCGCACAGCGTCAGGTCATAGTGCGCATCTACATGCTCTACGTCAGGGGTGGCCAACCTTACAGACACAGAGCCAAAAAAAAAGAATGTATGACTACCAGGAGCCACAAGCTATACATTTAAACACGAGTCACCATATTTTTTGCCCTACAAGATGCACCTAGGTTTAAACAAAGAAAAAGAAAAGAAAAAAAGATTTTTCATCTGATCTGAGGTCTGATAAAAATATTTTTTTCTTATTTTTCATTACCAGAGAAAAAAAGAAAAAATATATTTTTCATCAGACCTCAGATCAGACTCCTAAATCAGATCCCCAATCCTCATCTGACCTAAAATAGGATCCCCGAACTTCATCAGACCTTCAAATCAGACCCCCAAAATAAGAACCCCAATGCTTGGATCAGACAACACAAAACAGACTCCCAGTGTCAGACCCTCAGTGCTCAGATTCCCCCCCCCCCATGCTTAGATCTGACCCCCCCATGCTTAGATATGACCCCCCCATGCTCAGATCTGCCCCCCATGCTCAGATCAGACCCCTATGCTCAGATCAGACCCCCATTGCTCAGATCAGGAATCTCCTCATGCTCACATCAGAACCTCCCATGCTTAGATCAGACCCCCACGCTCAATTCTATAAATAAAAAAAATCTCTTCAGTCTCCTGATTAGACACTGGGCTACTGTTCGGGCACCTGCTACTCTGCAGGTCTGACACGCTCTCCACTGTGACCTGACGAGCACAACGTCAGGTCGTAGTGCGTGTTTCCACATACTACGTTTTCACACTGTGTGCATCAGGACATAGTGGAGAGTGAGCTGGAGCTGCAAAGTAGCAACAGTGCCCGATCAGGAAAAGAGATCTGAGCATGGGGTGGAGAGTGAGCCGGCCTGACTGCTTCCCGGCTCCACAGCTAGAGCTGCACTTGAAGAAGCAAAGAGCCACAGGTTGGCCACCCCTGCTCTACGTCCTGACACTGTACGTGTCAGGACATAGCGTCAGACCGGAAGAAGACCAGGGAAGGTGAGTATAGCTAGCAATGCACTGTTCTCACCTTCCTGTGCCTCCCGCATGCTAATGACCGCTTCCATAATGGCAGTGGTCATTAGCATTTTCACAATATGTTCTGGCAGTGGGCCACATGAAATGGTTCCGTGGGCCAGAGGTTCCCCACCACTGCCTTACAGCCAACCCCCTGATTATATTGGAAGTTGATTATTGGAAAAGCTATATAGGATTTTCATCAGCGCATATAATTCTAACTCGCCAACAATTTTCCAGCTGCTCAGATGCATCCATCCATTTTGAACCTTTGATTATGGATACCTGGTCATGTGATCTCTAGTCTGACCTCCAGTCTGAGGCTTGCTGTCTCTCTCCTGTGTGGCTGACATCCTGTGATCTACAAGATTACAGCATCATTTATCAGATCCCTCTGGAGAGCTCCCTCCCCACCAGCTGCTCCTCCTTGTCTTCTGTATGTCCCTAAACATATCATGCTGCTTGAAGATCTCATCTCTACATTATCCATTACACTAGAAGAGCAATGGTTAAGAGTCTAAACCTTGTAGAAGTGGAGAGACATTTAATTGTGCCACTTTCTTTAACCCCTTCTTCCCCGGGCCAGTTTCGCTCTTTTGCCCAGGCCATTTTTTGAAAATCTGACGTGTCACTTTTTGTGCTAATAGCTTTGGAACACTTTTACTTATCCAAGCCAGTCCCAGGGCAACCCGTCCGGAACCTAACCCTACAATATTAGAGTTGCTGGTGGTGCAGTTTCTGTGGTACCACTTTGTGGATTCTGTTACCTTTAGAGGGCTAATGGCATGTGCTCAGCCTCACTAGAAGTTATCTAGCTGGCATTTTTTTTTTAAAGCTATCCCTGCTTTGTACTCTCAAGTGGTGGTGAATGTAGGCCACTCCTTGCATTTCTAGCTGTGCAGCAAGGTGCACACAATGGACACCTGGAGCAACGGTTACGGACTGGAACAGTTCATGCCTTTCAAAGCCCATTAGATGTTTTTTGCAGTGAGGCAGCACTGTAGCAAGAAGGCCAGGTCCTATTGATACCTTCAAGTTTGTTCTGACACAGGCACTTATCGGCCTCCTCCATGGATATCCTCCAGAAGCGGGGCAGAACATCGCTCCCTCTCCCCCTTCTTCCTATCATGTGAAGCATTGCCATGCCGTTTTAGAGAGGATCTCCCTGGGTGATAGTAGCCACATAGCCAAATACTTTCTAAAGTGCATCAAGCAGCAAACAACCGCTCTGGCTGTCTCCTCACCTAACTCCAACTGGGCAAGGTGGTCAGAGACAATTGCAGGAACATTGTGGCTGCTTTGTGTTTGGGAGAAATAACACATGCTCCCTGAATGATGCATGCGATAAATCTAGTCGTGCAGCGTTTGTTAAAAAAAAAAGTACAGTGGCTTTTGGAAGGTACTAATAATAGTAATAATAATCATATAATATAATCGTAATCAGTTCTTACCTCTCCTGTCCTTATACTATATACAGTGATGAGCAGGGTGTTCTAGTGGTGATAGATAATCAGTTCTCATCTCTCCTGTGTTCTCTCCTGTCCTTATACTATAAGCAGTGATAATCAGGATGATCTACTGGTGATAGATAATCAGTTCTCACTTCTCCTGTCCTTATACTATAATCAGTGATAAGCAGGGTGTTCTAGTGGTGATAGATAACCAGTTCTCACCTCTCATGTGTTCTCCCCTGTCCCTTATACTAGGTACAGTATATTCATGCCTGCAGTCATCCTAAAACTGGTAGATAGAACAGGAAGACAGCATTAAAGTGTTTGTTCAGGAATAAGTAACTTTTCACATGTGTCCGCAGCCTCTACTATGGAAAGAGTCATATGTACCTGCTACCCTTACCCTGGTTATGTGTGCCAGCTCCTGTGTGTCCATCTTCCAGTAAATGTTGTTTGCTCCCTCGCCGGCACAGGCATGGTCACCTGCTTTACTGCAGCCAATGACTGGTTTAGTGGTGATGTGTCTCTTGTGGACATGCTACCCCTGAATCCAGTCATTGGCTGCAGCAGAGCAGATGATTATGTTCATTCCGAGGAGGTAAATAAGTCACGGACCAAAAGAACTTTGGCTTACCGACTTCACAATCCTGGGGCGGCCAGCAAGGGCAACAGGTGCACAAACAATGTAATGTTCTATACACACAATGTAATGTTAGGGATGGGATATAAGGGCTGCTCTCCCTGCTTTGCAAACTGGTTGGAATAACGAAGCAATCAGATTGGATTTATACAGGAGACCTGCAGATATTTGGGTCAGATAACTCCTGCTGTCCGGTCATTTATGGTCGTCTTTTTAGGTCATATAAAACCTTCCACATGACTTCTCCAACCGTCTGATGACTTCTACAATATTTCTTTCACAGCTTGTGAATCCGGGTGAAGATCTGAACAATATTAATCCTACAGAGACCTATGTGAGGAGTAATGAGCAGAGTATAGAGGACATTCCTACAGACAACCGCCCAGGTGAGTAATGACCACTAAGTAAAGCAGAGAGGTCTCTGAGATTCTGCTTATACAAATAAAAAAACTAGATATATTGTGCAATGTGGGAATAATGATATTACAATTATTATTATTATTATTGATGAGTATATATGAAAGTATAAAGGAAAGAACATAAATATCACATACAAATCTTCAGTTAGTCCAGCTGAAATCTCGCACATGCGCAGTACCGCCTACTGCCTGCGCCTGTGCGATCCGACCGCTCCTGAGGGACTAACTGAAGATTCCAGGTGCCTGGTTTGAATGAATTAACTGATGTAGCAGAGGGGGCAGCGCCGTTAAAATAGACTGTGGGACGATACTGCATAGCGAGGAGGCGTGCTTGGGCTATAAACTAAGGCGGGCTAGGCACTGCAGGGGGCGTTACTGGGCTCAGAGGGTGAAGAATAACGCCCCTCTGGGCACCTTCAGGGTTCATTTGCATAACGCAAAGATTGCTTTTTTAGCAAAATAAAAAAGCATGAATATAAGAAAGAAAACCACTGCAGGAAAGAAGGTATTTTATTAAACATGGCAATGGTGACCGCTTAATATGGTCAAACCAGGTGACAGATTCCCTTTAATTTGTATTTCCTACACGTGTATAAACAAATTCACCTACACACCGACATGCTATCAATGGGGTTATTAACCCCCTAGTGACTACCCGTATGCCTTTTTACGGTGGTCACTAAGGCGGCCCAGTGTAAGCACTGCACGGAGAATGCGGGGAGCGGGGGCCCAGCTCTCATAGCCTGGACTGGCAGGAGTGCCGATCCGGGCTGTTTAACACTTTACATGTCGCGTGCAATGGCGCCTGTGGCATGTAAAGTGCTGACAGAGGAAGCTGACTCCCTTTGTCTTCCATCGCCACCCCGTAAATGCGATCACGGGATACCAATGTGTGTGAAGGCTGGCTGGGGTCTCGTGTAGGCCCCAGACCAGCCTTCAGTAATTTCCAGTAGGCTGGACAATGTCAGAATAGCACTGACATTAAAATGCAATGCACTATAGGGATAATGCATTGCATTTTAAAATCAAATCAAAAAGCTGTCTGTTATAGTCCCCTTGTGGGACTATTAAGTGGTAAAAAAAAAACTCATTTATTGAATTTAAAAAATCCCATTAAAAAATTAAACTTTTTTCCATTGAAAATACGCTTTTCAATGAAGAAAAATCTCCCCCATATCACATAGATTATTCCCTATGGTGAACGCCGTAGAAAAGACAGAATTGCTAATTTATTCTTAGTTGCCACCGAAAAAAACATAATAAGCGATCAAAAAGCGCCATTTACTCCAAAATGATACCGGTGAAAAATACTAGTCGTCCCGCAAAAATCAAGCCTTCACACAATTCCAAAGAAAGAAAAATTAAAAAGTTTTGGAACTTGGGGATCGGCAATGCAAAAACATTTTTTTCTTAAAAAAAAAAAGAAAGTAGTAAAACGTAAAAAAAACTATATATGTTTGGTATCGCTGTAATCGTACTGACCCAGAGAATAAAAATGTTATTTATACCGAAAAATTAACGCCGTTAATTTTTTAACGTAAAAACGCAGTGCCAGTATTGCTGTTTTTTTCCATCTCCCTACCAGAAAGATTTAATAAAAGTTAACCAGAAAGCTATGTGTACCCCAAAATGGCGCCATTACAAACTACAACTTGTCCCGCAAAAAACAAGCCCTCATAAAGCTATATAGATGAAAAAATAAAAACGTTTTTGCTCTTGGAACGCGACGATGAAAAAGGAAGAAAAACGCTTGGTCACTAAGGGGTTAATGATTGTCCGAGGAATGTTCTGCCATGCTGAATGCATTTGGGCATTCATGCATTTTTATGAGTAGTGTTGCAGTTCGGCTCGAGCATGTCTATGCTCGGCACATTGCGGTTCTCGGCTGAGTCTCCTTCCCGCACATTTCGCGGCTGCTAAGCAGCCAATAAACATGCCGCGAGGTACTGGCATGCACTGTAATGCCGTAGCCATGTTGGCTACTGGCATTACAGTGATTGGCTGGCCAGAACGCGTCATCGAGTGCTATAAAGCACCCAATGACGCGGGTTCGGCTCAGTCTTAGTCAGGGAGAGCTGAGCATAGGAAGGGACAGACAGTGTAGGGAGTGTTATTGGAAGATATGTATTCGAAAAACTTTTGAGACCCAAAAGTCCTTTTAAGGACTATTGTGTGTGACAGCAGCAATATATATTTTTAGCGCATCCTGCGCTAAATAGCGTCTAATAAGCCGCTGTGGACAGTGAAATTATCTGCGTCACATCTGCTGTGTAAAGAGTGCGTATCCAAAAAATATCAGTGATATACAGTGTACTTTTTCAATAGATGGTGTCCGTGTCTGTGACATTACCAGGGTTACATCTCCAGTGTACCGTGTGGGGTTAAAAAATGGATCTGTGACATACAGTGTACTTTTTCTATAGACTGTCCGCTGCGGACAGTTAAATTATCTGTGTCACGTCTGATAACGTTTCCACATCCCAAATACCCCTGTAATTGTTTATTAGCTGTCGATGACAGCAGCCAAATTATCTGCAGTATTTCTTCTGTGTAACGTTTACACATCCCAAATACTTTTTTTTTGCACATACACTTACAAATCCTGCGCTACTGTATGTGTGACATACTTTCAAGCATATATAACATTTAATATGAAGAAGGCGAGCAGTAAGGGACAGGGAGGTCGCCGTGATGCTGATGGTGCACGCAGAGGTCTTGGCCCTGGGTGCGGTGAAACTGTGCCTGCTGCCAGAGCACAGGAACAAAAATCACCCACGATACCTAGCTTCTTTGTATCAGTTTGCAGGGCGGCGCAGGACACCACTCTCCAAGTCAGACCAGTGCGACCAGGTGGTCTGTTGGATTGCATCAGATAATGCTTCCAGTCGGTTAAGCACCACCCTGTCTTCCACCAAGTCCAGTCTCAGTAGCCAAAAGTCTGGTCAACAACACAATCCTCATCCTGATCCTCCTTCCTCCCACCATGGAGAGTCTGGGCAAACAAGTGATCCCACACTCGGATATTCCGAGGAGCTCTTTTCATTGCCATTACTTGATTTGACCCTCTCGCCAAGCACGCTTGAAGAGGGACAGATCTTGTGCCCTGATTCCCAACCTCTTGAGCATCCACAGTCACAAGAAGATGACGGTGGGGAACGGCAATTACTGTTTAATGAGGTGGATGATCAGACACAGTTGTCAATCACTGAGGTTGTGCTTAGGTCAACAAGTCAGGAGAATGAGCAGAGTGAGGAAGTGGAAAAGGAGGGGGTGGGCGATGAGCAGGACGATCTGGCAGGAGAGATGATGTCATCACTTCACGTCTGCCGTTGGGTAGAGCATGATCTGCTTGGTAGTACTTTAATAAATTTATTTATAGCATAAGCAGTATAAGGAGCTTTACTACTGTAAGGGGCACTAAGGGACAGTACTACTGTAGAAGGGGACACAAAGGCGGCATAACTACTGTGTGTGGCCACTAAGGGGGCATAACTATTGTGTGGGGGCACTAAGAGGTCATAACTACTGTTTGGAGACATCAAGGGTGCATTCTGCTGAGGACACTAAATGGAAATTCTACTGTAAAAGGGAATCATAGGTGAAATATCTATGGTGTGGGGCACTAAGGGGACATTCAGCTTGTCCAGCGCTTATAGATGTCGCGAACATAAAATTTTCCGTTCACGAGCGGCGATCGCGAATTTCCGCAAATGTTTGCGAAAGGGCGAACCGCCATAGACTTCAATAGGCAGGCAAATTTTAAAACCCACAGGGACTATTTCTGGCCACAATAGTGATGAAAAAGTTGTTTCAAGGGGACTAACACCTGGACTGTGGCATGCCGGAGGGGGATCCATGGCAAAACTCCCATGGAAAATTACGTAGTTGATGCAGAGTCGGGTTTTAATCCATAAAGGGCATTAATAACCTAACATTCCTGAATTGTTTGGAATACCGTGCTTTAAAACATCAGGTAGTGTAAGAGTTACGCCCGCTTCACAGTGACAGACCAAACTATGAAAGACCAAACTCCCCGTTTAACGCACCGCAAACAACCGCAAACGGTCCATTTGCACAAGCACAAACTCCCCATTTGCACAAGGTTGGATATCAAGCTAGCCATGTCCCGTTCCTTGTCCTCACTGACGTCATTGAAGGTCTCTTCCTCCACCCAGCCACGTACAACACCAAGGGTCCCCGAAAGGTGACAACAAGCCCCGTGGGACGACTGCTGTGGTTGGTCTTCCACCTCCTCAAAGCCACCTTTCTCCTCTGACTCCTCTTCTTCAGACTCCTCTCTCTGCGTTGCCGCAGGTCCAGCAATCGACGACGACAAGGCTGAGCAATCGACGACGACAAGGCTGAGCAATCAACGACGACAAGGCTGCTTCTGGTGGTGATGGTGACCACAACTCTTCCTCTTCATGCTCATCTACGGCCTGATCCAGCACTCTTCACAGGGCACGCTCCAGAAAAAGCGCATATGGGATGAGGTCGATGATGTTGCCTTGGGTTTAACTGACCTCCGCAAAAGGACGCATGAGCCTACAGCCATTGTGCATGAGTGTTCAGTAACGCGGCCAAAAAATACCCAGCTCCACAGAGGCTGTCTTTTTTTTTTTATAAAAAAAAAAATCTGTTGTTACCAGTTTAATCTCTGTTTTGTCCCCTAGGGGCCGGTGTGGTGTATGGAATAGATTTTAGGAACCAGGAGATGGAAAAAGATGGTTGGTCGGTCCTCTTACTACCAATTTGGGGTACTGCGCGTGCGCTGTGCAATGTACTGTGCTACCCGATATGAGTAGTATGTTAAGTAGTAGTATTCCTATCAGTTTAATCCCTGTTATGTCCCCTATCAGGGGCCGGTGTATGGAATAGATTTTAGGAACCGGGAGATGGAAAAAGATGCTTGGTTGGCCCTCTTACTTCCAATTTGGGGCACTGCGCGTGCGCCGTGCAATGTACTGTGCTACCCGATATGAGTGGTATGTTAAGTAGTACTATTCCTATAAGTTTAATCCCTGTTACGTCCCCTATCGGGGGACGTGTATGGAATAGAGTTTAGACAACCGCAAAGAGTTGTCAATAGTTGACACACTCATGACATTAATTTTATTCCTCTATGCATCAATCTTGGTGTAGTGATGACTGTGCTCGTGCGCACGTTTGGGAGATTGCAGTCGATGGCGGTTTTTCAAAGCCTATGGTCGTGCTGAGGTAGTTCAGTGACAGTTAAGTGACCCAGAAAACAATGATTCTGCAGTGTGGACCCATTGTTGGCCTAGTAGGCTTTAATGATCACCTTAGATGATCACAAAGAAAATTAATGTTTTTTTTCTATGCAAAATTATCCAGCCAATCGCTTTTGGTCTGTTCCCAATGAAGCAACGACCTTATCTCATCTGGGGTGTGCCAACATTGCCATTACCAACACAAGTCACCCGGCATGCAGAGATTAAATACAGCAGTGTGTGGACCATTTTAAAGCCCAAGGCATCTCATCAGGCCTTTTTTAGTCAAATGCATCCCCCACTGTCAGTCCCTTCGGGATCCATGCCTCATTCATCTTAATAAAGGTGAGGTAACTTTTTTGACCTAGGCGACTTCTCTTCTCAGTGACAATACCTCCTGCTTTCTGACAGGACACTTGAAGCGGGGCAGGCTAGAAGTTCTATCGCAAATTGGGATAGCTCAGGCCACAGGTCAAGCCTGTACACCCAGTAGTCAAGGGGTTCATCGCTCCTCAGAGTGTCGATATCTGCAGTTAAGGCGAGGTAGTCTGCTACCTGTCGGTCAAGTCGTTCTCTGAGGGTGGACCCCGAAGGGCTGTGGCGATGCGTAGGACTTAAAAAGCTCTGCATGTCCTCCATCAACAACACGTCTGTAAACCGTCCTGTCCTTTCCGGCTTGGTCGTGGTAGGAGGAGGATTACTTTCACCTCTTCCCCTGTTAGATTCCCGTTGTGCTGTGACATCACCCTTATACGCTGTGTAAAGCATACTTTTCAACTTGTTTTGGAACTGCTGCTTCCTTTCCGACTTCCGGTAATTCGGTAACATTTCAGGCACTTTCTGCTTACACCGGGGGTCTAGTAGCGTGGCCACCCAGTACAGGTCGTTCTCCTTCAGCCTTTTTATACGAGGGCCCCTCAACAGGCATGACAGCATAAAAGACCCCATTTGCACAAGGTTGGATGCCGAGCTACTCATGTCCCATTCCTCATCCCCACTGATCTCATTGAAGGTCTGTTCTCCCCCCCCCCCCCCCCAGCCACGTAGAACACCACGGGTTCCAGATAGGTGACAACGAGCACCCTGGGATGCCTGCTGTGGTTGGTCTTCCTCCTCCTCCTCAAAGCCACATTCCTCCTCTGACTCCTCTTCCTCAGACTCCTCTTCCAGCGTTGCCGCAGGTCCAGCAAGCGATGCTGATAAGGCTGTTTCTGGTGGTGATGGTGACCACAACTCTTCCTCTTCACGCTCCTCTACGGCCTGATCCAGCACTCTTCACAGGGCACGCTGCAGGAAGCAAACAAATGGGATGATGTCACTGATGGTGCCTTCGGTGCGACTGACTAGGTTTGTCACCTCCCCAAAAGGACGCATGAGCCTACAGGCATTGCGCATGAGCGTCCAGTAACGCGGCAAAAAAATACCCAGCTCCGCAGAGGCTGTCCTAGCACCCCGGTCATACAAATACTAGTTGACGGCTTTTTCTTGTTGGAGCAGGCGGTCGAACTTAGAGCCAAAATACACATCTGGAAAAAATTACCAATGTCAATTCAGGGTCGGGTGAATTTAATAAAAATGATCTTTTTTCCAAAAATATTATATGTTCTCAAAATGCCCCAATATACAGTACAGACCAAAGGTTTGGACACACCTTCTCATTCAAAGAGTTTTCTTTATTTTCATGACTATGAAGGCATCAAAACTATGAATTAACACATGTGGAATTATTTACATAACAAACAAGTGTGAAACAACTGAAAATATGTCATATTCTAGGTTCTTCAAAGTAGCCACCTTTTGCTTTGATTACTGCTTTGCACACTCCTGGCATTCTCTTGATGAGCTTCAAGAGGTAGTCCCCTGAAATGGTCTTCCAACAGTCTTGAAGGAGTTCCCAGAGATGCTTAGCACTTGTTGGCCCTTTTCCCTTCACTCTGCGGTCCAACTCACCCCAAACCATCTCGATTGGGTTCAGGTCCGGTGACTGTGGAGGCCAGGTCATCTGGCGCAACACCCCATCACTCTCCTTCATGGTCAAATAGCCCTTACTTTCAAAGTTTTCCCAATTTTTCGGCTGACTGACTGACCTTCATTTCTTAAAGTAATGATGGCCACTCGTTTTTCTTTACTTAGCTGCTTTTTTCTTGCCATAATACAAATTCTAACAGTCTATTCAGTAGGACTATCAGCTGTGTATCCACCTGACTTCTCCTCAACGCCACTGATGGTCCCAACCCCATTTATAAGGCAAGAAATCCCACTTATTAAACCTGATAAGGCACACCTGTGACGTGAAAACCATTTCAGGGGACTACCTCTTAAAGCTCATCAAGAGAATGCCAAGAGTGTGCAAAGCAGTAATCAAAGCTAAAGGTGGCTACTTTGAAGAACCTAGAATATGACATATTTTCAGTTGTTTCACACCTTTTTGTTATGTATATAATTCCACATGTGTTAATTCATATTTTTTGATGCCTTCAGTGTGAATCTACAATTCTCATAGTCATGAAAATAAAGAGAACTCTTTGAATGAGAAGGTGCGTCCAAACTTTTGGTCTGTACTGTAGTTGCCTAAGAAAATTTTTAGGTTATTAGATAGTTTAATGGGGGATTTTATTTGGAAAGGTGATATTCCCAGGCTAAGGAGAGAAGTCCTTCAGCTCCCAGTGGGAGAGTGTGGATTAGCAGTTCCCAATTGTTTTTTATTATTATTTAATAACACAATATAGTCTGATAAAAGGAAGTTTAAAAGGATTAGTGGGGAGGGAGGAATTAATGAAAATGGGGTGGAGCGGGCATACGAATCACTTAGAAGTGTTGGAGTCAGGAACACTGGGGAAAAATAGTACAGGAAATAGGATAATGAACTTAATAGAATATATATGGGTGGAAGTAAAAAGAATATTGGATATTAAAGGGTACCTGCAGTATACACCTATTTGGAAAAATATGAATTTAAAGGAATTGCAAAGGATTAGGCCTTATATAGATTGGGATAAAAAGGGGGTAAAATATCTAGCTCAAGTATCTCGAGGGAGATAAACTGAAGGATCTTGGTAACAGAGTTTGGGATCCCCAAAGGGATAGCTATAAATATCTTCAGTTTAAAAATGCTGTTAAGATACCAGTTAACTTAAATAAATATAGAAAAGAACAATCAAATTGAATATATAAATTTACTAAATTTACTAACAGGAGAAAAAAGAGGAATTACGGCAAAAAGATATGGGATTTTGATGGAGGCAAAAAAAGAACGGATTATTATATTAGCCAGAGGAAAGTGGGAAACAGAGCTACACTGTTTTTGGAGATGTCCCAAACTATTAAGGTATTGGAAAGAGATTGTAGAGACTACATCGGTATTTTGGGGTATTCAAGTTTTGGAAGACCCTGTAGTCTGTATTCTGGGGGCCATTGCACATCTTAAATTAAAAAAATGTCTCTCTCTCTCTCCCTCCCCCTCTCTCTCTCTCCCCCTCCCCCTCTCTCCTCTCTTCGCTCCTCCCCCTCCCCTCTCTCTCTCTCCCCCTCCCCCTCTCGTCTCTCATCCCTCCCCCTCCCCCTCTACTCCTCTCGCTGCTCCCCCCTCTCTGCAGTCTCTCCTCTCCCCCCCCCCGCTCTCGCGCTCATCCCCCCCCTCTCTCGCTCTCTCCTTCGCATCTCCCCCTCACACCCTTTCTTCTCTCCCCCCCTCTCTCTCGTCCTCTCTCTCTCTCTCCCCACTCCCTCTCTCTCTCCTCTCCCCCCTCTCTCTTTCTCTCCTCCCCCTCTCTCTCTCTCTCGATCTCCTCCTTCTCTCTCCCCTCTCATGCCTCTCTCTCTCTCTCCCACGTCCCCCCTCTCTCTCTC